>NC_090923.1:96757868-97060898 GCF_040938575.1 Ambystoma mexicanum | reverse complement strand
TTCTCGACTGAATCTGCACCTAATCTGCAACTGGGCCACTCTCACCGACCTCGGTCCTGGGCCCAGCCACTCTCCTCGTGCACTGCCTCCCTGGCAACCCCTGCACTGAGGGACTGTCTCTGTATCCCTACAGCCCTCCCCCCCTTTCCCAGCACTTGTCTGCACTTACCTTGCACTTGCCACCAGCTGGCCCTATTTTTTTTACTTTATTCTACTTACTTGCACTGCACTTCCCACCTCCCCTTCCCCTTGCACTTTTCCCTTCCCCCTCCCTCTGCACTTGCGCGGTCTGAATGACACCTGGCCTAGTAGGATCGTTGTCTGTCTTCCCCTTGTTCCCCCCCTCCCTGCCTCGTCGCGCCTTGAAACACTTGTGTATAGGCGCGTTACAAATGCCATATCATATCATGCACTAGCACTTTAATAAATGTTTTTTACTTATATAGAACTACATAATGCCATACCATTACCTAGTACTTCCATATCTCAACCTGATGGTCTCTCTTATGGTTTTGGAAAATTGAATTTTATCTATATATATGTGATTATGCTAACTATATGCCAGTACATATAGCGTCACTGGGACGACTAGTACATTTTTCCCATTGCTCGAAATATTATGTTGGCAACTTTGAAACTTAGATTTTATAAATTATTATAAAAACCTTTACAGAATTTAGACTGAATATATTAGATATCTCTCTGTGGAACTTACCTATGTTGGAACGAATCCCATTCATGTGGTTACTGTGATATTCTTGCACTTTGCACTTTCAATGATGGCCGTATGTAAAAACAGCATTTGTATAAGTTACCACTTCTATGCTTGCTGTAGGGTCATGGGTTAAAAGAGCTCCCAAAACAGGGCGGAGTTACTGTGAGCAAGCCACAGGAGTGTGGCGAAACGCGTCAGTTAGCCTCCTTCACGACTGGGATGCCGCTTTTTACTGCAATATTTCTTAAATAAAGCTGAACTTTTTAAGCAAACTTTTTGCTGTACAGTGGTCTGCTGTTGGTTCCCCACGATTGAATTCCTCGTTGGGCAACTATTGCTGGATGCTATTGGATTTCGTAACTGGATGGGCGTGCAGCTTCTAAAGAAACAAGACTTTGCGGTCTTTATTTGCTTATATATATATATATATATATCAAAACACCAATGCGCATCACATAATGAATGTCTCACAAAGGAATAACAAAATTGCCCGGGCACGAAGTGAAGTGCTCGATTCAGTTTTAATTAGTGCAAATATGGACAAACAGGATTGTTTTAAAACCTATACAATCCACACAAACCAGATAAAGCTGAAACCAGACAATCCGCCCTAACTGGGGCTTCCTCAGGCTGTAAATAAACATGACGGTATGTTAGGTTCCTTCTTTATATATGGAACAGGAGCCAGACGGCCAATCCCCTTCAGTCCACGTCATGTGATAACCATAGAGAGTGTCATTACAAATGTAAGCGCCATCTTTGAATGTACTAACAACCATTACACATATCCCATACAGGATAATATGGGCTCTGACATGTACAGATTGAATGATCTCTGAAAAAAAGAGTCAAAGATTATAAAATTCATAGCTCTCAACTCACCCGCTTTTGGCGGGTGTCACCCGCCTTGCAAAGGGCTGACTCACCCGCCAAGCCTCCTGCAAGCCCATTCATTCCAATGGGCGTCTCACCCGCCAAAAACAAAATCGGGTGATTTCACCCGCCTTTGTGAGACAAATGGTTGAGAGCTATGTAAAATTACATACAACGGAACAATCGATCGGTGGCCCGTGTTGTACAATATCATTCGATTATGGAAACATGAATATGTTAGTGCGAGTTATTTGTTTGGCGAACACCAGTATGATCTGATAAAATATAATCCTGCCAGCTAATACCCACCGGGCAAGTGTGCGGATACGTTAGCATACGCATTTGCTTCACAAGCTACGATCGCATGTGCATACTCTCAAAATAAGATCAGTATGAAAATGGTGTGTTTTAGCATCCATATGCCATACAATAGCCTCATGGTAAATCGGTCTCAGACTATTCCATGGGAACATATGGAGGGCGGAACAAAGAAACCGCAGGCACTTGGTAAAAATACGATACAGGGTACATTTCTAAATACATCATTATATGAGACACTACAGTTATCATTCGAATATAACAAATAAAACTAACTGTGGCACGAATGTCTTTTAGCAGCAAGTTAATTAGCAAAACGTTGTTACTAAAGTGCAGTATTAAAAACTGAATCAAGCACTTTACAAAGTGTGCCCGGGCATTTCTTGTATCCCTTTGTGAAGCATTGATTATGTGATGCGCATTGGTGATTGGTTGCTTTTTGATATCACAGGTGCAGAGCGAATGAGTTTTGGCTACTTACGTTTTTTTAATATATATATATATATATATATATATATATATATATATATATATATATATATATATATATATATTATATATGTCATCAATGACATTTGTGATGTCATCTTTGATGTCCTGGGTGTTAGTGTTAGCAGTGCATGGTGGCGCGAGTTATGGTTGCTTATCTTATTTTACCATAACTGCCGAATTTCAGGGGGTTTTCGGTTTTACTTTGAACCATAACGTCCCTTTTAACAAAGTTTTTTCATATATATATATATATATATATACAAACATCTATGCAGAAATAAATTGGGACCTCCCTATGAACTGCCCCCCTTGATGAAACCTCACCAAACTTGCCAAATAAACTCAGACGGGGCTATATACTTTTTTGCAAAGTTTGGTGAGGATTCGTCCAAGGGGAGCGAAGTTATAAGCCGCCCAAAAAGTGCCCTTCCTAGGAGCTGAGCAACTTCACCAGAACTACAGGGCCGCTACTGCAGGCCCTCTAAAATATATATATATATATATATATATATATATATATATATATATATATATATATATATATATATATATATATATATATATATGAGCACTGATCCTGTAAATATTGTATATATTTATTTTCATGAGAATTGATCCTCATACATAGAGGAAACGCTGACCGGTGAAGCAACTGTGCTCAGCACCAGGCATTATTCCAGAGGTGAATAAAAACACTAACCTCAGCAGGGCCACGCGTGGATTTTCTGGCCACAACAAAGGGGCTAAGCCTTCTAGAACGTCTAGCGTTGTGAAGGCAGCTTGAGTGAAACTGGGCTTGTGGGTGCGTCTCGCTTTAGGATAATCGAGTGAGCCTGGGGGCCTGAAGATCCCTAGAAAACCCCCCAAAAAGCAAAAAAGGTCAATATTAGCACAATATTCACACATTATTATAAGCAAGACACAATCCTTAAAAACTGTCTTGTTTAGTGCAAATCTAAAACTACAGTGCTCTCAGAAGTGAGTTACAGAAATTCATTCCGATTCCAGCACAGATGAAGGGCGTAAGAGGACTTCAAGGGTGTTCCCATGCTTATTTTAATGGCTGCTTGTTTTGTGATGAAAGCGATTCTTGGATCCCTCCATTTATTTGGTTTGTGGGGGTCCAAATGTGTGGTTGTGCCAGGCACCATCTGTAAACCCTTAAGATGCCCCAGCTTTTAAGCAAAAGGGTTTGGTCGAGACTTTTACAGTCGTCATTTGAAATTGCCGCACTGTATGCATATAACGCAATATTTCTCAAGCCGCTTCCTTGATCAACATACGCCCTGTTTCCATTGGGTGCTCAATGCGTTTCACACCTCCTCTCTTTTGGGGGCGATGTTTGCATTCCACAAAGACTCAGCCCGATTTCATGCATAAGTTTGTGTCACTCAGTGTTAGTCAGAGTTCCCATGTATGCGGCTGCACACACTGCTGAGGAGAAGGTTGCGCATCTGCTGCTTGGAGAAAGGAATGTTCCATTTCAGGCCGAGCTGCGCAGCATTTGTGCCACCCACCTGTTCATTACTTGTGGTTTAGTCTTTGAACTGCAAACTGGGTAGACGGCCCTGAGAAGCCATTTTTGAATTAGTTAAAAACAAAATGTATGCCTACTTTCTCAAAATGTAGAGGTTTTGATTGAATGTTAAACATCTGCTTCGTGTGCCTGTTCTCGGTGCTGTGCAGAAACAGTGGATTTCTGAATCAAAAGACTCCATGCCAGCTTTCCCCGATACATCACATTGTGGTCAATGCTGGGGCTGTGTGCTCCAATGTGGCATAGCTGCCAAGTTTCCCAGTTCCATGCGGAATCTTTGAGCCAGTCCTGCTTTCTTTCTCCACACTGCACACTGGGACTTGTAGGCTCACCCTTGCAACAGGTAAAGCGAAAATACAAGTTCCATAATGCAATTGGAAGCAAAAACCAGGACTGGCTCGAGGTGTCACGCATGGAAGTGGGGAAACTTGGGACTGGGGTTGGAAGATCGAAGCTGAAATGTTCGAGGGTGAAAAGACCGAAAGTTATGCCCTCTGAACTTTTCAGAATTTGCCTTTGCCCCCACCCCCTTACCTACCTGTGGGCGGCACATCTCCTTGTGTGCCGCCGACACCAACATCCCTCTGCGACGCCGGTTCCCTTCATTTGCGTGTATGGAATCCGGCACTGCAGGGTCTGCTTTTCTTTTTTCTTTTTTTATTGAGTCAAGAGCGGGGGACACAGTGGAGTAACTTTGCTGAAAATGTTGGGGGGGGGGGGACATGACATCTCAAGAAAAGGTGCCCCAGCCAAATGAATGGGGACAAAATGGTGTACCATGAAAGTTGGGGGGACAAACACCTCCGCCCCCCCCTAAAATTACACCCATGGGGGGACACCGCTGCAATCCCCCGGTCACATTAGAGTGAAGAAGGGTGCGGGGGACACCCCTGCTGCCCTTCTACACTGTAATGTTTTGTAAGGCATATTTGTTCTAATTTTTAGGCTATACGAGATTTTCGTATAGCCAAAATTTGGAAAAATATGGCATACAGTTTTAGTTTTCCCGCCTTTTTGGATGATTCTGGAAATTTGGCATGGAGCTGGAGGAGGTTCTGAAATAAATCAATGCAAGGAAAATTGCAACAGACGATGAAGCTTATTACAACTGATTTTGCTGAGTCACCATTACACAAATACAGTCGTTATAATTTCCTAAGAACGAAGCAATGTTGCATTTTTTTAAATTTGTATAATACCTTCGTTTCTATTTTGCATGGGAACAACTAGTGCCTTCTTAGCAGGATCTCCATCCCCAGCTTCCCTTCCCAGCTGTTAATAGCCTGGCGCTTCCTCACTCACCCTGCACTTGTCATCCACATTTCAAATATGGGCCACCACATGCCCGATGCAAGACCCGGTGTCTCAGCATGTGACCTTTGCTGGGCTTAGTTATCTTTTTCCATCACCGATAGGCCTTAAGAGGAACTACAGACGCCTCTCCATTGTATAGTGTGGTGCTCGATGGAAGCTCATAGCTATACTGCACCCATCACCACTGTAGGTGTCTTAAGGAGCCCGACCTTCTCCGAAGGTGGCATATTGTGACCCGCCTAGGGTGTCGCCAGTCTGTGGAAAGGAAGAGGAGGTTTGGGGAGAAAGTGATAGGAAAGAGAAACTTGACAAAAGAATGACCAAAAACAGAGAGGAAAATCATGTGGGACGAGTAGGAGGGGATAGGGTTGTGGAATTAGGAGGAATGCGTGTTCCTTAAATGTGATAGGTTATTAGTAAGCATGAGCGTAAGACTCAGGAGGGTCCAGCTCGGATTCGGGCAGAGTTTTATCGTCATGGCAATACCTAGAACCTACGAAGAATGGTACTAGATGTCGTTTTTTGGTTTAAATCTGTTCATTGTTTTATTTTTTACCAATAAATTGACGGGTATTATATTCTGTCCTTATTTCAATGAAAATAACGTTACAAACAAGATATGAAGCCCAGCAGTGCACCTCCGGTTGTTCCCCCAAATCAACCCCAGCTTCAACCATTCTAGATGAAACTTAGACGATGCCACGTAGCATATACAGGTCTCGCCAGGTGTAGATATACTCAGTGTACGTAGTCAAGGCAGAAAATACACCCCTTGCTAAATAGCACTATCCAATTGCGCAACATAATACAGAATGCAATTCAGCTTTCACGGCGGCTTGTCATCGGATGGATGGAACATAGATTGTATTGGTAGTAGATGTAGTCAAATGGTGATTGGTTGCGGGATGGACTTTGCCAAGTTCATGATGACGTCTTTTGCGAATGTGCGGGCTCTTCCACACTTCGCCAGGCTTCACATGTACTGGTTTGGTTGTGAAGTGGTTTGGACACTGAGCTCTGAATGAATATGGTCTCCCTCTATGCCTTTTTGAATTGGCCTTCTGTTCATTTTGTTTTGTTGATTGTCGTTGCCTTTTGACAAATGGAACAAAAATATAAATACAGGAGGTACTCTGGGCTTGACGCTTATATACGCTTAGAGCAGGATTTTGCCTGAAGGTTTGGTGGCCGTGACACTATGACGCAAGGCAATATGACGCAGTTTGAGGAACGACGCTGGACAGGTTTAGATAATCCATCCAGAAATCCATGCACACAGGTTGATTTCCCCTTTACATCCAACACACCGTTTTTGTTCCTCTATAATTGATAATTGGTTATTTATAACAGGCTTAATACCCAGAGGTTTCTAAGCACAGACCCGGGATCAAACCTGTGTTGCTCTGCGTCGTCTTGCGAGTGCGTTACACCTGAGCTATCCTCCTCTCCACAAACAATTGCATTTTGAAATCACGATATCGTTTAAAATACTGTGCAGCTTTATTTTTTATTTTATTGTTTCAGGCAGCCTTTCGCATACCACCAGCTTAACATGTGCATTGGATCTGCCCAAGTCCCCCAGGTCACACAGGTCTTCAGGAGCCCCACCCGGTGCATGGCCAGCTCTTTGCCAGCTTAACATGTGCATTGGATCTGCCCAAGTCCCCCAGGTCACACAGGTCTTCAGGAGCCCCCCCCCTGGTGCATGGCCGGCTCTTTGCCAGCTTAACATGTGCATTGGATCTGCCCAAGACCCCCAAGTCACACAGGTCTTCAGGAGCCCCCCTAGCGCATGGCTGGCTCTTTGCCAGTTTACCATGTGCATTGGATCTGCCCAAGTCCCCCATGTCCCCCAGGTCTTCAGGAGCCCGCCTGGTGCATGGCCGACTCTTTGCCAGCTTAAATTGTGCATTGGATCTGCCCAAGTCCCCCAGGTCACACAGATTTTCAGGAGCCCCGCCTGGTCCATGGCAGGCTCTTTGCCAGTTTAACATGTGCATTGGATCTGCCCAAGTCCCCAAGGTCACACAGGTCTTCAGGAGCCCCACCTGGTGCATGGCCGGCTCTTTGCCAGCTTAATGTGCATTGGATCTGCCCAAGTCCCCCAAGTCACACAGGTCTTCAGTAGCCCCACCTGGTGCATGGACGGCTCTTTGCCAGTTTAACATGTGCATTAGATCTGCCCATGTCCCCCAGGTCTTCAGGAGTCCGCCTGGTGCATGGCCGACTCTTTGCCAGCTTAACATGTGCATTGGATCTGCCCAAGTCCCCCAGGTCACACAGGTCTTCAGGAGCCCCGCCTGGTGCATGGCAGGCTCTTTGCCAGCTTAACATGTGCATTGGATCTGCCCAAGTCCCCAAGGTCACACAGGTCTTCTGGAGGCCCCCTGGTGCATGGCCGACTCTTTGCAGTTTAACATGTGCATTGGATCTGCCCAAGTCCCCCAAGTCACACAGGTCTTCAGGAGCCCCACCTGGTGCATGGTGGCTCTTTGCCAGTTTAACATGTGCGTTGGATCTGCCCAAGTCCCCCAAGTCACACAGGTCTTCAGGAGCCCCACCTGGTGCATGGTGGCTCTTTGCCAGCTTAACATGTGCATTGGATCTGCCCAAGTCCCCCAAGTCACACAGGTCTTCAGGAGCCCCACCCGGTGCATGGCCGGCTCTTTGCCAGCTTAACATGTGCATTGGATCTGCCGAAGTCCCCCTGGTTACACAGGTCTTCAGGAGCCCCCCACCCCCTGACGCCCCTGGTGCATGGCTGGCTCTTTGCCAGCCCAATGGCACCCATATCTTGGCACTGTATTTACTGTAAGTATCACTGGGCTGGGACAATCCCAGGAGCACCAACCGCATGCAATAGCTTTTGAGTGTTGCCCTGGGGTCATGGCAACTCCCTTATAACTTGCAAGCCTGAGCAGCCGCTTAGTCTGCTCAGGCTTGGTTTGTGTAAAGAGTGATGCATGTTCTCTCTCTTGAAATTCCTTGCATTGAAGTTTGGGTTGGGCTCAGCTATGCCAATCCCACTCCACAAACAGTTCTCAACCCTCTCCGCCCACCCGCTGGCAACCACCACAACGTTTCTAATTGGCCAGGTTTTTTTATTTTGTTTCTATTGTTGCCGAATAGAACAAAACCATAAATAATGTAGGCATGCCCTTCTGAAGGTCTCTGATGGCCTGAGAACCCCATGTCGACATGTTGAAAGCTTGGTTGCAGCTGTGGGGAAGGATAGTAGCTACGAGCTATTTCATTTTCGATTGTGTCCTGTAGCGTTAGGATAGATGTCCATGGGATGATCAGGAGCTGACCTGAGGCTGTCAAATATTCTCACCGAATGTCTCTCTGAGGCCTATATTACAGCAGTGGACACCCTTCATATGGTAATGAGCTACAGGTAAGTGACAGCCTCCCAGGCATCCCATACGACAGCTGTGCTGATATCCACGCTGCTTCATCTGAGCTATTAGCCTACTCCAATAAGCCGACTGCAGGGGTGTTGCTAGGGGGGCGGGGTTTGCGGGGGCTATAGACCCGGGTCTTTTGTTTGTAGCCCCGGTTGGCATCTCAGGAGCTACACCCAAAAGGCCAGCTGACATTAGCACAGCCCCAGATCTTATCCAGACCTAGCAACACCCCTGGCCGACTGCCAGTTCTTACGCCCTGTATACTACTCTCTAGAACCTTCTTGTTGTGCTCTTTTGCTGTCCTGTTCCTGTGCCGCTCCTCAAGGCCGCGCACAGAAATGCCTTTCATTTTCTTTTACTCAAAGGAGAAACTGCTCCTTCTTAATATTTATCTATTTATTGTTTGCTTGTTAGGCGCTTATAGAGTAAGTAGTTTCTGTTTCCAAGCGCCCGCAGGGCATCAGGGAGGGGACATGGGAAAGAGACACATTAAATACATAGAGATTTTAAATACAGAGGATGGGAAAAACGTAAAACCTACTACGCCTTGTGAGTATTCAGAACGTATTATTTTTCCCTTAGAGCCCTTAACAAGATTCGAGCTAACGATATTTTGAAGAAAGACACTCAACATAATACTGACATTACGTGCTCCTTATCCTTGCCCTTACCCACCTTTCCTCATGCCAATACTCCCCTTAACTACGCCCTCAATAACGTCAGGTCGGCCATTTTTAATGCCTGAGCTAGTTTTGATCTTATCTCTGACCTCACAGTGGACCTGCTACTTATTACTGAACCCTTCTTCACAGAAGACGGTATTACCAGTTTTCATAATCTAGTTCCCAAATAATGTTTCAATCAAAATGATTAATAGAACAAATTGACGTGGGTGCGGTATTGCCATTATTTTCAAATGTGACAGTTTATTTTAAGGAGCCACAACCTATCCGGATTTTTTTTAGGGGACATTGTTGTGATGGAAGTGGGGAGCCACTGAGGTTGACTCGGGTTCATTACTGAACGTGGTTCTCAAGCAGGAAAGCCGGAGCACTCCGATAAGACAATCACCAACCTCTTCAACCGTCTTCTTCCAAAACTCTCAACCGCACCCATCCCACACAGCAACAATGTTCCACATGTCAGTTCCAAACAAGCTAACAAAAGGCTTCCTCTCTTTACCCAGATCAATCCATATCAAACTTCTTGTGGGAAGCTGGTGTGCTCTGACTGGGTGTTGTGCGCATCAAATACCCCGTACGCTGCAGTTGTCGGTCGGCCGACATCCACCCTTTGCTGCTGCTCGGTGAATTGTGGAAAGCTGTCTTGGCTGGAATTATTTTAGGTTTGGTCACTGCACTGGGCTCTCTTGAATGTTGATCCATACTAACTACATGTTCAGCGATGACATCAGGAGTTTTACAAATTCAAGGCCGTCGTTGACACCCATTCGAGTCAATTACTGATTCCATTGTGTGCCGTCGTCCAAATCCACTACTTTGCCCAGAGCCTTAAACGGTGAAAAACCGAGTGAACCACCCAACCCAACCTAACCTTGGGTTTTCCACTCAGACCCAATTACAGGTGCTCATAGAAGATTTGTACACAGCTCTTGTCTCATCATACCATTTTTTGTACCTGGGTTGGCATTCTTTTGCACGCCTCAGCAATTTCCGTCTATCCACATGCCAAGGATCAGTCATGCACAGCCATTCACAAGGCAGCACATGCACGGAGGCCTGCCCTTTTAACACTGCAAGTGGGGTGATGCCTGTGGATGAATGTGAGGTGGTGCTGTAGGCCCAGCCATGCCCTTCATAAGCGTGCACACACCAAACAACAACACTGTTGCCAAATTGTGGCTGCCCTATTGAAACTCTCCATGAGGCCTTTGTGCCTCACGCAATACATGGCTGTTTCCCCGGTCTGCCTCTGATGGACAGCATGTGGACAAGGCACTTGTGATCTGTTTTGACCACGAAAGGCATGCCTCGTTAAAAAACCTCAAGTTTTCCAGTGGTTGCATACAAGTGACAGATTCTTTTTCCACTATGGAATAAGGTTTTTCTTCAACTCTTAGACTACAGATTGCAAAGGCCACCACCACCATCTTAGACCCTTCCTGCGACTATGTTAATACAGCAGCAGGACCGACATTCCAAATGTAGTGACTTGCGCAACGTCATGCTAAATCAGAGCAATTGCAGTTTGACATTTGCTAAGTGCTCCATACCTCTTACACATCTTCAATAGATCCCGCAAGCATGATCATTGCAAGGCTAAGTCCCTCACAAATTTAAATAATATTCTGCCAAAGCTCGGAAGGCATGTAAGGTGCTGGGTATGGGAGATTCTTACACGTCCTCGACCAAACTTACCAGATACCACCAGCACTCACCAAGTGTCGTGTTGTGGCCCAGACACGTCTCCTCAGACACTATGATTAAGCACTTTTTACATTATATGATTAAAAACTGCTTCTTTCAAGCTTTTCAAGACTCACATGAGGATAGCTTTTTTCTTTGTGACAGCTTTGTCAAAAATTAAAATGCCATCCTGAAAACACTTGATGTTACTCGTGCCCCAGAACGGCTCTTCCACAGTCCACTAGAACACCACTCAGGTGAAAGAAAGACTGAATGGCTTGCCTTTGAATTGAAACACTGCTAGCAAAGTCACTAAGAACGTAAGGGGCCTTGACTTTGTATACAACTCAAATTGGTAATACACATTTACCAAACCAAGCTGGAAAAATTCCAAATGCACTCTAGCACCACAACATCTTCGCTTCTTTGGGCAGGAGATTCCTGTCAATCCCAATTCTCTGGTTGAGGGAGCTGAGGTCCACACACAACCTGATGGTGCCATTCCTTGTGATGGCAATTACTATGGTGCCACACACTCTGAAGATGAAACATTTTCAGTGATGTAGATGGCACCTAGTTTATCTATCTCTTCCTTCAACTAGTTATGCAACATTAGAGGCACTGGGACAGCACCACACATGAGAACTATTTTTTGTTTGAACTCTTAAACTTCCCTGCTTAACCATAAACACTTTCTAGTTACCTATCCCCTACATCCCTTTTTACTAGCATCATAGGCTGCAGCACATTAAGGTCAAGCCCAATGCCTAATGCCTTCTGATGACACCATCTCTGCAGAGCTGCAGCCTATCTAGATCGTACGATTAGTTCTGAACTCTCCTTGCTATAAATGCAAATATTGAGGATGTGAAAACCAACAATATTGATCCTCACTCTACCATAGACCCCAAGGTTGATATCTGGCATGGTCATATCCTCTAACTTCCATCCCAGGGTATCCCACGTATCTGTGCCAACAAAGCTATATCGGGACCCCGAGGTCTGCATCATCTGCAACTTCTTCCATGTATGCACACTTCACACCACAGTGTCTCTATATCTTTCTCATCCACAGTCACAATAATTAAGTCACATGTTTCATCTCTCATAACTTCTATATCAACAGATCTGACCTCTTTTGTGCCAACCTGGCAAACATGTGCAAGATGCCTCTTCAAACCTCACTTAATGGATACATCGGCACAGGTGAAGCAGCATGTGCTAGTGGACATTTGGTCGTGGCTGCTGCACACTACGCACACATACCCCTCTCTCTCGTCCTGCCCTCTGAGGTTGCTACATCCACAGGCATCTCTCACTCTAGTTTCTTGAGGTTACCACTGCACTCACGTTCCCCTCTTCAGGCTTACCGATGGCCCTGGTATATTACGCAGACTGATATGCCATCATGACCATGCTAATAGCCTGTTCTAGGGTGAGGTCTTTATCAGTGGTCTCTTCTGCAGATTCTTGTTATTGCAGCAGTGCATCACCTGATCATTAATGAGGGATTCAGTCAGTACACCAAATTTGCATAACTTGGCCAGGCCCCGTTGTGCTGCAACACACAATACCATCCTTTAATTAGCCCCCGTGGTTTAGACAATTAATAAATATCTCTCTAACACAAAAATCTTTTTTGTTGCATGAATTTTCCTTCCAAGATGAGTTTGGCTGCATGAAATATATCACAAGGAAAACGGTGGGCCCTAGTTTTGGGACACTTCCAGTGCTTTGGGTTGAGATAGGATGAAATGGTTGGGTAGCTGCAAGGTCACGGCTTATAGGAGGTGGTGCCCTCAGATCCTTTTGTAAAGGGTAATAGACAGGGTCCCGGATACCTCACATATTGTGTTTACTGTAGCGTTTCTCATTCAGTAGTCGGTGCATGATGGCATCAGGAGCAGGAAGCCACCTTTTGGCCCCACACATGGAGAAACAGACGTTGGGGGTGATGGGCAGCGCCTGCAGGCGGCTGCTTGTCAAAGTGCATATGCTGCGCGGTTGCGTGTGCAGCGTGATGGCATGCTTCATTTGGCGTGTGCTTGCAGTGGGGGCACATAGATAATTTGTCCCTAGCAGAGGCGTGTCCAGACTCTTGACTAGGGGGGGCCCAAGTGGGGCACTGACGTATGCAGGGATGGCATGAGGTACGAGCACACACACACAGATAATGATCATAGTTTAGGATAATGGGGTGGCACCTGCCAATCAGATTCCAGGAGTACCACGTGCCACCTCAGGCCACTCCCTGGACACGTCACTGGGCGCCAGCCCTTGGAGTACTAATTACAGAGTACCCACATGATTTTGCCCAGGAGGTGGGGATCAACCAGGATTACAGAGAAGACTCACCATCCAGACCCATGTGGCATCCTGCTCTGGTTCTCACACCTTCCTGGCCACGGGTGTGGGGCCTAGTGTGGGGTCCTTTAGTGATCACCCCAAAGCCACTGAGTGTGTTGCCAGTGTAGTGATCACAATCAGAAGGATGAAGCCTGAGTACATCTACCAGGATTTGAAACTGTGCCCATGAGGTCACACATAGACCCCTGAAGTAGATGCATGACCCCACTGAGCCACAGAACCCACAGACAAAATAATTCCTTGAAAAAGCACACATTATAAGTTAAAATGGGTTCAAATTTGCAAAGTGCTTCTGTTTACCGGGAAGCACCTTGTTCTGCAGGGTCTTGTGCTGTTCAGTGCAGAGAAATAACTTTGTGGCTCGTCTCAGTGAACGTACGGGGGAAATGTTGCTTTAAAATAGTGTGTGTCAAAAGACAAATACAGGCTCAATTCGGTCATTTCCAGCTCCCAGCCATCAGTGCAAGCTTGTCTTCATTAATCAAATGCTTGTGAAGTTGAAGCTCGGTTTGAGAAATCCACAGTACCAAATATTAAACTCTGAGAGTCACAAATCCAAAATGCAATTATGCAAAATATGTCATGCTACAGTAAACGTCACATGTTTTCCTGCATGTTCCCACAAGAATCAAACAGCCAATTGGATCCAGAATTATCCAATCTTATTTGTAGATATCACAGTTTGGTGGAAACTGGAATTCCTGGGTTATCACCTAGAGGTTCCCACCTTTTCTTCTAGATTTCTAAGTGTAGGCAAGAATGGGGAAGTCGAGGCTTACAATTACAATCGCCATCTTGGAACATATTTTACAGCTATAGGACCTCCACAGTAGCTTGGTCACCTTATCATTACATATCATTTCCCCCTTGCTGTAAGACACAGGACTAGACTGTCTTTCACACTGAGCACTTGGAGCCAATGCCACACGCACAAGCCCCCCTCTAAGCTATCTACCACACAATATGCTGTAGAAGGTCTTGTTGAGGCAAAGACAGTCTGCATTGAAATTGCTGACTGTGGTGGATTTTCCACCCATATTTCCTTTTTCAACAGATTGCCATCTGACGATATCTATGGCCCTATGAGGACTACTGTAGGCTTTAAGATACATCAAAGAGGAGTGTCTTTATTTATTTATTTCATTGTTTTTTTATAACGCGCCTGAATTTGGTTTCTAATCTGGGATTCAAACCGCTGTTCATCTGCGTGGCCTTGCTTCCAAGATCAGCACGTTGCTCCTGTCCTATCCTCTATTCCCTCTATGCTCTTCACTCTCCTTGTATCTTGTTGAATATTGTCATGTTCTTTCACAACATTCTGGATTTCAATTGCTTGTCGGGTAGATTGTATTGAGGAAAGCACTATTTAAAGCTGCATAAAGCTGAAACTCATATTAACCAGTGAATGAATTTGAAAAAAAACTATTTGGAACGCTGTCGGAATCCCTCAAGGGGGATGGCTGCAGTATGTAAGCTGTGAAAAAGAAAGCAATCCACAGCCTAACAAAGAATACTGTGTACAGCCTGCACACATCAATGAAGAAGCCTTCCCGCTAGCTGAGCCTTTAGCAGGGGAAGTATTTAAACTCTTGCACTGACATGATATGCTTGGAGTGGATTTACTATACACATAGTCATGCTCAAAATATGAACAGCCGCAGAATCAAAATACTTCCAATTTTCAGAGTCTCCCAGAAATGATCATACCGGTCATAAGCTACAACACACTTGTAACACCGCACAACTTTCAAACCAGCATCAGCATCAGACGCAGGCCCCCAGCCATACTCCCCTAGTTACTAGTATACGACGACTCCAGCCAACACCAGGGGTTGTCCACCCACACTTTAGGGGATCTGAATGACAGCCCCCTCCTCTCTGCGCTAGATTATGCATAGAACGCTGTAGTATATGAACAAACCGCAGCGATATAGGGGCATAAAACATAATTCAACTACAGAGTCATGGATCTAAGCACAGCACTAGTGCAATATTTAGTATGCGGTCTTAAGTGCTGTTTTTGTGCCTCAACTCTTGGAGTATAGCACACCGATTGTATAAAGGCCGTCCAGAGGAATGTGGGCATAATAGATTCTTCCCCACTGAAACCGGTCCTCCTGAGGAAGGCAGGCATAATAGATTCTTCCCCACTGAAACCGGTCGTCCTGAGGAAGGCGGGCATTATAGATTCTTCCCCACTGAAACCGGTCCTCCTGAGGAAGGCGGGCATAATAGATTCTTCCCCACTGAAACCAGTCGTCCTGAGGTAGGCGGTTATAATAGATTCTTCCCCACTGAAACCAGTCGTCCTACGGAAAGTGGCATAATAGATTCTTCCCCACTGAAACAGGTCGTCCTGAGGAAAGTGGGCATAATAGATTCTTCCCCACTGAAACCGGTCGTCCTGAGGAATGCGGGCATAATAGATTCTTCCCCACTGAAACCGGTCCTCCTGAGGAAGGCGGGCATAATAGATTCTTCCCCACTGAAACCAGTCGTCCTGAGGTAGGCGGGCATAATAGATTCTTCCCCACTGAAACCAGTTGTCCTGCCGAAAGTGGCATAATAGATTCTTCCCCACTTAAACCGGTCATCCTGAGGAAAGTGGGCATAATAGATTCTTCCCCACTGAAACCGGTCGTCCTGAGGAAGGTGGGCATAATAGATTCTTCCCCACTGAAACCAGTCATCCTGAGGTAGGCGGGCATAATAGATTCTTCCCCACTGAAACCAGTCGTCCTGCGGAAAGTGGCATAATAGATTCTTCCCCACTGAAACCAGTCGTCCTGAGGAAAGTGGGCATAATAGATTCTTCCCCACTGAAACCAGTCGTCCCGAGGAAAGTGGCATAATAGATTCTAGCCCATTGAAACCGGTCGTCCTGAGGAAAGTGGGCATACAAGATTCTTCCCCACTGAAACCAGTGGTCCTGAGTAAAGTGGGCATAATACATTCCTCCCTACTGAAATCGGTCGTCCTGAGGAAGGTGAGCATAATAGATTCTTCCCCACTGAAACCGGTCGTCCTGAGGAAAGTGGAATAATAGATCTTCCCCACTGAAACCGTTCGTCCTGAGGAAAGTGGGCATAATAGATTCTTCCCCACTGAAACCGGTCGTCCTGAGGAAAGTGGAATAATAGATTCTTCCCCACTGAAACAGGTCGTCCTGAGGAAGGTGGGCATAATAGATTTTTCCCCACTGTAACCGGTCATCCTGAGGAAAGTGGCATAATAGATTCTTACCCACTGAAACCGGTCGTCCTGAGGAAAGTGGGCGTAATAGATTGTTTCCCACTGAAACAAGTCGTCCTAAGGAAAGTGGACATAATAGATTCTTCTCCACTGAAACCGGCCGACATGCATGTAGAGATGGGATTCTACTAAGTGCAACAAGCTACACTTCCCTTGATTTTCAGGGGATAAGTGAATCATACCTACCGAATTGATTAAGCTAATCTTTTGTTCTCTAGCTTTTAATTTGATTTTTTTTAAACGTGTGCACTCAGTCTATCGGTTATTAAAATTGTGAATTGTTGCGAAAGACAGGTTGCTGGGTCCACCATGATGTTTAAGCATGAATAGTGGGAGTGAGGCTGGTATGAGGTGTAGTGATATGGTAGAATTGGAGACAAGGTAGCACCATGCATCCCGCTAATATACTGCCTTGCAGATTTCTTTATCCACGTTTAGACAGGTGGTGCACTAGCGTCCACTAGGAGTGCACTAATATTCAAACGACCATGCTCATAAAATTGACACTCTCAACAAAAAAATACTCACCCATTAAGTCAGCCAACACCCTCCTCACTGCATTGCAGCCGCGGCCTCCAACCCGGCTTCCCCGAACCCCACTGGCTCAAAGTCTCGGTTTAAAGAGATCACTGAGCCTTAAGTCCTAGCCATCCTAAAGAGCCTAAAACCCTCCAAGTGCAAAGGAGATGTTTGTCCTGCCACTATCATCAAGGAAGTCCTAACACCATTCTTAACCACCTTTATCAACGCCGCTTTTTCTGCAGCAACAGCGCCCGCCAGCCTCAAAGAAGCGTGGGTACTTCCGCTGCTGAAAAGAAAACACTAGACCCTGCAGCTCCTAATAACTGCATACCCATCACTATTGTCCCCTCCTTATTGAAAATCTCACAGAGCTGCATACCTTCAAGTTTAGCAGTATTTAGAAATGAATCATATCTTGTGCCCGGATTCCGCCCAGGCCATGGTACGCAGATGGACGAGATCAGGGACAAAGGGAAGCCAGTGCTCCTACTCCTTCTTGATCTGTCAGCGGTGTTTGAACTTGTCGACCACAAAATCCTTTCCCACAGCATTAACACCACAGCCAATTTCGCCCCTGAAGCGACTTCTTGGATTACCTCCTTTCTAGAGAGGAGAGTTATGAGAGTGTTTGCTGAGAACACCAGCGCCTCACCAACGCCCATCCTTTATGGGGTACCACAAGGGTCCTGCATCACCCCTATGCTCTGCAACATCTTCACTAGACCACTCTTTGACGTTCTGGATTCCATCGGCATCGTATACACCAACTATGCCGATGATACACAAAGCCTCCTCCCACTAACTGGCAACTACATTGAAGACACCAACACTCTCAATGCCACATATTCAACCATTCAAACCTGGATGGCAGTGCACCGCCTCTGCCTAAATGGGGACAAGTCAGAGATCTTGTCGGTAGGACCTCCTGCAGTGCTACAAAGACTCAATGACTAATATGCAGCGTTCAAAATTGACAACATTGTGATCCCCGTATCATCCTCAGTAAAGACACTAGGTGTCTACCTTGATACTATACTCTCTAAGTCCTGCCAAGTGAGCCCGATGGTGTCCTTCGAGGCATACGTGACTAAACTTCTAAATGCCTCTAGACCCTTCCTAACCACCCCTAGTTGCCTAACCATCATACAAGGAGTCATTTGTTCAAGGCTTGACTACTGTAATGTCCTCTTTGCAGGCACCTCGTCCAAACACGTACAGAAAATAAATGCAAGTCATACAAAATAATGCTGTCGGAGCAGGACTGAACATCCCTAAATGGGAACAGCAGGCAGGAGAGCAGTTCACTGGCTTCCAATCCACAAACGGATTATCTTCAAAACAATGTCCATCACCCATAAGTGCCATTGCAACGCTGCTCCTACTTAGCTTTCACAGAAAATCGCCAGAGCCCACTCGTTCCAGACCCCATATGCACTCCGCCTCCTGCAGCTTCAAGTCAGACGCTGCAAAGCTGGAGGTCTGAGCTTCCCGTATATCGTGGCCAAACAGTGGAACTCCCTGCCTCCACTGAGAGCTGAACTGTCATACTGGGATTCCGTAAATTCCACAGAACATGGCTGTTTGCCTAGCCAGTGCCTCTCTGTGTATTGAGCTTCTTGCCTACTGCCCACTGTTGTGATGTCTGTCTATTGCAAGTAACTGGCGTCCGTAGCAGCGCCTCGATGCCTCTGGGTTGTTTTTGCGCTTTATAATGAATAAATAAATAAATAAACTAGGGAAATTGGAGTAGAGGTAGGGATACATACTAACTGTTTCCTGTCCCCCACTTTCTCGCCTCTAGAGTCTTGAATGAGATGCGACCCAACGCCTCCTTCTTAATTGCTTGTTTGCGAGGTTGGACTTAATGAAAGCGCCCCCCACGCTCTTACAATTCAGAAAAGCCTCAACACCTAGGCCATCACGTCGCACCTTGCACCACCTGCCTCGCTAGACACTGCCCGTCCCTCCGGAGCCGCCACTTCCTCCTTCAGTACAGCTGTACCCTTCCTCTGTGCCCCTCTGTATCCTACCCCTCGCTGTTTATCTGTTCTATTGCCTCTGAAAAGCACTCCCTTATGCATCTGTACTGTTGTACACCGATGTAAGGTGCTCCGTTATGCATCTGTGTTGTTGTATATGTCGGTAAAGCGCTCTGTTATGCATCTGCACTGTTGTATAACTCTGTAAAGTGTTCTGTTATGCATCTGTAGTGTTGTATAGCTCTGTAAAGTCCTCCATTATGCAGCTGTACTGCTGTGTACCTCTACAAAGCACTCTGTTATGTATCTGTACCGTTATATACCTCTGTAAAGTGCTGTTATGCATCTGTACTGTTGTATATCTCTGTAAAGAGCTCTGTTGCGTATCTGTACTGTTGTATACCTCTGTAAAGCTCTGCGTTATGCATCTGTACTGTTACATACCTCTGTAAAGCGCTCTGTTATGCATCTGTACTGTTGTATACCTCTGTAAAGTGCTCCGTTATGCATCTGTACTGTTGTATACCTCTGTAAAGCGCTCCGTTATGCATCTGTACTGTTGTACACCTCTGTAAAGCACTCCGTTTGCATCTGTTCTCTTGTTACCTCTGTAAAGTGCTCTGTTATGCATCTGTACTGTTATGTACCCCTGTAAAGCGCTCTGTTATGCATCTGTACTGTTGTATACCTCTGTATAGCGCTCCGTTGTTTATCTATATTTGTGTATGCCTCTGTAAAGCACTTCCTCGCCTCTCGAAGCTAGGAACGCGCTCAATAAATACAATAATAATAATAATAATAATAATAATAATAATAATAATAATATGAAATTATTGGTGTTCTTGCCCAATTTATGTGTTAGATCTTTAGAAGGATGCCGTGTCCAAGGAAAGACATAGAGTCAGTTTGGATAAGAGTGCGGCAGCTCGGAGTCAACATGTTCTTGAATGGCATCATCCAGTTCCATATCCAGCAAGTCCGCGTAGTCATTTCAAGGGCGCTTCAGCTCAAAACGCTTTCTCCATCGCCTTCGCTCATGGTGCAGCTACAGTAAGGACTTAGTGGATATCGGCAAAGGTCGCTTGAGGAAATATTTGCTGGACAGAACATTATTTCTCAACCCCCAGGATTATGTGGTCCTACCTGCTACCCAGATGGTATTGCTGGTGGGGATAAGGATGTAAAGGCGATTAACGAGTCTGCCTGAAAATTTACCATAGACACATCCAGGTTGGCCTTTAGGATGGGGCAGCTGTAGCGCATTTCGCATTGAAAAATTTGAAGGGAACAAATGTTTTACAGGGATAGTGGGAATTGCTGAACGGGTTCGTTGAGGTGATTGTGTCCTTCGTGAAAGCAGCACGACCTCTAGAGCTGTACTGCTGTTGCTGGTAGAGGGGAGAGCCCATGCCAGAAGGGCAGGTTGCACTGTGGCGGGGTCTTTATTCTACACAGCGAATCTTCACCATATGAGCAGCATATGCTTTATTTGGGTCACTCAGAAATCGTTCACTTTATCCTCAATTGTGGTTCAGTCGTTCTTGCCTCCATTATGGTATTACCCAAATTGACCTTTTACAATTGACCTTTTGCACAATTGACCTAATTATAGTGGTCCTAATTGACCTTCTACACAATTGACCTTTATATTATTTTAGTTATTTTAAATATGTATTGGGTTGGTTTTGGATGAAAAAATAATATAAGGGGATTGGGTGGGGGGTCGAGGGGGGTATATGTCCTAATTGACCTTCTAAATTAGGTCAATTCTCCCAAGGTCAATTCTCCCGAGGTCAATTGTGAAAAGGTCGATTACTATAAAGCCTCCAGTATGTGGACCTTGCTCAATGTTCCTTTACTGGCACCCCATTAGCCAGCATTAAGCTGGTAGGCCCGTATGGGCAGAGAGGACTGGGCGGGAGAATTTACTGGGGTTCTTAATGCACCCCCACCGAGTGTGCTTTTCCTTTAAGAAATGTGATCCCGATTGTAGGTTACGTGTGATTGGTGAAGATTGCTATTGCAATGCTGACCTCACAAGACTGACCAGTGCAAATTCTTTTTTGCACTATTTTACGCTCTGCTTTTTAAGTTTATGTTATTTAATCCCAGGAATAGAATTGATTTGGTCAATCTACTACATTTTTGCAGTGTGAATAAAACAATTCTTCCAACATTGAAGGTTTTGTGTCGTTTCCCGCAATCTGTCCTGTTGGCACCTGTCTTGCTTGTTTATTTTAAGGCCGGGTATGCTCCTTCAGGAACAGTCCACTTTCATCGCATTTCTTTCCCCAACAGGCCACCTTTGCATTAACCTCTGAAGCACTGTGCTGTCTTCCCCCGCTTGCATCATCAACAACCACCAACATTAGGGGATCCAGAATGTCCCTGATGGTGTTTAGTGGGGTATTATGACCCCACGGAATGACCCAGTGTTTCATGGGGTCTAGTTGGATACTGTGGCATTATTTGCAGGTCAGTCCCTTCAAAGTTCTGGTTGGACCAGGAATTAGAGTGGCCAATCACAGTCTTCAGGGGCAGAAACGGTGGGATTTTGCGAATGCTCGGGATGATGGGGGTAATGGGAAGGGTGGTGCTCCCTCTTTAAAATAGCGCAGGCCAAGGCTCTGACTATTTCATGGCAACACTAGTACAAGTGTTGATCTTTGTCCTGCCGGCCATCCCATGTAATATATTGAAACAACACCTCTCCTTAGCTCACAATTTAGCCTCAACGACATGCTCTGTTGCTCTTAGCTAGGTTTGTACTGTATAAAACCTCAAATCCAATTACAACACCTTCTTTTCATCACATTATCTAGCATCTCATTTTTAGACCTTTGGAAAAGAAAACAGGAGGTGGCATTGCTCTGAGGCACACCCCTGCTAGACATGAAGACCCGGGTTGCAGCGATGACAGGCGCCGAGGGAAGCACCTCTAACCCTATTGAAGGGTTTCACCATTGAAAGGCATTCTGTTTGCGCCAACAACGTTTTTTCTTTATCAGAGTAAAGGGGCCATCGTATGCCCACGTGCAACGGTCCCTTACTCTATCCCCTTTAGTTCATCTCCTATTCTGCCGGGGATCCAATTTTTTTAAATCTCAGGATCCCCAGCACGGTTTTACGCACCAGGGATCCTTTCTTCAATCCCCCGACACAAGGGTTTCACTTGCATTCTTTGATTTTGTTTTGCAGTCGTTTGGACAATTAGCAATTGTTCAATTTTTTTCCCTTTATTTGATTAGCTAGTTTACCTCTGTGACATATGTAGTGTGTGATTGTATTAAATACCCAATTTGGAGGCAGATGTAAGTGGGCACACAATATTCATCTTATGCTTTAACTTATAACCTGACCCGCCTCTTACCTGTCTCCAAACCTCGCCCCAGGGAGGACGGCTGGAATGCCCTCAGCTAACTGAGGGAAATGATGTTCTCTCTGGGGCCTCCATACATGTATTAGGAGCCCTCTAAAGGCATGTAATCAATGAGTTACCAGTATTAGTCCAAGAAGGAGTGTACACCAGGCAAGCGGTAACGCTGCTTATTACAGCTGGGCAACCAAAATCAAACAGAAAAGTGGAACAGAACTGGGTGATGAGAGCTGACAAACGGGCTCACAGTAAGCAATACTTTTATACTGCTAACAGAATGTGTGTGTATAGTTAGAAACAGTTTCAAACTTCATGCCTTCACCATTCTCACAAAGCTGACTGGTTAGGATACGTCATGCCCTTATAGCTAAACATATGTTAGTTGGACATGACTGGAGCAAAACAGACCTGCCCTCTTTCGGTTTGTTCCCCCCTCGGGTGGCGCCACATTGCCTCCCGCTCCACCCGCAAACTATTTACAAGTATTCCTCAATCTAGTGGGAAGGGAAACATTCACACAGCACCTGCTCGATAAGAACCCTCACAAATATTGTTGCAAGCATACTATGTATTTGTTTCTTTTCAGGGATACCAAAACGTACCATTTGATTGGCTCTCCTCGGAGTGCGCCTTCATTCTGCATCCTTGTTGCCATACCTACTGGCCAAGGGGCGGTTTGAAACCGCCTTTGGTGTGATGCAACTGCCTTCCCTGTATAAGGTTGATTTCCCCAGCTACCATGAGTAACCGTCGGTCTGGCTCTCCGATCTTGATTGTATAGTCTGGTCTGGTCAACTCCCTCCAACCCTCAGCCATGGCTTGTTCGCCGTGTTATGTTATGTTATGTTATTTTGCATTTATATAGCGCCTTATATACCATTGGTATGGTCTGAAGGCGCTGGTAGGTTGAACGCCCTTGGGAACCGAAGTTCGGGTCAGTAGAGAGAGTAGGGGGAGTCAAAAAGTGCGTGTGCGCACTATGTATGTGTGCAGCTGGTGCGAAAACAAGTGGTAGCTGCTTCTTAGCTGTAGGTTTGGTGGTTGAGAGATCAGGAATATGTGTTAGCTCTGGTCGGCTTTATCCGGAACGAGTGTGGCTGCGTTAGGCCTGAGAAGAACGCCTGGCTGGGTGGTGAGAAACCAGCAATGCTTACTTAGAGTGATGTGGAGTAAGCGGGAGATGTAGATATGAGAACAGTTATACCGAATGGTGTCATAGTATCTCTGTGTTCTAGATGAGTGGTGGTGTAAGGGAGAGAGTAAGCGTGGGGTGTGGCGTGATGTATGTTTTCAAGAGTTTCCTTCATTCCAAGGCATGTTAAGTATCGTCCGTTGCACATAATCGCCCGTTCCTCATACTCGACCGCTCCACACATTCGTCCAGTCCGCACCCTACGTTTGGTTCGCACCCTCGTCCAGACCGCACACTTCGTCAGGTCTAGACACTTGTCGAGACTATATGCTCGTGTAGTTTATCCACTCGTCCAGTCTACATACTGGTCGAGGTAGGACACTCGTTCAGTCCATAATCAGTCGTGCGCTCCCCACACTCATGCGCTCCCCACACTCATGCGTTCCCCACACTCATCTGCTCTCAAAATCATCCGCTCTCAAAGTCATCCGCTCTCCACTCTCGTCCGCTCTCCACTCTCAAACCACTCTCCGCACACTCACCCGATCTCCACTCTCACCCGATCTCCGCTCTCACCCGATCTCTGCTCTCACCCGATCTCTGCTCTCACCCGATCTCCACTCTAACCCATTCTCCATACTTATCCGCTCTCCATAGTCCTCTGCTCTCCACAGTCCTACGCTCTCTAGAGTTCTCCGCTCTCCACCCGATCTCCGCTCTCCACAGTCCTCCGCTCTCCACAGTCCTCCGCTCTCCACAGTCCTCCGCTCTTTTCGGTTCCTCATACTAAGCCGCTCTATACACTCAACCGTTTTCCGCACTTAACCGTACTCCGCGCTCAACCGCGCTCATCCGCTCCCCACAACTCGTCCGCTCACACACACTCATGCGCTCTCCACACTCATGCACTATCCGCACTCCCCACACTCATCCGCTCCCCACACTCATCCGCTCCCCACACTCATCCGCTCCCCAGACTCATCCGCTCTCCACGCTCATCCGCTCTCCACGCTCATCCTCTCTTCACACTCACCCGCTCAACCACACTCACCACACTCGCCCGCTCTCTACACTCACCCGCTTTCCACACTCACCCGCTCACCACACTCACCACACTCACCACACTCGCCCGCTCTCTACACTCACCCGCTTTCCGCTCTCATCTGCACTACGCTCTCGCTCTCATCTGCACTACGCTCTCGCTCTCATCAGCTCTCATCCGTTCTCCTCCGTTCTCATCCACTCTCCTCCGTTCTCATCCACTCTCCTCCGTTCTCATCCACTCTCCTCCGTTCTCATCCACTCTCCTCCGTTCTCATCCACTCTCCTCCGTTCTCATTCACTCTCCTCCATTCTCATCCACTCTCCTCCGTTCTCATCCACTCTCCTCCATTCTCATCCACTCTCCTCCTGTGTTCAAACTGGCTTGCTGTGCAAGGCCCATATCCAGCATCCCTCTGGGTGCGCTTACCTGTATTGTTGCCTTCCCTACGCTTATGCCACGGGGTCCAGTGCGTCCATATTTTATGTATACAGAGTGTCCACCCTTGTTTCCCTCCGTACTTGATCTCTGGGGCCGGATACATAATCCAGGGATCCTGTGTCCCTCCCTTGGGGATGTCCTAAGCCGCCCCTTTATTCCCGCAGTTGGTAGATGCGCCCTTCTGCCTGATGCTGAATCAGCACCTTCATTGCAGAGGATATGACACTATTGGGTCTCCCACTAAATGATAAAGTGCAATCTCTCAGGGGCGACTTCCTGTGGCCCATAGCAGACCAGGAAACTGGTTCCTGCTAGGCCAGGGGCTTTACCCAGGCATTGGACCTGTCTGGTGCGGGAATCAAGGATCTCTGTCAACCTGACCACCTGGTGTAGAGGTGTGCCCACGAGTATGTATACTCTTCTCATAGATAGTCTGAGGGCTCAATTTGTTTCATTGTCTGTTTATAGTTAGGACACGTGCAGAGAGTGTGGGGGACCAACTCATTTCCATTTGGTCTTCCTTCCTCTCTGGGCTTGCTTGGCTCTCTCCCACTTTGGGATGGCAGAAAATGCCACCTTGAGTTATAGCGATGCACACATCTCTGACATTATAAGAGGTCCATCCCTTTTTGACCGCCAGTAACCGGATATAGCAACCCCTGTACTATGACTAGGTTCATAGACCCTCTGCTGTCGGTCCTTTAAAAGGTGTAGTTAAGCTAGCAAGGGCTTTAGTGACTTAACTTGCCTAGAACTGTATCAAGTACTTGCATCTACTTTCCTAATTTTTTCTGAAACCAGTCATGTGCTTATGTTTAGTATATATGAATGATTTTATATATACTGTTTATCCTATATGTTTAAACAATTGAGAGATGTATGTTTTCAACCAGATACAGTGAGTAACCACGCTGTTGTAATTTAATAAACTACGAAATTTGTAAGGAAAAATATCAAGTTGCCACTCGTTTGTTCCACATTAAGTGGGAACTTTTCTGCCAAGAATTGGGTCAGGTAGAATGGAAAGTAACTATGTGTGACATTCCGTGAATACTTCACCAAGGAAGTTTTTCAGAATGTATTTCTAAAAGAAGTAATTTGTTTCCTGTCAGGGTAATTCTTTTTGTTGTTCCGCTCCAAGGTGGTCACCAATAGAAAAAACAATGACCAGGGTTAATACCCCACACTCAGCCCAGCAGGCTACCTGAAGCCGATCCATGAGGATGGTACCTGTCTTTCAGATGGGGTGGCAAACCCAGTAAAATCAAAAACACAATGATTATAACACTATACACAAATCCCCATTCAAAATTTGCACAAAAAACTGATTGGGGAAAAAAATCTGAAACTTACACTGGCAAACTGTACGCTACACCAGGAAGCAAAAAGGGTAGGAATGAGGTAGGTAGGTAGGATAGGGAGGGTATAGGCACGCCAAAGGTGATCTCAGCAGTGCCTCCAAATAATGTAGCACAGTGCTTGTATTACGCACCTTATTGGGAAGCAGGTGGAGGCGGGCCCACAATATACATCCTATGCTTTAACTTATAACCTGACCCGGCTCTTACCTGTCTCCGAAAACAGCTTTCCTGGGTTCGAGATCACCCCGGTGAGCCCCCGCTGTGAATGTGGAGAAGGTGGGAAAAATCAGAACGTATGGGCAGGATCCCCAAATGCTCCTAGGGAATAAACACAAGGTTAAAGTAACTGGCACACAAAAGAAAAGGCGGACACAGGAATGCTGGTGTATGGCTCTTTCGTTATATGCTCGCTTTCCAGTACACCAGCAGGGTTATGAGAGTCCTTTCTACAAAAAGGGGAAACCACAAGACATTGGGCCTCATTCCGAGGTTAGTGCTAGTCATGCCGCTATTAGGACATTTTTTTAACGATAAGGAAAGGTGGTGCCAACAGTGCATCTTTGGTAAGAGGAGCTGGTAGATTCCAACATTGAGAATGGTTTATAGTCTATTGTCCACGAAGTACGAACATCCTAAAAACATCTGCATGAATTGACTATCCAAAACCCATATAGGTTCTTGATATATGTTCAAAAATGATTTTTTTTTTGTATTAACAATATTTTCAATCAATTCAAGTATGCTGAAATTTAACTAAGTATCACCAATTGCAGACATTATGTCTTTTATACTTATATAAAAGTGTAAATGATACTATGTGATGCCTCTATGTTACCGGCTGGAATCCTATTAAGATGTTTAAGTATGGCTAAATGTAAAAAGACTGGCATTTTGTATAGACCATGATATAGGTACGTAAGATTAGTGATCTTATGCTGTCTTTCACACCCTAATTTTTAATTTTGCTGATGGGGTCAAGGTAGAAATATCTCCCGGAACCCACTATGATTATGCCAGAAATTAAATAATGTGAACCGATAGACAGCATGGATGCACTAAGCATTTTATGTATAAAAACAGTAGCATGATGCACTTTAAAAATACCAATTTGCACTTTAATATTGCAGTATTTGCACATGGGCAGAGCCCACTCAATTATATGAGGTTGGGAAGCTCCAAAGGCACTAGGCACTTTAATGAACTGTTTGCACATTGCACTTTATACTGTTTTCATGATGATTGATATGTAATGGCATGAACACTTAAATAGTGGGTTTTCGAATGTGAATTTTAAATGTAAATGTGACATCAACCACTAGTGAACTATTGAACATGTTCCAAGATGGCCGATTTTTTAAAACATTTGGCCACTAAGTCCTTTTTCCATGTTAAACTTCCTGTCACATGGGGTGTTTTTAACAGCACTGGTTGTATGGATCACTTGTTGTGAACAAGCGGTGAGATAACCGCGAAACGCGTCAATTGGGGCCATACATTTTTGGAGCACCACACTTTAGGTGGTTTTTACTAATAGTCATGCGTTGTGCATGGTCTATAAATAAAGAGGACAATTTTTTGAAAAACTACTGAGTTCCTGGTGTTTCTTCACAGAACGGGGGAGTGCCTCTCACTCTGGCTGCAAGAAAAAACAGTCTCAAGACATATATATATATATATATATATATATATATATATATATATATATATATATATATATATATATATTGGTCGTGTCGAGAAATGTGGGCTGTGCAAAAATTAAAATTATAGCATGCCCCTGGAGAAGTGTACATACCAGCCTGTTATAAAGCTAGTAACCCAGCTGGAAATACTGTTATTGTCCAATTAAAGGCAGAGCAGCCCTGCTCAGAAGGCCTGGTCGCCTCTCACAGCACTCGCTAGCACACATTGCATGAGGTGGAACGGGGATTTCTGACGTTACGCCCAGTCATTCACTGTCCTGCCTGCTGAGGCTACCAAAATGCCATGCGCCCTTTGAAACACCCAATTTTGCCCCCAGACTTTGGAGCATTGTGTGCCAAGTGGCCACCAAGGTGATGGACGCTGCAGTGCTCTCGTTGCCATACCATCTTCATACTCCAAACACACTATGTCAGTATTCAAACTTACCATAGGTAATGTTTTCCACATCTGGGAAAAGTGATATAGCATCCTCTTTCCAGCCTTCCCGGGATCCTAATAATAGCCCTACTTGGTCCCAGTATTAGAGGCTCTGTTTTGATTCAGCCATAAAAAAAAAGCTTAGGTCTGAGAGATAAAGGTTTGCAAATGAATGCCCGAGCCCTAGCGAGCACGCCGGATGGCCTGCCCTTAAATAGAGAAAATGTTGCAATGAAAGGGCTCTATGTCATTTCGACGAAAAGAATGAAATTTACACCGTGTACATCACTTCGAATTTCACTTTGAATATATTCTTTGGGGGATGAGGGGGTATCAGTGCTAGACGGTGCCATTGCTGTATGGGGCCTTCCCCTTCACTGCCACCTCCACCCAGACCCCTCCCCACCGTTTAATCCACAAATAACTACAAACATTCATATTCATTCGAAGTAATGTACACGAAGTAAATCACAACGAAGAGACGGGAGACCAATAAAAAACCCTTCGCCTGCTATACATCTGAACTCCCTCCAGCAAGGGAGGGTGTGCTGCAGCGTCCCCACAATGCCCCAGGCCGCCCATGATCCCCATGTTCAGGTTGGGAGGTATGCAGAAAGATGTTGCAATAGTGAGAGAGGCTAGGGGGCAAGTGCAGGCGCTTTAGACATTTAGAAGCTGGCAGCAATAGTAGATGTCTTACCTTTGACCTTCTGCTATATAGGGCAGTGTATTCTTTAGCCTTCCTTTTACTGGACATTTGGGCTAAGCACACCAGTTCCAAAATATAAGGATTGGATAAGGGTGTGGGGGAGTTACAGTTTGAGGAGGTCGGATTCTTAGGAGCACAAGGTTTGATTCACCTCTCAAAGCCAAAACAGGTCAGTTAGAAAAAGGTGCATTGACACACCTGTGGACGGCCCCAGGTGCTATGTATATACACCCTCCTGTCGGTAAATGAGTTTTGCAAGCAGGTCCAGAAGTGGGATTGTCGCCACTTCTGACTCATGAGAATGGAGCGCTGTTATCTTTCTTAATTTGGGGGCACACAGCTTTTGGCCAAGGCCTTAGCGGTCCAAGGCGTGAATCCTAGTATGTAAACTTCACATCCATTTATAATAGGTGTAGACAGAGCTAGCATTGGGTGCAGAATTGGCTGCAGAAGATTTGCTATTGGTCGTCTGGCTGTTTTG
This sequence comes from Ambystoma mexicanum, assembly GCF_040938575.1. Classification (NCBI taxonomy): domain Eukaryota; kingdom Metazoa; phylum Chordata; class Amphibia; order Caudata; family Ambystomatidae; genus Ambystoma; species Ambystoma mexicanum. The sequence continues at coordinate 97,031,093 of NC_090923.1, read as the reverse complement.
AGGGCTATGTGTGGGCACATCTGTTGTGAAATGCTAGTGTTTCCCTTACCTCTTGCTTTCTTGAACTCCCATGACATTCCTGGAAGAATCTCTTTAATGTTGCCTTATTTTCTTTTTGCTGGTTAGAATAATGTCCTGTGCGTGGAAAGGTGTACGGTCAGTTTGGGTAAGGGGCATTTGTTGCTCAAGGGAACGGCAGTTTGGATAAGACATAAACCGGTGTGCAATGAGAGGAGGCAGTTTGTTTTGGATTGGCTTTGGTAGGCTCTATCTCCTAGACGTCCTCATAGTGATTTTGAGGGTGCATCAGATAGAGAAGCTTACTCCAACGTAGCCTTTGGTGATGCATTTAGAGCAGGGTTATCCAACTCTGGGTCTCGAGGGCCGGAATCCTGACGGCTTTTCAGGAAAGCCCTCATTAATATTAATGAGGAAAAATTTGCATACATTTAGAATCATTGTATGCAAATGTGTCTCATGAATGTTAATGAGGGGTATCCTGAAATCCCGACATGGATCCTTCCCTCCGTGCCTGGAGTTGGACAACCCTGATTTAGCGTCTATCGGCACAGGTCACCTGAGGCGAGATGTTTGCTGGATAGCCCATTGTCTCCCAACCATCACGATCATGTGGTCCCATCTGCTGCCTGGGAGGTAAAGGTAGCGGGGATAATAATGTAAGGGTGATCAATGAGTTTGCCAGAACATTTACTATTGACAGATCCAAGTTGCCCTTGGGAATGAGGCGGCTGCAGGGCATTCCACATGGATTAGTACATGGCTAGCAAATATTGGACAGTGATGGTGGCCATTGCTGGAACTTTCCATTGAGATGATTGTGCCATTTGTGAAGCTTTGCTGCCTGCAGAACTGGACAGCAGTAGGGGAGGGAAGCACCCATGCCTGGAAGGGCAGTGGAACTGCGATAGGGGCTTCTACCAGCCAATAGAATATTTACCATGTATGTAAAATATGCTTTCTTGGGCACTCTGAAAATATGAATGTTTACATCAATTGTACTTCATGCATTCTTGCCTCTGGTTTGCCAACCATGATTCAATGCCCTTTCCCAAGACCCTTCTAGTAGGCCCATAGGGAGTGAGAGGAGGGAGCAGGTGAATGCACCGGGATATGATTGGGCAGCGTATTTAATAACTTGGACCTTCACTGAGTGTGTCTTTGGCTCTTAGAAATGTGATCTGGCTTGTTGGTTAAATGTGATTGGTGAATATTGGACTGCTGATCTCACCAGACCGACCGGAGCAAATTATTTTTTGTGCTCGCTTTCAATTTATGCTAGTTAAGCACCGGAAATAGAATTGATTTGATTTATGTATTAAATGTTAATAGTGTGAATTAAAAAAAAGTGTTTTTTTTTTAGATGTTTAGGCTGTTTCTAGTGATATACCATGTCGGCAGGCGCCTGTCTTGCATATTTATTTCAGAGTGAGAGTGCTCTGCTGCGCTGTCTCCCTCCACCCACCTGCATCATCATCACCAATCACCAACAAGTTAGGGGCGTGGGGAGGGGGGGTAGAATGTGTCCAGGGTGTTTGTTTGGGTATTATGACATCATAGAATGTCCCTGCGTTTGACAGGGCCTGGTTGGGTATTGTGGCGTCATAGTATTTCCCCATGTTTGATGGGGTCTGGTTGGATATTGTGATGTCACAGAACGACTTGCCTGTAGTGTGGCCTGCTTGGGTGTTGTGACGTCGTTTCCCAGTCAGCCCGTTTAAAGTTTTTTGCTGCGAGGTGGAGAGAAAACACACATAACACTGGCATCTGGCCTTGCCCCATCACTGTAATTCCACAGAAAGACTGCACTCGTAACGTTGTGGCCATGTTTTTGTTCATGTTGGCCTCTGCTGTGTCACCTGAACAAGTTGCATCCGGCCACATCCAAATAAACGGATCTAATATTCCTGAGTGGATTTACCTGGCAGCTCCTTTAAACCAGGCACTTGTGGGTTCGATCCTGTTCGTGCGAAGCCCTGATCATGCCCCGAGTTAATCATGGAGGGCTGCTAAGCGTCCGCCTCGACAAGCACGGGCACGCCCGTTTGATGCACGGATGGCACGTGTTGCCATGGGAGCATGGCAGGCGCAGCTGTTGGTGACTCTGGCTTTCAGATCTGGCAGGGGTCAGGGGCGTTTCGTCTGATCTCGCAGGCTTCTGTGCGTGCTGCCTCTACCTTTCTGTTACTCTTCACGAGTTGGTGGGGGTTGTGTACAGTGCACACAGCACACAGGGGCACCAGTGCCAGCCCCTTCCCCACACAGGTGCATAAAGTAATGTGTTAACCCCACAGCCTCCATCTCCAGGGCTGCCTGGGTGTTCTACTCGGACTGACAGCACAGGGCGTGGTATTTCTGATGGACACTTGAATTACAGAGGCCACCAACCGTGCTGACTGTGGGTTATGTGTCATGTGGCCTGCTGACCAGGATCACTTCCATGCCGAGACCAAGAGGTCAAAGGTTCTGTAACCCCGTGACGTCCCAGCAAGGGCTAATGTCAGCAGACTTACAATTGTATTCAGAAACTACAATTTCTCCGTTTTGGTGGACGATTTTAGTGTCTGAAAAAGTTAAGTCATGGAACGAGAATATTCACACGCCTTTTCTTTTAAAAGCTATGCAGCGTCCTCTGGAGAGTTTACAAAAAGAGAATTTCTCATTACTGAATGCAGTAGTAGCTGGTTTGTTGCAGAGGTGTGAGCAGATGGCCCTTTGGGTTTGGTGCAGGCAATGGATGGGGATGCAGAATAACTCCTAAACCAAATAATCGAACCAACTCAGGAAGATGGCAAAGGTGCTGTTTTATTATCAATTATCTAAAACAGGGAGTTACAACAGACATCAACAGACATTCGCTTGAGCTCTCAGTACATTTTTCATATAAACATCCTTATATGCAAACAATATGTCAGCAGTGAAGTCATACTATGTGGCAAATAATATAACCTATGAGGGATTGTCATACATTCAAGGGGAACATCTAAGTATACTTTCTATAAGGGCTGGGATTGTGATTGGCGATCTACTGTCAGGTGGACCCCTTATGCCTACCTGTAAAACATGTCATCATCAACACTATTAAGTACGCAGTTTATCATTGGTCTTCAAACTATAAGGCCCTTTGTTATTGTTATGGCCCTATATAATTTGTTGGTAGGCTCATGCATTGTCTGGAACATTCGGTTCACTTAGCAGCACGTAAACTCAGACCCAGGTGCCAGGAGTTGGACTTGACTTTACCACCCAACCCAATTAGCCCATCATCTCTCATCACCCATGCCTTCTACCATGAAGATTGTTTTGAACTTGGCCTTGCAAAGTATTCTTCTCTGTGGGAACATATGGGAGTGCATGCACTCACTATCGTTGTTCTAGGACTCCACTCTCAACTCTATTTCCATCCTTGGATCACGTGACAGGAGACCATTTTGCAGCACTTAAATGTCTTAAATGAATAAAACTTGGCATGCTTGGTGTTCTTTCTTTGCACCTTAACAAGGGATGATTCTATGTCAAGACCGGAGGCTCGGATTATGCTTCTCTTTCCATTTTACTACTTCAGTAGCAAATGTACAACCAATAAAACATGATAACAAACTCGATAAAACTGCAATAACCATTGTATTAGAGTCTTTGACAGTTCTGTTCTTATTGGTCCTAAAACTGACCACGTGATAAATGTAACAAATCAGCATAGTACTTGTTCATGACCACACTGTCCCTTCTTCTCCACTTCCTCTTTCTTTGCTGGTCGGCAGCAAGTTAAGTGCCCTTTTATTATTCTTATGAGAATGTGTGCTTATGTGAGGATTTAACATTTGTGTTTATAGAGAAAAACTTGCACGCACAGCGTAGGGAGTTGGCAAGCATATCCGCAAATTTATTCTGGGTGTTTCAAGTTGAGGTCGCAACAGGTCTGCTGCTACAGTGACCGCAACCTCAGAGGAGAACCCGAAGAGGGCACTAAGTTCACGGAAGAGGGATTGCAATGGGACGACATAGTTCCGGCTCTCCCTCCATTCCATGGACTGTTAGAGAAGTGTAATAACTTATGAGTGAGCGCTCCAAGAGCAAATCCCTATATTACCAGACTTCAGCGAAGTCAGCAGATATAATCCGCTAGTTTCTCGTCAGAGCGCAACGTTTCATAGAATCGAAAAGGGTCAGAAAGGCAGCCCGTAGGGTAGACGAAGCCCAACCCCCCCCCCGGGCACACCACCTAAGAAGAAGGGTGATAAGAGAAGGAGAGTGAGATCCAAGGCGGGGCCTAGCAGGTGGCAAGATAAATCCTCCGACACTTCTGATGAAGGAGATGAGAATTGGGAGGATGAATATTCAGAAGAAGAGGTATATTCCATATCTTGCTCAGAAGTAGAAGGCCATAAAGCACCAAATAAAAAGAAGGAGGAGGCAGAGGAGGACAGTGCAGGGGACGATTTTGACCCAAGGGTACTGATCCACCCACGTTCTTCAGAATGGGAGCCGCCAAAGAAAATAGCAGCCTTCCTGAGAAAGCTCCTGAGGGCGCCCCTAGCTAAAGAGGCAAGGAGTAAGATGAGAGCAGAATGCCTGAGACCACAACTCCAGGAGGGTGCTGCGTAGACACCATAGATCGATGAGAAGATAATCACATTCATTAGCAAATACACCAAGGATGTGAGGAAAGGTCTAGATAGGTCCTGACTATCATGCCAGGACAAGATTCTGGACATGACGGGACCCCTCACCAAGATATTGCAGATTGGTGAAGAAGCCAGAGAAAAAGGGGAACCAGTGTACCCGACGATTTTGATCGGGTGGCCCAGAGGGCAATCTGTATGTTAGGTAATGCTAATCATGTGATTACCACAGAGAGGAGAAGATCTCTCCTAGTGAGATCGATCCGAAGTTAAGGGAAATAGCTTCATTAGAATCAGCATCGACGTGAAGAGATTCCTTTATCAAAGAGCTAACAAAGTTTGAAAATTCCTATGCAGCGCTGGATAAGGCGCAGGCGTCACTTAAAGGAGTGTTTGGAAGGCAGATTTTTGGGAGGGCCAGCAGAGGCAGGGGTCGCTCGGCTAGCTGGTTCCCTTTCAATAGATCCTGCATTGACAGAATGCAATGGCAAGACCAAGAGGATCGAAAGCCGGAACCCTTTCTTCCCATCAAGGGGCCGAGGAAGGGGAAGAAGCTGGCGATATGAAGGGCATCAACAAAACATCTCAAGTGAGAGTGAACAGCCCGTGATTAATTACCCCAGGAGTAGGGTGGAGAACAGCAAAGTTTATAAAAAATTGAAAACCCTTTATCTGGGGATATATGGATAATACTAACTGTGCAAGGCTTTCACATAGATTTTCATGAGATACCACAAGAGAGGGATATAGTAGTAAACAAAGAAGACAAACTATAACTAGAGAAAGAATTGAGAGGGCTAGAAAGCAAAAATGCCATAACACAGGTAACAGATCTCTCAAGATGTTACACAAGCAACATGTTCCCTGTGAAGGGGAAACACAAATTAAGACGAATTATACATTTGAAGGGTTTGAACGAATTTGTAGTGTACAGACACTTCAAAATGGAAGGGATACACCTGTTAAGAGATACACTAATTTAAGGAGATTGGCTCTCCAGAATAGATCTAAAGGACGCATATCTAACTATACTCATAGCAACAGAACATTTCAGATTCCTACGATTTATCTGGGAGAGTCGACATGGGAATTCCGATGCCTGCCCTTCAGCCTGGCATCCACACCATGGTGTTTCACCAAGATAATGAAGCCAGTGGTGACTCACCTCAGGTGTCAGGGAGTAAGACTCATAATATACCTAGACGACATATGTCTGATGTGTCAAGAGAGAGAGACACTTCAAGTACAGGTGCAGAGGACAATACAATTATTAGAAGACCTGGGTTTCCTAATAAATTGGGAGAAATCCAAGATATTGCTGGAACAGACAATGGGATTTCTGGGGTTCATAGTGGACACTCTTCAGGGATCCCTCAGCCTACCCATTACCAAGGTGAACAATATCAAAAAGCAGTTAAGACACACCCTAGCAAGAAGGGAAATTTAACTTAGGGACAGTGCAAGGTTAGTGGGTCGACTAGCGTCATCGATCCAAGCGATATTCCCAGGGCCCCTACATTACAGGACACTCCAGAGATTAAAGATCAGACACCCCAGGAGGGGCACATCATACAAAACAACCGTTATCATCTCCCAAGAAGTGAGGGAAGAATTGGAATGGTGGCTACACCAAATAGATGCATGGAATGGGAGAGCCATGTTTGGTTTATCCCCGGACCTGATTATCAAATCGGACGCCAGCAGATGGGGCTGAGGAGCCCGATGAGGGAACCTGTCAAGAAGGGGCAGGTGGTCCAACCAGGAGACAACTCTCCACATCATCTGTTTAGAGTTACTGGTAGGGTCCTTCGCATCGAAATGCTCGACTCAGGAGAAGTCACAATGTTGTGTCCTGCTCAAGATAGACAATGTCTCGGCAGTGAGGTACATAAACAGACTGGGAGGGACGAGATCCAAATTACTGGCAGAACTAGCGAAAGATTTCTGGGAACTATGTCTTCAGAGGTGTCAGGGCTGGCTGGAGTAGATGGTTAGTAATCAGAAAGAGTATGTACATAGAATTAACATTGTGGTTGCCCAAGTCAAGATGGAGAGAAAGAAAGTTAATCTGATTGGTTTAAAGAACAATGATATTTTTGGTTTGTCTGATTGGTGGAAAGGATAATGGGTTGGATTCTTGGGAGGTGAGCAAGATTCTAAACTGCCTTTCATTCATAGTAATTCAGTGGTTGGTTGTACATTAGTTAAGCTCCTTAAGTAAGGCCTTTCAGAGTTCAGAAGATTTACTAAAGAAGTAAGAAAATCGGTTGCTGTGCCAGAGTGAACAAGAAGACATCAGGTGGGATTGTTCCTTTTAAAAGTTAAAAGACTTTCACTGTGAATTTCTATTTTTTCATAAGGAACTTAAAGTGTTAAGAAGTTTTAAAGTTTACTGAGAGAAAACGTTTTACAGTTTAAAAAACTATAAGGAAAAGTGTAAAGACTGTGCGCGCAAGTTTAAATGTTATTATATGCGTGAAAAGTGTTTCAATACAGTTTAAAGTGCGCGCGAGTCCTCGTGTCTTCAGCAATGTCGTTATGGGAGTGCGCGGATATGCAGAGCGATAGTGCGCGTGTCCAAATGAATAGCGTGAGTTGTTTTCAGCGCGTGCACAATTATCACGTGAGTGACGTTGCGTATAATAGCGCGTGTTGGGTTGCGATAGAGCGCAAGTCCATATTAACCGAGCTCGAGTTGTTTTTTAGCACGTGCACAGGTTTTCATTTTTAGTAGCACTACGTACAAATCGCGTGCGTATATTTTGTAAAGGTGAGCGTGAGATTATTCAGCGCAGGGACAGTTTTTCACGTCTTGTGATTTTGCATGTTAATCGCATGTGTGCAGGGAGCGAGTACGTGATTTCAAAACGCGTGTCAAGAAAGTAACTATACGTTCGTATGTGTAAAAAAGGAAAAATTCACACGCAGAATGAGCAGCAGCATTCAAGAAAGTTTATGAGTTTCTATTTAATATAATTTTAACGCAAATGGGAATTCTATACTTCAAAGAAATACTGCATTTCTCAAAAGCATTTAAAACTCAGACTTCATAGAGTTAAATGAATTTAAAAAGCAAAGAAGAATATTTAAGTCTGTAATGTGATTGCAAGAGTCATTTACCTTAGGATTCTAAAGAGACTTGAATGGCTAGTGACAATATGTACTAAAGCATCACAATAGTTTACAAGATATTCCATACAGATAATTAACCTCTAAGTCTTAAACAGAGGTTTAAGAGGTAAAGAAGTTAGAGTATGTTTAAAAATAATTTAAGAAAGGAAGTTTACACTAATGCATAAGTAACCAAGTGTATTTGTTTACTACAGATACCAGAGCCTACCAGAAGGTTGCAGGGCTGCAGCGTCTCCTTTGTTATTTTCTCCAAATTCCCCTTTCTCTTTCTTGGGATTCTCAGCTCAGCTTTTACTCTAGTGTTGAGAGGTGAACTCCTGGTGAGGGTCTGTGGGGCCAGCATCAGCTCCTGTGGAATTCAGTCAAGCCGGACCCTGACAAGAGGAAAGTATCAGTGATGGCAGAGTACTTGGCGGGCCATCAGAACGAGGTGGCCGAGTGGAACTCCAGACACCTCGGGGACACCAGCGATTGGAAGCCGAACGAGGAGGTATTCCAAGAATTAATGACTCAGTGGGGACCATGCCAGGTCGACCTTTTTGCATCGAGACTGAAAAAACTACTAACTCGGTTCTTCATCTGGAGACCGGACCCAGAGGCGGTAGTGACAGACGCCTTCCTGCAATCATGGGGCCAACAAACAAACTACGTGTTTCCTCCTTTCTCCATGATAGCGAGGACGCTAGCCCAGGCGAGGAGGCCGAAAGCATTTCTAGTTCTAGTTACGCCAGACTGGAGGGGACAGGTGTGGATTCCCAGTCTGTTGGAATGATCACACCACAACCAGGTAGCACTACCCAGGTACGGGTTTACTGTGCAAGACCCCATAGACCTAAGCCTTCCGTTAGTGAGGTCAGAAAGACTCAATCTAATTGCATGGCCGATTTCAGAGGATCTTGGTTTAGGCCAGGATTATCGAATGAGGCTGAAATTGTCATTAACGAATTCTGGGTGCCAAGAACACACAGGGCTTAAAAGCTGGCATGGGCTAGATGGAGTAGCTGGTGTTTGGAGAGGGTTATCCACCGCGATGAAACAGACGTAGTACATTTAGCCAATTTCTTAGCACAGATGGCAGCCCTAAGGAGGCATCAATACGGCCAGGTCAGTGATATTGGCAGGACAGGATCGAAGGGATCGCGATAGGAGAACACCCCCTAATTTGTAGGCTAGTGAGGAGAGTAAAAATGTATAGACCCCCTAGTGAGAAATTACTCAATTGTGGGATGTGGACACAGTTTTGAAACTATTTCTATCATGGCGAGATAACCAGGAACTATCCAGTAAGGCCATTTCAGGCAAGCTAGCCATGCTGCTATGTCTATTGGCTTGGAAAAGGTCATCAGATATTAGAGCACTGGAGATCAACAGGAAGAGTGTGTCAACGAACGGAGTGACCTTCCTCATAACGAGGAGGACTAAGACAGTTTTGAGATCCATATCATATGAATCATTTCCGGGGAAACCACATTTATGCCTGGTCAGATGTTTGTCAACATAAGAGGACATGCTGAGGGAAGTGAGACCTCCAGGAGTATTGAAGTTACTAATAGCGATTTGTAGACCTGTTAAGGCCGTAACACCGGCTACCATAGCCAGATGGCTCAGATTGGTGATGGAACAGGCAGGCATTGAGGTAGTAAAATATGGGGCTCACTCAAGGAGGGGAGCAATGGATACCAAGGCATTCAACATAGGAGCCAGAGTGGAAGATATTATGAGGTCTGCAGATTGGTCAAATGAATCCGCTTTTAAAACATTCTATTTTAAACCAACAGAAAGTGTGGCATCGTTAGTGGTGAGTAAGCTTTGAACAAGCATAATCTGAGCCTCCGGTCTTGACATAGAATTCTGATTTTCAACACATTTGTTCTAGAAAGTCATAATTCTATTAAAGACACAGAGGCGAAGGATTAGGCCACTCTATCAATCGTAATAACAAATGGAATGAAAATGTATAGAACTGTTTACATGTTTTGCAATTGTCCAAATTGTTTTATGATGAATTATTAAAGTAGTATATGTCTTGTTATATGCATAAAAATAAATGGAAATTGTGGTTGATTTTACGATTGTCCCACCCTCTTTCGACTTGCAGTCACCGGATACATTTCTTTTTTCTATTAGGTTCAGTGGCGGATACCAAACAATCAGGAAATTGAGGAAGTTTTTCATGTACTGGATGGGATTGCAAAGTTCAGTGGACTTATTCTCGACCGAGCAAAGAAAGAGGAAGTGGAGAAGAAGGGACAGTGTGGTCATGAACAGGGGCTATGCTGATGTCTTAAATTTATCACATGGTCAGTATGAGGACCAATAAGAACAAAACTACCAAAGGCTCTAATACACTGGTTACTATAGATTTATTGAGTTTGTTATCATGTTTCATGGGTTATACATTTGCTGCTGAAGTAGTAAAATGGAAAGAGAAGCATAATCCTTCACCTCTGTGTCTTTAATAAAATTATGACTTTCAGGAACAAATGTGTTAAAAATCTGAATTATGCTTCGCATGTTCACTGCCTTCAAGAATAAATAACCGATCTTGACTGCTTCAGCTTTGATACCAGGTCAGACAGCTTCACCATTCGTTTCCACTATCTCAGCTTATATTTGCTGCAACATAGTTCTCGCCATTTCTCTTCATGGGTCCTGGCTTACTAAATTCATGAAACCGATGTCCAGTTTCTATACAGTAGCAGCTTCACCTGCAGCCTATTCACTACATATTGACAGCTTGTACGACTACCTAATCTACTTGAGTTACAGCATCTGTACAGTTATTGTATGATTTGCATTTTCTGCAGTGCTTTGCACATGTGCCATCTTCTTGTTGCATATGAAAGTTTACTCGATTCTTAACTTCAGCATCAGCAGTTTCTATAAGATCCATGCATTCTCTTCAGCCAGTATCCTCAGGGTGTCACGCTCCTCTTTCGTGACGTCACCAGCTCCTCTTTTTGCTCCTTTTCATATTCCTTCAGGGCGTTCCTCTCTCAGATTATCGTCTCTTTGGGGAAACATTCGATAATGCTGTCTCTGTAGGTTCTTTCTTTCGAATACTCGCCGTGGTATGGTCACAATAGCTGGTGTTAAGCATGGCACAATCTCAGGCTTCCAAAATATAGTAGGTAGTGGGTGGGATTTCCTGCAGAGGCATGTAACTGCTCCTCTATAGGTGTACGAGTTTCCCATGAATGTGTGTAAGCGACCGATCAAGCAATGTGAGTTCAGTGTGGGGAAAGGCACCGGCTCCCTATGCACAAATTCTTTTAAATAATGGATTAAAATAGTGCAGGTTACAGCACACGTTTTGTACAGTTGGTTTTGTAGGGGAGCAAGAATAAAAGCCAATAGATGCCAGGTTACCAACAGTACACAAGAGCATTTGCTTGCACATTTTCATGACGCCTTTGTCTGCAATATATCCCAGTATTCGGTCAGTTCTGGGCTGTAATCAAAGGCACAAAGAAACATAACTGAAAAGCCATCTGGAACAAATGACCTGCCAGCCTTCAAAAATATGTAGAAATGAGAAAAGATTTACTCAGATGCGCCAAATCAAAGTTTAAAATATATATTGGTGAGTCAAATGAACATCCAGTGAACAAATAAAGGTTAGGTTCTTGTTCAAAAAGAGAAAACTTGAGTTAATGTAGATGATGCTTTCCAAAATTCTTTAATTTAGTTGTTAATTAAAGAAACAAACACTACCCTGCAGTTGTCATCACACCTAGTGGCTTACAAGTTGGTTCACACTCTTTTTTTAGATGATGCTTTCCAAAATTCTTTAGTTTAGTTGTTAATTGAAGAAATAAAATATGTCTACTTTGGTGTTATCATCACACCTAGTGGCTTTCAAAGTAGGTTCTCACTCGACACGCCTTTCCCCATTGTTTGTATCAATGGTTCATCAGAATAGAGAATGATTTCCTGGTTTAGTATGCAATTCAGAAAAAGATGACTTGGGTTTTACCAGTTTCCAGTTAGTTTTACTTTTTGACTTCAATATTTCCAATTTTTAGTTTCTTGTCTGATTTAGGATTGAAGCAACTTTTGTTTTCTAAGAGTCCTGGATGGAACTAAAAGGTCCTTTTCACCATGATAAGCAGTGGGGCAAGCAGCTGAGCCTTCAAAAACCTTCACACTGAAAATGGGCCTATTAAAGCAGACTGGGTAGGTTTCTGCAAGTAACACAAGGAAGTGCTATGTGAATGGCAAAGCATTGGAAATCAAAAGGCCTATCATTCATTACAAAAGTAAAGGTTCAATTAAAAAGCAGGCTTTTAATTCACAGTGTCAGAAGAAATTCAAAGGCCCTTTCCACATGAAAAATGGCTAGCATGTGCATTTTGCAGTTTGTGAAGCAAGAAATTAGAAAAATGTCCCCTTGCTAAAATAAAGATATCATGGAAAAGACTGAGTGTGTGTTGACAAGATGCAATGCATTAATAAAGATAATATGTTTCACCGGCAAAATACAGGCAACAATTGAAAATAAAAGGCTATTTCATTTCCATAGACCCCGTTTTTGTTGTTGGGTAGACATCACAACTGATTCACCACTGCAGGGCTGTTGGCCTCTGTATCTGGACAGGGACTTCCTTTGAAGCTCCTGCATCCCAGGTATTTACAACTGCAATAAAGTGACTGTCAGCCTTTGGGGAAAAATACAAGAAAATAGAAATTTTTGAGATCAGAATTATGGTCCACTTCAGATAACAGGACAGAATGCCAGATATGACATCACGGGCCGGCCTGGCTCATTATCTGCAATGGGAGATCTCTGTGTGGCCGATGCAACCCAACTATTTATGACCAGCAGCCCATTAACTTTCAAAGTCAAAAAGGCCAGGTGATGTATTGCAGACAGTGGGCCTCATTAGGGGTGTGGTGGCCACAGAATGAATGGTGTCGGTAAGGGACCGGCACCGTTCATTCCGGGCTGCCACATTATGAGTTCTGCAGCGGGTTCCGCTCTGGATGCCTGGCCAGACCAGATGTGCAGAGCGGGACATGCTAGCAGTCCAGGATGCTAACAATGGGCCGGCATTAACGGGCCCATTGTTAGAATCCTCCTCATTCCCATTGAGCCCTATGGGGACTCAAATAGGAATGGGGATGTACCAGGTCCAGGTCCCGCAAAAGGGAATTACCGGGCCTTCCAAGGTCGGAATGGCTCGGCAAGTCCCCTTTTGCGGGACCCGGACCTGAGTTTGGAGGTAGTCATGCCGCTAAAAATGGCATGGCTTCCTCGAAACAAGGCCCAGTGTCTGCATTCTGTTCCATGTGGCTTCAAGGAAATAGAAACCAGCAGCGCTGAGCTGGACTGTTTTTGAAGAAATGAAACTTAAGAGCATATATATCAATGAAGTGCCTATAGATTTATATTGGACATGTCCTTTTCCTTCATAATTCTTGAAATGAAGGACTCACACACACAGTCCATTCATATGTCATCAGAAAACTAGTAACGAGCCGGTTATTCTTATGTAAATTTGATCCACGTATGATTTTTGGAAATCATGTTATCACCTGAATTCTGTTCCTGGCTTCCCCAAAATTGTCCTGGATTTAAGAATTGGCAGGATGATGGTGCATAAAATTAGGTACATGGAGGTGAAATTGCATGTTCATAACTATTATAACATTTGTGAAAATAGCAAATAATTATAGCGCGGCCATGCAAGAAGGTGCCGAAATGAAAGTAAGCATCACTGATTCTTCATGAGGAGAGGAATATTAATATATATATCATAGCATTTATTGGTAAATTACGAAGTTATAGCCATGTAGCTAGTTTTTGGCTAAAATGGACATAGAAACAAAAAATGTGAATTTCAAATGCGAGTGGCTATATTTTTGTTCTAGGCTCCTGAAGCAATCCTCAGACAGGGGCTGGGCTTGGGGGTTGGAGAGAAATGTGAAGGGTCAATCCTGAGTGCGATATCATAAGTTAGCACCTCCTGATGTTGGGAGGGGTGTAGAGGATAAAAAGGTCTTGCAACATGGAAAAGGCAAGAGCTGCTAAAAGTTACACATGGGGAGGTTAAGGGTGGTCTCAATATATCACTACACAGTGTAAGAAGACAGTTTCATCCTTGCTGTGCCCACAATATAGGGCAGTATTCTGCCAGTGTAGCAAGATATTTTCATGCTGCCTAAGCCAATGTATGCCAGTATACCCACATAAAAACACTCATTTTGGCTTTGCCCATAATACCAGCAATGCACTTTAAGAAGACAGGTCCATTGTGGCAGGGCCTATATATCCAAGTGTTAGGAAAGATTTCCATGTATGGGTGATTTTTCTCTCCAGTTGTGAACCCCCCAAATTTTTGTTTTTATCTGATTATCCTAGCATTCTGCTGTAGTCCGCTGGGCTTTTGCTCATTTTGTTATGGGGAAAGTGACATTCCATTCAGACTGTCAGTACTGGGAGCCTTTGTTTCCCTTAGTCTTTCACTTTGTTGTTATTTCTTAGCAACATTTTACCAGTGCACAATGTACCTTCCAGTACAGTGCGCTGGGGTCTCTTTTTCATTTTGAAAACCCTAGACACCCTCAAAGGATTTTTGGTGAATGTACAAGTATGTCTAGGACAGAGCTGGTGGCAGCAGTTACTCTTAAAGCATTATTGACTGTATTCTATGGTCCAAACCGTGTTTACCGCGTTTGGCCCAGGACTGTGGCCAGTGCCTAAAATGGCCATGCCACAAGGTCCTTTGTTCAGTCTTTTGGCCATTTTATCCCTTTGCCTTCCCCAAGTGGTAAAGACCCGGGAATTTCTTTATTTGGTCATGAGGAACCCACCGCAAACCAAAGCTTTCACAAGCTTCTTCATGCCTTGTGTGTGTGCGCCCAGGATGTGGGCTGGAGTTGTCTAGTTCCAATACACATCCTAGGTGCCAGGATGTCTGGTGTGCTGTGATGACTGGGACCACTGTGGTCCATGATTGGTCCATGTCTGGGATGGTTGAATGTGAGCAGATCTCCTATTGGCTTCTCTTCATTTTGGTGCAAAGGAGATTCTGGATAAGAGAAGGCACCCTAAACCTATTCCAGGTTGATCTTATGAGTTCACACCGAACTTAGTAAAGGAGCCAAGTATCCTGAACCAAAGAAGCCGATCCGAGGAACTGCTAGTGACCTTCTGGAAGGTTTGGTGCTGTAACCCCTTGTTGTCCCATTGGAGCCCCTTGTTTGTCATCGATCATAGAAGGCCTGCAAGGGTGCTTCGACACATTGGAGTAGTGGGACTAACTACTCTCAGCACCTCCTGCTTAATCTGCAAACGAGCCCCTTCGGAAGAGTTCCTGGACCGCCCAATGAACTGACCAGCTCCAAGGGGCCTTTGGCCTGGAACCTCAGCCATCTCGAGTGTCGACTTGAGCCCTTGGGAACCTTAAGCTCTTGATAGAAGGCACTTTCCCACCGTGTTTCGTGCACGCAGCATTCCTAGGTCTGGAATTAGGAGAGTCTGCCTGAACCCGAGCCTACAGGCTTTCTGTGTCGCCCCACTTTGGTGACAAACTTCGTGGGTGCTTTGCTGCTATGCCCTCCTGTGCCCTAAGATGAGCTGCAGCGGAACTGGCCCGGTCCCATCACCACTGCCCCGCCATGGACTGAGGCCCTGGAAGGCAGCCCCCTGAAAGCCAGAGAGTTTTGCAACTGTGGGATTTGAACCTGCGAGCGAGCGTTGAGGGTCGGTAAGTACTTGCAACCCTTACCAATGGCTCCTGGCTCATCCATGGACTTTTACGCACAAGTGTTCCCCAAGGGCATCTCTCCTTTGTTAAGGTAACCTGTTGAGCCAGCTACCATCCTATTCCCGATTCCTGGAAATCGCTCTGCCCCCTTGTGGCACCCTCCTTGAATAGTGGAACTTTATTCTTCATCACCTCACCCAACTTCCTAAGCCACTACAGCCCCTTGAAGAGATCCGATTTGTACTTGACCGCACAATCATGTGCTCCGGCACTGAATGTACTTTTGAGCACAAGGCTCCACACTTCGTAGGGACTGGACTGCCTATTAGTTAGAGTTTGAGTTGTTGAAGGACTGCCTAAAGTGTTTGCACTATGTGACTTTCTGTTACAGGTTGTGGATCTCTACGTGTTGAATATTACTTTAGACTTATAGTTACTCTATTTAAGTTTCCTAGTATAGTGTTGTGTAAGTATTGTTAATATTGCTGAGTTTCATCTTGTGTTTGAGGTAAAAGACCTTTAATAAATGTACATTTATTTTTGATATATACACCTGACTGAGAGTAATTTGTTGTTTTGTTTGCTGTGTGTGCTTATTGTGGACTTTCAATCACCCTCACCCCTCTTAAGACCTAGTTTTGACCACCACCAATGCTACCTTGATTTGTTTGGTTTGTCCAGAAGGTTACCCTGTTCCAAGAAACTAGGCTTTCCTTCTGCCACTAGGTCAGAGTTTAGAAAGCCATCTTAACACCCAGTGTTCCCATATAGGCCAATATTACCATATAATAGCACATGTGCTGGCTTTGCCCATAATGCCAGTATTGCAACTGTAAGAAAACATGTCCATTTTGGTTGTGGCAATATATGGTACTATCCCTACTTGAGGACACTCATGTTAGTTTTGCCATAATGCCAGTAATATTGCCACGGCCAGACCAGAAAAGCCACTAAGACCCAAAGAGAGGTTTTCAACATCATAAATGAGATGAGAAACCCACCCGGATGCAACAACCCACCAGTACCCTCCGCCAATCTCGTATATCACAACAAGAACAAAATTACCCACATACACTGAGTCATAGAAAGCAGACCAATAGATCAAACAATGCACCAGCTACCACCAACAGCTTGACCACAAAACAAAATGTGCTGCTTCCAACAGATGACGAGAGAGAAACTACTGAGCTTAGTTAAAAAGAGTAACAAGGCAGGCCCCCCAATGGACCCCTGCACTCCAGACATCTATAAATGCATCCTCGCATAGAACACACCACCAGAATACTACCTAAACATCTTCAATCAATCACTTATAACAGGGAGAGTGCCAAGAGCATTCAAAACAGCCTACATCAAACCTCTGCTCAAGGTCACAACGAGCAATGTTGAAGACCTTGCAAACTACAGACCAATCTCACACATCTCAAACCCAGCAAAACTATTAGAAGCCTACATCTATGAACAACTACTGGATCACTTTGAAAATAACCATATACTGGACCAGGCAAGTAGGTTTCAGATCCTTGGGAGGAACAGAGACAGCACTAGTCTCAATATGGGATGATCTAAAGATGAAGGCAGACTCCGGCACCAAATCAGCACTGATATTACTGGATCTCTCAGCGACCTTTGACACAGTGAACCACAACATCCTAATAAAAAGAATGGAAGAAATAGGGCAGGCTGACACAGCGCTGCTCTGGATCAAATCTTTTCTCTTGGAAAGAACAGAAACAGTTTGATTAAAACCTTTGAAATCTGCACCACGGGACAGCACCTGTGCAGTATCCCAAGGCTCATTATTATCACCACTACTCTTCAATATCTACATGACTTCATGAATCAACCTCATCAAAAAACATGGACTATCATGCTACAAATATGCAAAGGATACCCTAATCATCTTCAAATACAGTGACATACAGATGAAGATCAACAAACTCTTCCAGATTAAACCAGATAAAACCAAAATCATGATTACGCCTGAAGGCAGAGGAAACAATGAGCGAATCCTGTGGCCAATAGAACTGGGAAACCCACTGACACCATCTGCAGCAGTAAAAAACCTTGGAATCATTATGGACAACAAATTAACTTTGGAACCCCAAGTTAACACGATAATCTAGAAGTGCTTCTTCCACCTACATACAGTAAAACTAAGTCTACCATTCCTTTCATCCACACACAAAACACTAGCCATCATATCCCTCATCATGTCCAGGATAGATTATGCTAACAGCATATAGCTTGGAAGGCCAGACTAAACTGCAATGAATACAAATGAAAGTAGCCAGACTTCTCCTTAAGCTCTACAGAAGAGATCACATCACACCAGCACTAAGGATGCTACACTGGCTCCCGGTCAAAACAATGTGGATAATGCACAGAGCAATAACAGCCAGGTCGCGGAATTCATTCAAAAGAAACTCTCCATCTACAAACCAAACCAGAACCCTGAGATCACCCAACGACATCTGCCTAGAACCCAAACAATACACAAAGAAAATTCTGGGTGGATCAGCATTCTCCTGCTTAGCCGTGACATTTTGGAACTCCCAGGGGAATAGAAAATAAGATGGACCATGCAAAATTCAGAAAACTCCGTAAAACCTGGTTCTTCAGCTCCGAACACAATGATACTGGCTGAACACTGCACGCACACTTCGTAACCGGGCAAGCACTGAACACGGAAAAGGACTCCAAAAATAATAGTGAAATGAGAGATAAGACTGGGAAGAGAGACCTTAAACAGAGACTCCCCCTCCCTCACACCCTAAAGAGGGACTAATAAGAAACAGGAGAAGCTGGCAGGCACGATATGATTAGCCAGGGAAGGATGCTCAAAGGAAACTAGGGGAGGGAACATCAGGGAAGGGAAGCTCTCGGCCTAGGCGTACCCCCATTGAGGACCAAAAGGGGAACAGGAGTAATGCACCAGACCCTCCCCAATAGATAACAGATAACGCACCATAGGTTATCGGAGAAAATGACTAACCATTCCCTACAAATCCCCCTTAGACCAGTGAAAACATTGCCTAGCTAGAAATAAGGCCTGTACAAAAAATCAGAATGCATAACAAATCCTGGCGAAACTTAGGAACTAGGACCACTGGGGTGACAATCAAGGCAAAACCCATAAAGGGCAACTAGGAGGGAGACAAAGATCATGACAGGTGACGCGGTAGACACATTTCATGGATAGGAAATGTTACGTACTTACACAGGTTTCAGGAGTGGAAATTGTGATGCTCTTGGATGGATGTCATGGCTAGCAAATCTGACGCAACTTAGGTACCTTTTGGAGGGTAAAAATGTGAACACTCAGATGGATTTTCAGGGGCGGGGGAAAGTATGAGACACTCGGACTGACTCCTGGCTGGAAGATATGACGCACTTGTATGAATTTCAGGGGTAGGAGTTGTGGGGCAGCTGGTTGAACTTCGGGGTGGGAGGTGAGATGCAGTTGGATAGATTTTTCCAGGGGGTTCGGGGTATGACTCACTTGGATCGATTCCTGGGGTGTGCAGAGTGGTACACTTCGGTGGTTTTTCGAAGGGGGTGGGGAGCAGTTGGATTCTTATAATGGGAATCTTTGGAGCACTAATGTGAATTTCGGGGATGGGAGTTGTAGAAAACCTAGATGGATTACCGGGACTCGCATCAGCGACTAGTATTAATAATCTCAACCTCTGCATACACCTCGCAAACTCTGGACCTAACCCAACCAGACCTCTACAGCACCGCAATCTGCACAACACCACAACAACAAAACAAACCACACATAACCTCGCACAACAGCACACGGTGGCCAATTTACGAAAATCACATTTATGTCAGTGAACTGTGTTTCTGAATTGAAGCTGCCAAAAGCACATCACAGCTCTCATGCTCTTTCCCGCTCAACCCCATTAACCACCCACCCTCCCATCTTGCATTACAGATCTGCCTGAGTGCCTGGAGACCACACAAGTGGCATTGGTGGACGGTATAAAAACCTTTAACATTAACATAACATTAACAAAACATGGCTATACTGGCTTGTATCCTTACAGGAAAACACTTGTATTGGCTTGCACATAAAGCCAGTAATAATGCCATGCCACTAAATGAAAACATCATTGCAGGCTGTGTCACTTTAGGTCAGCATCCCCAAGTACAAATACTCATATTAGCTTTGCCCTTAATCCCAGTAACATTATCATGCCACGTATTTTGTATTTGCATTAATTTATATTTTATATAGCGTCTTAAGCCAAGGCGCTGTGCAGAGAATCATAACAGTACAAACAATGAATAACAACAACAATAAAAAACAATCTGTCATGTTAACCAGGGTGAAGAAAGTGGGACTCCAACAACTTATGAAATAAAGAGTAGACAGAAACAGAACGAAGAGAATAAGGAAGAGCATTCCAGAGTGTGGGTGCCAGGAGGGCAAAGGACCAAAAATGAGACTGAGCACAGGGAGGACGTGGAGCCAATAGAAGAAATTGGGAAGAAGAACAAAGAGATTGGGGAGGAGTATAGAATGAAATCAGAGAGGAGAGATAGTCAGATGCAAGACCATAGAGAGACTTGAAAACAAGACATAATATGATGAATTTAAGTTGAGATTGGAAAGATAGCCAAGCAAGAGTAGAAAGGGAGGAAGAAATAAAATCACAAAAAGAGACACAGAAGACAGATATAGGCATTAAAGACAGATTGCAGGGGAGAACGACGAGTAGATGGAAGAGCAAAGAGAGCGGTGGAACAATAAAACAGTCAGGAGAAGATCAGAGAAGATATCAGCAATTTTGTGGCTTGAAAAGTCAGAAAAGGACAAGCTTTACGTATATTGTATAAATGGAAGTGACAGGCACGTGAGAACAGCAAGATATGGTGGGTAAAGGAGAAGGCAGAATCGAGGTGAAGCCCCAAAATGCGAGCAGCCGAAGAGATAGAAAGCTGACATGGCGGAAACGAAACAAAAGAGGGAGAAATAGGAGGAGGAAGAGTGTTAGCAGCAAAATAGAGAACCTCCGTTTTGGTAGCGTTAAGCGTAAGATAATGAGTCGACATCCAAGATTTGATAGCTAATAGACAGCTGGACAGACTGTGGTGAATTTCAGAAGTAAAAGAAGAAAAGGACAGGAAAAGCTGATTATCATCAGCATAAAAGTGATGTGATAAACCAAACAAGGACATAACTGAAGCGAGAGGGGAACTATAAAGGGAAAACAAAAAATGACCCACAACACATCCTTATGGGACACCATGGGGGAGTGAGAAAGTGTCAGTTGTTTTACTGCCCCATGAAACGGAAAAGGCTCTTTGGAACAGGTATGAATGGAACCAAGAAATGACAGAGCCAGAAAATCCAAAGGATGAAAGAGAAACCAGTAGAAGAGAGCGATCAACAGTGACGAATGCAACTGAAAGATCCAACAGAATAAAAATAGGTGAGTGTTTAGAATAGCGTTCAGTGAGCAATGCATTCAGAACAGAGAGAAGAGCGGTTTTTGACACAGTGACAGGGGCGAAAGCCCGACTGACAACGTGGAAGAATAGAAGAATTAGAGATAAAAGTAGAAACTTGACAATACACCAACCGTTCAAGTAGTTTTGAGACATAAGGCAATCGAGAAATAGGATGTAAATTTGAAACAAGCAAGGGGTCATCCGTGGGTTTCTTTAGAGTTGGAATAATACAAGCGTGTTTAAAGGATGAGGGAAAAGTTGACATCAGGAGACAGATGTTAAAGAAGGAGGTAATATAAGAAACAAGGGATGAAAGACTTTGGGAATGAGTGCTGATGGGATAGGATCAGTGGGGGAAGCAGTCGGATGAGTTTTAGCCAATAGTAGAGAAGTCTCCATGTTGGTGATAGGTTCAAAGCAGGAGATAGAAACAGAGTGGACTGGGCTAGGAGAAAGAGGCGGTGTTGGAGAAGCGGAGGCTTCAATATCATAGCGAAGAGAAGTCACCTTTAAAGAAAATAATTGAGCCAAGTTAGAGGCGAAAGAGAAGAGCTAGTCAGGAGAGAGGAGAGAGAGAAGATGTGAGAGAACTTGAAAAAGACGCCTAGGATTGGTTGATTGCATATGTAGGAAATCGGAGAGGTAAGAGTGTTTGGCAGAAGATAAGCAGTCATCATAAAGAGCATGATAGGAGAAGTATGAAGTTTAGTCAGCCATAGACTTGGACTTAAGCCAATGTCTTTTAAGACATCGAAAAAGGCGGCGCATGGAACGAAGATGAGGCGAGAGCCATGGTTGGGAAGATTTACGGGTAGGATAAAAGGGTGAAGTGTGTCTAGAGAAGAGGATAGCAGAAAAGAGTCAAAGCAGCCTCATCATCAGACAAGACTGTGGAAGAGGAGTGACAAGGCAGAACAGAGATGTAGGAATAAACAAAGAGTGGCGCATTCAAGTCGCGTCAATGGAAAGGTAACTTAAGGGGAGAAGCTAAGTAATATATAGAGGCTTGAGGAAAAATTGATATAGAAAGAAGGTGATGATCAGAAAGATAAAGAGGAAGCAATGAGTCAGGTGAGGCAGACAAAGATGAAACACAAATCAGGGCAAGACAAGATCCGAAAATGTGCGAAGAAGGAATAGGGAGAGGACATAGAAGGTGAGAATCAAGGATTGAGAGCATCGGAAGAGCGGTATGGGTAGAAAAGGGAGGAAGATTGAAGTCACCCAGGAGTATGAGAGGAGTAGTAGAAGGAAGGATGATAGAGATAAGATCAATGTCTTCACAAAAAGAGCCAAGTAGCCACGTATGAAAATATCCATGAAGGCTGTGCCACTATAGGCCATTATCTCATGACAGACTATTCCCATTAGCTCTGCACATAGTGCCAGTAATGTGTTCATTCTACTGTATGAAAACAGGTTCATTCAGTCTGTGGCACCATAGGCATTATCCCACGTAAGAACACTACACTCACGTTAGCTTTTCCACATAATGCCAGTAACACTGCCATGCCATTGTGTAAATACATTTCAGTGCAGGCTATGCCAGCGTAGGCCAGTCTTCCCATGTAAGATCATTCACTCTGTCCTTTCCCTCAGCCCTTTCCTCTGTTCATCGTGTAACACACATACCCTTCCACATAGACTCAATCCACTTGAGCATTCATGAACATGTCCTCACACAACCATATACAGTGGTGGAAATGGAAATAATTGGAAGGGGGTTCCTACAAGGGCTGGGGTGGGGATGGAGTTTGGAGGAGGGGCATAGTTCAGAGGAGGCAGAGTTCAGAGGAGACGGAGACAGCAGTTGAACTCCGATCAAAGGATGTTCGAAATAAATAGTTTTAAAATGGAGCAATTTCTTTCATGGCTTGAAAAGTACACACACCATAGTAAGGTACACACACAAATATATGGTTACATGTGATTTTACCTAATTTCATTTCAGAGTGGTACATTTCACCCCCTCCCAAGCCCTCGGTTATCTTGTCTGCAGAATCCGCAATAAATATTAGTAACACTCTGGTTAGTACGAATTAATTTGTTTATTGTTGGTGTTTTTTCTTGACTGGTTCATTCCATAGATACATGTGTTTAAAGAAACACTATTGTGAACTTAGTGTGCAAGTTTGGTCAGCCGACACGTGTTTCGACCACAAGGGTCTTTCTCAAGGCAAGTAATGATTGCTGTGTGCCCTCAGTGTTCTGTTTTGATAGAGACTGTCCTTAAGGCAGTCCTGGCTCCTATTGGGCGCTGCGTGCTAAGGCTTGTGTCCTAGGCGGTGCTTTGCTGCTTGGCTCACCGTATTTAATTAACTTTTTCAGTGTTTTTTCAGTATTTTTGTTTTTGATAAACCTTACCACTCTGATTTGTTTTTGGTACAATGACTTGGCACCAAATATTTGTGTGCATATCTTACTATGATTTGTGTACTTTTAAGTCATCTTCTCAAGACTACAAATAACAGAAACTGTTTGGGAAAGGCAATGAGCACCGAGTCCCCAGCTTTGCGGGCTAGATAATGTACTGCTCTGTGTGCACAGTGTGCTTGCACAGAGCAGTTTACATTACCGAGCCCACAGTGCTGGGGGCCTCTGTGATCATTGTGTTCTCCAAATGGATTCTGCTCTGTGTGCTCAGTGTGCTTTCTGCTCTGTCACAGGGCCTTTGACCCTCTGTGAACCTGGCGGCTGTCCTCGGCAGGCATAGCAAGAGTGGGGGGTGAGCCACGAGAAACGTCCGGGTACTTTTCCCTCTAAATGTAGTGCATGAAATTCCATACGGTCTCATTCACGCCCCAAAGCCAGCCACGCACACCCAATTTACTTTTTTGGTAACATTAGTGGCAAATGGCATTTTAACACATAAAAAAAAAAAAAACTGCATGTTCATTACATATGCAGGAAACTCAACAATTACAGCCTGTCCAGGCGCGCTGGGACAAAATACATGCAAACCTCCACATTTGCATATTGTTTGCACCAACAGAAGTGACTTCAGAGAAAAGAACATTGCAAGGAGCATCAGCATTGATACTTGGAGGCACCATGGAAATAAGTTGCCATAAGTAAACCAAGTGGCCAATTGCTTGGTGGTGCAACACATCTAAATTGCACTATTATATATGGAGCAACTGCATAGTCACTGCACTGTTTGGTTTTTTTAAATAGCTTGCTATATTAACATAAGCTACGTAGTGAATCAGAATCAGTTAGAGCTGCAAATAAGACACAGTTCGATTGAATGATTTGCCCAGGATCACACACTTTGGTTAAACGGTGATAACGGGATGTGGACAATTTAAGCAACACCGCAAATCTTTCCAGGTTTAGCTGATATACGGTTTTGCTTCGCATTTCATGTGCTTAAATAATACTTTATTTATAGCAATGCCTTGGAAGCAAACCATATTACATAAAAAACTAGCCTTTCATAGTAAGTTGAGCAATAAGAGTATAGGTTTAATTTTATTCCCCACATCCTGCATTCAAAGTGAGCCTAAAAAAAGACTCTTGGGTTTTAAAGCCGCAGGCCCCGATTTATGGAATTATTTGCGTGTAAAACAGGGATTTGCGTGCCATTCTGCCCGCAAATGTCCGTTCGTCAAACAGGGATTTGCGGGCAGAATGGCACGCAAATCCCCGTTTTACACGCAAATAATTCCATGAATCAGGGCCATAGTCTTTATTTGATAAAGCATGCACCATTATGCACACTTACTACTCCCTCTCATTCACATTTCTAAAGGGACAAAAGTCGCTGCTAATAATCCCCCCTCCCTAAAGGCTCACATTCTAATGCTCTGTTTACACAGAGCAACGTGCGAGCCCCTCTGCTGTCCAGAGCTGCTTGGGGCATTGTCCTGGTAGCGGGACATCTCTCCCGTTCAGAAAAGGTAAGGTGTTCTGCTGCCATGGCAATGAGCGTGCTGAATAGGAATTGCTCGGCACACATCTTTGAGGGGTATCAGGTAATATTATCCCCACCAAAAATATCACCGTATATATGGTCGTCGGGAACGGCCATAGGCAATATTTTTGGGTGGGATCATTTTTGGAGGTTTTTGGAGTGTGGGTTGGGAAAAGTGTGGGTTGGGAAAGGCAATGAGCACCGAGTCCCCAGCTTTGCGGGCTAGATAATGTACTGCTCTGTGTGCACAGTGTGCTTGCACAGAGCAGTTTACATCACCGAGCCCGCAGTGCTGGGGGCCTCTGTGATCATTGTGTTCTCCAAATGATTCTGCTCTGTGTGCTCAGTGTGCTTTCTGCTCTGTCACAGGGCCTTTGACCCTCTGTGAACCTGGCGGCTGTCCTCGGCAGGCATAGCAAGAGTGGGGGGTGAGCCACGGGGGGGTGCGGGGGTGTCCCCCACTCCTTTAAAAATAATGCAGGTGTTGTGGGGGTGTCCCCCGCAGGTTCCATGCCTTAATATCGCCGCAAAAATATGGCGATATTTTTGTATGCCGATATAATTGCGGGGATATTAACACATGGAACTCTTTAAGGTGTGGAACGGGAGAGGTGTCCCACTGATAATTGTCCCGCAGCTGCTCCTCCCTCCCCCGCTCGATATGCCACTGGGCCTCCGTGATCTAATGTGCTCTGTGCAAGCGCACAGAGCACATTAGGTCACGTGCTGGTGCACTTTGCACTGTTTGGCGGGGCTGGGGCAGAGGCAAGCCAGATCCCGAGATCCGGCTAGAGAACTGAAGGCGGATCTTGGATCCGGCGAGAGGAGTCCCATTAGCCAGCACTGCACATATATGCATGCTCGTGCTAACTCATTCAAATACACACATACTTGCATATCAATATACATACATACATACTAATATCACACATTTGCACACCATTCCAATACACGAAAAGGCACACACACAAACCCACACACACAGACCACACACACAGAAAGGTTCTTTTCCTTCGGGCAGCGGTGATGACCTATTGTCGAAAGGACTCCATCCAGCCACAAACCAGGGTTCAGAAACCTCCCTTGCTCCATGCTCTTGAATCAGGTCAGCATTTAATGATGGAGCAGCACTCTGACCCCAACCCTGTCCTGAGACAGGCAGGGATAGGGCTAAAGAAGAGCTATCTGTTTCCATGCACTGGCCAGATGTCCATCATCCATTCATGAAATAAATGGCGTGACATCAGGGAAAGGTCTCCCTGAGGTCTTTCATAGGGCTGCACATTAGACAGTGCAAAGGATCTGAAAGCCTCTGGCCCTGGCGCATGTGCAGCCTTATAGAAACACCGCAATTGTTTGTATTTGCTAGACTACAGATGCTTTATGCAATGTACATGCATTGTAATGTAAATTAAAACAGGTTTTATTTAGGTTACTTTGTGGCACTCCGGTCGGAGGTGCTGCGCTAGAGCCTAGCATTGACGAGCCACCCCTAACTTAATGATGAGCAGGCGATTGATTATTTGAGACAGTAAAGCAAAGATCTGGGGCAGTACAGATCCAAGGCCTTTGTAAGTTCATAATAAAGCAATAGAATCCGAGGAGAGGGCATTACCAGTCGGATAATGCCTCCGGGGCGATAGTTACAAGCACAGGTGAAGTGAGGCCTTTAACATAGCCCCAGGGACATTACCTAACCGGTAATGCCCCCTTCCCCCCAAGGGTTGTATTGCTATTAATACACTGGCACCTTGTACCGGGTACTAATAGTATTTTTACCCGAGTTGAGAAACGGCATGCCAACTGTTTCTCAACTCGAACAAAAAAAGCAAGAAAAATGGCTGCCATAGATCGGGAGGAAGGAACTACATGTAGTCCCTTCTCCCTTTCCATTGCGACCATTAACAAGATAGGAAAAAAAGGAACCAAAGAAATTGGCCAACATGGAACAGGACAAAGGGACACCACGTAGCCCCTTCTCCCTTTCCAGGCGGAAAAAGGGAAGAAATTCCACAGGATGCGGACTGTCGAAGCACAGCAGGTGCAACTTTGTCGGCCAGGTAACTACTCTGTGAGGACCAATCAGATCGATTGATACAATCTGATTGTCCATTGACAGGTACTAGCATACGTTTAAGAGCCGCAAATGAGAGGAAGGTGTCAATGGTACTCGGAGTCCTTGAAAAGGCTTGGAGAACGTGGACCAAGCCAGTCGTATGCAGAGGCGCACCAAAGTATAGGAACATTTGGAGAATCACCAAATGGTCATGGAGTCCGAATGTCCTGCTGGGAGCAGCCTGCTGCATGGCTGATTCCATCCCAACCCTACCAGCCTTTCAAATGTCCTGATCTTACGGGATTCTCCTAGTCTTCCGGTACCCAACTTTGCAATTGGTTCTATGTTGGAATTATTCTGGGCTTTAAAGAAACTGAAATCATTTCTTTTAGTGTTCTTATATATCTCTTCCTGCCAGATTCCTCGTGCTTCCAAGAGCTGTGATAACCGGTGTTACTATTATCGAATTTAATGGTGGTCACTTCATGGACTTATCGTAGGATTTGAACTTGCACAGTGCACACTGGCCCCATGTCTGAGGCGAGCGCTTAGCTTGTGAGCTATACACCCTTCCTTAGTACTATTTCCTTTCGCCCCCTGCCTTTTTTCTAAGCCATGTACTGCATTTATCTCTTCTAGACCCAGTCGCGTGACGGTCAAGAGTGGGGCCCACTGTGTGAAGGCTAAGTGGAATCCTACCTACCTGCCCGAGAACATCATTTGAATGGCCTTGCTCAGCCAGACCGAAGAGCAAAAATTAGATTTTCTTCCATCAAAATGATTGCTTCCTGATGGAAGAGAAGGATCTAATTTCACAAGGAACAGGGAACTGGTTCTGAAGCCCGTGTGTTATCAACATTTGATCAACTAGTCCAACATTTCCAAACTTGTTAGAATTATTTTCTAAATGCTATTATATTTTGAAACATGCCCCTCAAATTTCCTGTTTGAATTTGTGAAGAAATTACAAAATGAGTAAAGAACGTCAGAACTCTGCAACTCCACCACAAAATGTTGCGCTTCGATTGCGCAGCATGCCACCTGCATCGAAAACAAAATCTACGCATCTGTGAAGTGGCCCAGGTCCATGCTTCTACATATGAATTCGGCACCCAGTTATGGGCTCACACAGTCCCATCGCTCGAAGGATGGCTGCGCGTCCTTGGAACCGGCGGTTGACTTATCTTATCATAACAGCATGTCAACATGTCACACTAAAGTCAGCCGAGTGCCCTACCCAGCCTGGGAAGATGATAAGACCAACTGAACTGGCAGAGAAAAGCTTATTAAACTGTAGGAATTGCAGAAGTGCTCAATAAAGCGGCCTGCCTTGATGACGCATGGCTAGGAGCAGGTGTGGGCGCGTGTAGGGCTGACTCAGGGAGTTGGCGGGCCTGCCCACTTCAGCACCTCCACTCATCTCTGCGCTTTACTTGCGCATCAAGGCGTTGCGTGAGTCAGCGACGTGGCAACGTCATCTTAGATGCCCGTGGCAGTTTGGCAGAGAGCTAGCTGCCATCATGCCCACCTGGGCTCATGGGTCGCTTTTGCTCTCCGTGTCTCACCAGCAAAGGGCAGAGGGTGCCCCACATTCAATCAAAAGCAACAGAGTTTATGAAAAGACTCAGGAGAGCAGAACGTTTGTTACATGATTCGTGTGTTTGCATTTAGGAAAGCCATGATTTTATTAAAGACACAGAGGCTTCTCTATACTTCTAAGAGAACAGCATCCAAGAAATGTCTGACGAAAAACGACCTTTCTCATGAACACAAGGGAAAGGAATAGTTTCTCAAATGTGAAATATCAGATAATCCTATCCACCAATCGCTGCCCATAAGCAATATATGAGATACCCTTGAATCAGAGCTGGGGTCCTCTTCTTTGATGTGAAGATCTGACCTTAATGCTGCTCTAAAGTGGACAGATCTACACCATAAACTTTAATGAAGGATAATCACCCTCAGACCCATCGTGCCCTCTTAAGCCGCCTTTGCCCTAAAAGAAACAGGTGAGCAATTACCTCACTGTCGAATGTATTCCTCATTGGATCATCAAATAATGACACTTTAGAACAAAAAACTGTATTTATTCATGGCGCCATCACATCAGCAAAAAGAATAACAAATACATCTTACAGTTTCAGGATAACAGGGCTACATCACAAGGAAAATAATTAAAAAGAAACTGATTCAGTAAATACATTCAGGTACATCCACAATGCTCTACACAATATCCAGGTGCTTTCCAGCTCCAACCAGTAACACTATTCATCTAATTCCATACAGGGTGACAGCATGAGTCCCTGACGGTTAATGCTTATACGTATGACCGGTCATACGTATAATCATTAACCTTCAGGGTCCGCCTTATTTGAATCCCTCTGAGCAAGGTAAGGTCTAAGATAGGACCAGATATCCTTAGGTCTAGCGGCTGTGTGTGATATATCACGGTAGATCTTCTGCACCTCATTAGCTTTCACCAATTCAGGAAACCATTGGCCAACAGTTGGATCCGCATTATGCGTTTTCGAGCCAGTAGCAGCGCTAGTACAATATGTTTTGCAGTCAGGAGCGGCAGCAGAGGGGGGCGACCAAGCAAACATATTAACAGTTATTCTATAATGTTGGTGGACGTAATCGCTGCGAGTGAGGGAGGATATCTTAGGGCCAACGCGGTATGCAGTGATTATAGCGAATAGAAAACAACTAATGAAATTTCAATTAATGAAAAAACAACTAATACTAAAATAACTAATTTTGGAAAAAACTATAAACGGGTTTGGGAGTGGGAATAGTGGCGTTGGGGGTATGGGAAAATTATTACTAAAAAAAGGGGGCTTTGGAGGGTTAACCCCCCCCCCCCAAAACAATGAAAAAGAAATTTAGTTATTTTAGTATTATTTGTTTTTTATTCGTTTACATTTCATTAGTTGTTTTTTCATTCAGTGAAATCACATGTAACCGGGCAATTCATTTGTCTTGGAAGCAAGAACGCAGTGCAACACAGATTCGAATCCTGATCCCACGCTTAGACACCAATCTCTAGTATTAAGCGCGTTATAAAAGAACAATTATAATAATTATAATTATGTCATTTGTGACAACAAACCACAATTGTCCAATTTTGGAAAAGGACCTTGTCATATACATGAAGTCAGCATCAAAGTGTTTGCTTTTAGGGCAAGCGCCAGATGCCGCTGGGTCCAATTTGTTTACTTTAAAGGGGTGTCATATGTTTGGTGTAGGAAACGATACTGTAGTGATCAGCGCTTATAATTAAGAGAGATGAACCTCGTTTGCCAGCAAATCTTTTCCCATTTGTCATCTTCAATCATGCAACACAACGTGGTCTCGAATCTTGTTTTAATCACTGTGTCATCAGTATTCATGGATTGCATGGTCAAGTTGTATAGTGAGGAGATTGGCTTGGAAGAGGCACCTGGTGTCAAGTGTTTCACAATGGAGGACACAACATTTTGACAACATTTGTCTGAGAAACAGCTTCTTTATTCCTAGCTCTATAGTAGACAGTTTATCTAGTTCATAGTTTGATATAATCTCAACATCAATGCTGTTGCAACATCGTTGTATGCCCTGCCCATATTTTTTCTCCCCCTTCTACAGCAATACAGATTGCTATCAAGGGATAACACTTTGCCTCTGTGTTTTTAATAGAATCATGACTTTACCTAAACGTTATAATTGAACATCTGTATTCTTTGGCATGAGCGAAGATTCATATTATGCTTGTTCAAAGCTCACTTATTACTAGCCACTTAATCAGTCGTGAACAGGGGGCGAACGCGTATTCTGTCCCTGATGCAAATTGCGGTCAAAAAGTGTCCATTGCTATTCTGATCGAATTTGGCCTCCAACTGAAGAACCTCTCTAGTTGACAGTAGCACCTCGATGAAAACATATCTTTGTGTCTGGTTCCCCGATGCCCCTCAACTCCTGGGAGACATCCCAGTGTATCTTCCAGTTGCTGAAATGTCTCAGAAATCTCAAGATCATGTCCCCCACATGTCAACCACCAGCCCTGGCAGGTACTCTGCTTGTATGGAGATGATTCTCACCAGACAATTGTGACAATAAATCTGTGGCTAGTTGCACTAACAGTTGGGATGTCATGCCCTGAAGGTTATTGATAGATCCCACCGCTGAGATGTAGCCCTTCATGAGCAACATGCACCGTTTCACTGCTTCTGGTCTCAGGCCTTGAGAAGGAGTCTGCTAGCAGTCCCAGGCAGCTATGTGAAATGCTTGCTATTTCGAAGCCCACTGTCCTCTGGCCATCATTGACCATCATTGTGCCCCCCAAGCCCGTTCTGCTGGACTCTGTCTGTATTATCACATTGTCTGTATTGTCTGTAGAGGACCCAAAGATCAGACTCCATTCCATGCCTTCATTTGATCCAACCACCAATTAATCTCTGTCATGGCATTGCTGGAGATTGGTATCAACTGATCGTACTCCATTCGCCTCAGTGTTGAATGTTTAGTCTATGAAGTGCATGATAATGAAGGGGACATGAGAATATCACTTGGCTAGATGAGGCTAACAAGCCTAATTCCCTGACTAGGTCCCTTATAGACATTGCTTTAATAGCATCAATGTGATCTCCCTGCAGATGGTTTGCATCTTGTGTCATGGAAGGCTGAGTGTTGCTGAGACTGTATCCATGGAAAAACACAGGAAATCCATCTTGTGGGTTCGTCCTAGCTTCAACCTATCTCAATTTATCAGGAACCCCAATTTCTTCAGCAGGGTCACTGCTCTGTGTACCTGAGAGGTCAACAGAGGCTTGTCTTGTGATATGAAAATCATATTGTCCAGATATACAGTCATTCTTAGCCCCAGTTTGTATAGCTTGGTTAATACTGTTCTCAGAAGCTCCCGGAAGAATCAGGGAGTAGAGTACAGTTCACAAAGAAGGGTTGTGAATTCCCACATCTGGCTAGCCCAGACGAACATCAGGAGTTGCCTTTGTAAGGAAAAATAGGGATTGCTATGCATGCATTTCTGAGATCTACTCAAGTAAACCCTCCCCTGGTTTTTGCAGATTGCTGAGGAGGTGCCCACCATTTCATAGTATTTGTTTGCAAATTTGAACAGGGATCAGAGTCCCATCTGCGTGGGTTCTATAACAAACTCTAGGGGAAAAGCTGGAGCTGCCTGCAAAACCCACGCATCACCTGTAAGCTTGTGCAAGCAATCTTAGGGTCGCACAAACCTTCCCCAAACTGGGATTTCTGCTCTCACACTGCTCACCTGTGGGGGCTGGTAGCTCTTATTGTCATTCTCTCCACCCACTTCCTCTACTGCTTCACCCACGGGTTAACAAGGAGGGATTAAAGTGTGTGCCTGTGTACCCGCCAGAGCCTCGGTGCCCACCTTGGATCCATTGCTAGTTGAACAGACTGGACAAGCAGCCCAAGCCTGACCCAGTCCTTTCAATCCTTGAGGCCTAATACCTCCTAATTGAAGACTGGACCTTGTCCAGCGCAGTGTAGTCCAGACAATGGTGTCCATCCTATATACAAACAAATGAGACCGAGATGACGTAGTTCAATCCCCCGGGCCCATCCTGTGACAACATCTCATTTTGTTTATGCACTACAATGGTGTATCTCTTCCACTCTCCACTGGACGGGTTGTTCTGTGTTGGCTCTGAGAGTTAAAGCTCCGTCTAGTGTCCCATGTGACGATAGACTTTAAGATCTTCTGCATCACAAGCGGCAGAGGTTTCTGCTGCCAACAGCTGGATGCCTGAGACAGAGCGGGTTCACCATGAATCATGGAGGATTCCTTTTCCAGAATGTAGACGCTACAGCACAGGCTCACAGTCTTACCAGTGTTGAGGGATTTCCTGGGCTTGGTTGGGTACTGAATAAAATGGTGGACCCTCCAGTGCCAATGTATGAGTCCCTCAACGTTGACAGCAGCTCGCTGTGTTTCTTATATCCCTCGCCAGGGAAATTCTGCACATAGCATGATCCCTCAAATGCATGACACACAATGCCCAACAGTAACCCCCACCGGCACAAAATGTGGACCCTATCAAGCGAATTCCATAAGCCGGTAAGAAGTGCTTAACTGTCCTCTGCCCCTCAAAGAAAGGACGACAGTTCCGGTTCAAGTATGCTTCGTCGATTGTTGATAGACCATGATTGGTGGTGATGTTTTATGTATTGAACTTCTCCTTTGCCTTGTGTTCATGGGAAAGGTTGTTTTTGAGAAATTTGTACAAGATTTCTTTGATGCCGTTCGCTGAGATTTAAAGTTCGAGAAGCATCATACGAGTAGACCTGGGAGAGCCAGGAAATTCATGGGTAGGGCAGAGCCAGGGCTGAGCCTGGCGTCTGGCCTGGCCCTTAGGGCTGAACACAAACCAAGTCTGGGACACGGGTTTGCAAAAAGGGGGAGGGACCTTTGTCAGGGGAAGGGGGCAAGAAAAGGGGTTGTTGGTAAGGAAAGGGATGGGGCAATAACAGGGGCTAAATAGGTTTGGGGGCAAGAAAAGGAACTGGAGCAAAAAAAGCGGCTAAACAGGATTGGGCAACACGATTGGATAAATGGGTTGAGAGCTGCAAAAGGTGCTGAGGGGGCAAGAACAGGTTCTAAAGGTGGTTGGTGCAAGAAAGGGGCAAAGAAAGTGGCCCAGGGTAAGAAAAGGCGATAAAAGAGGGCAAGGCAAGAACAGAACTAGGGGCAGCAAAAGGGCTAAACGGGAGCACGGGCAACACAATGGGCTAAAGGGGTTGGGGTCCACAAAAGGGTCTGAATGGGGCAACAACAGGGGCTAAATCGGGCTGGGATCAAGAAAGGGGACAAGAAAGGGGACCAGTGCAAGAAAACAGGGCTAAATGGGACTGGGGTAAGAACAGGAGCTAGGGGCAAGGAATGGGTGTGCAACACCATTGGCTAAAGGGGTTGAGGGCTACAAAAGGTTCTGAAGGGGCAAGAACATGGCTAAAGGGCTGGATGCAACAAATGGGGTGGCAACAAATGGAACAAGCACAGGAGCTAGTGGCAAGAAAAGGTTGGGCAACACAATTGCCTGAAGGGGTTGGGGGCTACAAAAGGGGCTGAATGGGGCTAGATCAGGGGCTAAGGTGGTTGGTGCAAGAAATGTGTCAAGAAAGGGGCTCAGGGTAAGAAAAAGGGGCTAAAGGGGGCAGGGCAAGAACAGAACTGAGGGCAGCAAAGTGGCTAAATGGGAGTGGGGGCAACACAATGGGCTAAAGGGGTTGGGGACTACAAAAAGGGTCTGGATGGGTTAATAACAGAGGCTAAAGCGGGCTGACGGCAAGAAAGGAGACCAGGGCAAGAAAATTGGGCTAAATGGGACTGGGGCAATATCAAGAGCTGGGGCAAGGAATGATTGGGCAACACAATTGGCTAAAGTGTTTGGGGGCTATAAATGGGGCTGAAGGTGATAAGAACAGGGGCAAAAGGGTATTGAATTCAAGAAAGGGGGCAAGAAATGTTCCCGGGAAAAGAAAAAGGGGCTAAATGGCATTGGAGGCAACATCATTGGCTAAAGGGTTTGGGGCTAGAAAAGAGGCTAAATGTGGCTGGGGGAACAAAAGGGGATAAGGGGGCTGGGGCATGAAAAAGGGCTTGGGGCATAAAAAAGGGGTTAAATGGGAGTGGGTACAATACAATTGGCTAAAGGGGTTCGGGGCTACAAAAGTAGCTAAAGGGAGCGTGGCAACAAACAAGCTAAAGTGGGTGAGAGCAGGGGCTAAAGGGGGCCAGAACAGGGACTAGGATCTAAAACAGATTGGAGCCACAAAGGAGGCTGATGGGGGCAAGAACAGGGGCTAAAGAGGGTAGGGGAAACGAAAGGGGCTAAAAGGAGCTGGAGGGAAGCATAAGGGTTTTGGACCAGAAAAGGGCTGGGGTGCAGGGACTTACCTTTAAATTCAATGAGTTGCTGGGGTAGGACAGGAAGTCAGGTGGACTGGACAGGAAGTCAGACAGCCCGCTGACATCCTGACTTCTGTAAATCGCTGCTGGACATCTTGTCCCAGCAACCTGACTTCCTGTCCCGCCCCAGCCACTCATTTATTGGCTGGGGCAGGACAAGAGCGTGTTTTCTTTTTCAAAGCCATAGAATTGTATTTCACACGATTGTGTCGAATGACTGCACAATGAGTGTCTACAGAATCCTTCGATGTTAGTTGGAGGATTTTTTAAATTCGATATATAATGATAATTTGTTGATTTATATAGCATTTGCTGCCAGGTGCTAAGTACAGGAATAATTGGTGTCCCCTTTATTACCCTCTCGCAGTACTGAATGTTTCAAATTCAAGCCATGAAGGGGTTGAATGAAGGACTGAGTCGATCCAACGAGGGTATCCCTGCATTTAATCCTGCCCTCCTCCACCGCCCATTACTTGTCTATCCTAATCTTCCTATCCTTTCCAGGACACATTGCGTAACTTCTTTTTTCAACTCCCACCTTTTCAAACTTTGAACCATGTAAGGCGCTCTGCAACCGTCTGGGTAGGGCCAACGCTAAAATAAATTTAAATAAAATAAAATATCAAACCCATGTAGCACAACATCATCCTGTTCCTTAGCGAGCGCTTGCCTCATGGCTCGTATATGCCTTTGCTCCTCCATCGGTTGAGAAGTTGTTGCTACATGGAGATCAACCGATGGACAACGCATTGGCACTACTTGTGGGCATATCATTCCTGTTCCATGCGTAAGAGGCCTCCATTACGCAATGGGCTGGAACTAACTGCCCAGAGGGTGTGCAAGGGCATCAGCGCTGGTTGCAAGGCCCAATAAGAGGTAGCACATTATGCAAGCTACTGGGGACATCCAGGGATAATACATGGGAACGCGTACCGCATCATGTACGTTACAGGAATATTGCAAGGCACTGAGGAGTTCCTTGACCAACTAGAGAATGATATTAAAGGCAGGGTCCATTTATAATCTGAGGGGGATGCAAGGTGGATATTAACTTCTAACCAGTGGGAATAATTCATGCGATGGGTTATCTACGTACAAGTTTCCCATTCTGGACTCAGACACACACCCGTACCTCTACGGTACCGCTATGGTGTTTGTCTGGAAGTTGCAATATTTGACACTGTTTATGTGAAAGATGGTTGTTGAAGTTGAACCTCAAGTAAATGGATAATTTGATCAGCGACGGCAGAGGCGTAGCCAGGATTGGCTTACAAGTGGGGTCTGAAGCTAATGTAGTTGGGCCCACCGCGGTGACATTAAAATCTGTAAATGCCCACACAGCGCTGCTTAGTGGAAATTACAGATTGTGGGTGGGCCTTGCCCGCTCAAGCCCTCCCCTGTTTACGCCTCTGGCGACGGCCTTCCTGAGCACAGGTGACAGTGAAATGACTGTGACCGGTAGTTTCTGCGGGAAAGTAGGTAGCAACAGACAAGGGTTTACATACATTCAGAGCATAGGGTCTGTGTGCATTGGTGGTCAGTCAAAAGGTCGAAAAAAAATCTCAAATGTCAATAATCTCGAAACAAAAATCTCAAAAAAAAGTCAAATTTATTATTTATTTATTTATATGTATTTTTGGGGTCAGGTAAGTAAAAAAAAAAGGGGTAAAATAAAAAAAAAATGAAAAAGTGGGTTTGGGGGTAACCCCCCCATTTCGAAAAAAAAACGTATTGAAAAAAAAAGACTTTTTTTTTCGAGATTTTTTTTTTGACCTTTTTTTCGAGATTTTTTTTCTGATCTTTTCACTATAAACCGTGTGCATTACATGGCTATGCATGCATATTACTTGCATGTTGTATGTGCGTGGCATGCTTAAGTGCTGTGTGCGTATGCACATGATGTGTGTTGTATGTGTGAATAATGCTTGTGACATGTACCTATGCTTATTCCAAATGATTATGTGCATTCCAAAATGTACTGTATATGTGTGTTGACTATTGTTCGACTTATAACTATTACATGCATACAGTGAACATGCATGCGCTCAGGGCATATTGCATGCACGCACACAGAGTTGGATGCTTCTGTGAGGCAGAGGCGTTGCCAGGATTGTCTAGCAAATATGACATGAAGCAAATGTAGTTGGGGCCACCACAGTGACATTAACATCTGGAAATGCCCACACAGCACTGATGATGAGTGGGAATTTACAGATTTTGGGTGGGCCTTACCCGCTCAGGTCCTACCCTATCTATGCCTCTGCTGTGATGTATTAGTAGGGTGTGTTTGTCTGTGGGGTGTATGCATAATCTTTCCTGTGCCTATTGCACCCAACAGATGGTGGTTTCACTGTTTTATTATGTGTGTATTGTTGTTGGTGATGGTGCCAGCTTGTGTGCAGGGTTTGAAATTAAGATTCAAGAAACAGGAGCTAAACCCAGCTCCTGGGTTACAGGCATCACCCAGTAGGCAGGAGCTGCCTCTGGGGGACCAGAAGTGAGTAAACAGCTCAATACAAATCTAACATCCGCATGAAATGCACAATACCGTTTTATTTATGATCCATTGTACCATAAATGTCTTCTAGACCTGTCCTAATGCTTCTTTGTACGCATTCCCAAATACACAAAGTTAATGTCACATAGGTTTGTTAGTATGGCACTGCCCCTTAGGCAGGCAGGGGCAACAAGAGAGGCTGAAGGGGCCATTCAGAAATGTTTCTCGACCCTCGAAGGGGCCGACCCTTCACCAGCCCCTGGTAGCGGTTGGTGTCAAGCTAACCAGGCTCTCCTGGGTTAGAAGCAAGAGCCAATTAGTCCTGAGCTCCCAGCAATTCCGAACCCTGAGTATGTACATGCTTCATCCTCAAACATGCTCTATATTTGCTACTATACATTCTAGACACATTTCTTACATTTTTTAAAAAGTGAATGTTTTGAGTTTAGATGATCCTATTTCCGAAATTTCTGCACCAATTCCAGGGTTTCAGCATGCAGGGCTCTCTTTTCACAGTCCTGCCATCTTCAGGTCCATGCGTTCTTTTATGTTTTAGTCATCAATTCTGGAACCATCCCTACTACCTAACAGTGAGGCCATATTATAGTCTGACTGGACAATCTTCAGACAAAGCCTCATCAATAAAGAATTAAAACAGATTCTACTGCTCTTTTCTTCCTGGCTTTTGCAGCCTTCTAGCCTATTTTCCTTTGCAGTGAAAGTGTATCTAGGTTACGTGACCTCTGCCTCGCCCACCTGTTATTCACTGCTAATCGTTGCTGCCTTCTTGTTTTGTAACCAGGGGTTTTGCTAGATCTGGAAAAATCGGGGGCTACGGAAATGTCAGCATTGTCGGTACTCAGGGCTAGCTAGCCTTTTGGTTGTAGCACCTGGGCTTCTATCCGGGGCTACAACAAAAAGAACCAGGGCTATAGCTCCCTTAGCCCTCTGTTTGTCACTCCTTTCTTTCCCTAATTAAGCAGCCTTACATCTTCTTTTCTTTTGCACTTGGTCAGTTGGCGCAAGTGGATGTAGGTTATTATACTTCTACCCCAACCACCTGCTTAGTCCTGCCCATTTCTTTCCCTTTTTACCTGTTAGTTCGCAGCGCATCTCTCCCCCGGGCGTCTGAAGAAAAGGGCAGTTTCTGATTAGTCCTGTTACAGTCCGAAGGTGCCAAGGGCCAGATCTTCTTCCCGTTGTACATCAGGCAGACAGCCCCATGTGTTTTCTCTTGCCGCAACACACTCCCATCCTTTCCAGGAATCGCACAGCCACATGCACAAAGCAGCCCCGGGCAGCTCCCTGGCGAATCCCATCAATAACCCCGTACAGCCCTGCAACAGATGCCTACTATTCGCGTCTGCCCTGCTAAGATCGTTAACACCTGCTCAGTGGAAGAACATGCCTCTGACAATTCCGCTAAACTAACCAACAATGATCTGGTCACCTTTTTCATTATCGAAATGTGGTTTACGCCCCCCGCCCCCTCCTTATACAATGTCCTCCTACCCCACGGATATAGTATTCAGTGTACAGATTGCACAGGAAAAACTGGAGGTGGGTTGGCAGTCATCAATAGGAAATACTGGATCTGCACAGCAATCCTGAACCACGCACACAGTTCCTTCGAATCCCTCCTGTTCCGGTTCCCCATCTCAAACAACACCTGAGTCACTTTCAACCCTATTTGCAGGCCACCCCAGGGGAGGGTTACATTCATTGATGATCCCCCCAAAATGTGCTCCTGGGCAACAGCCTCCTTCTCTAATAACATCCTCTTCTGAGACTTCAGTGTTCCAGACTCCAAACCAACAAAATGCCTACATGATTCCCTATTCTCTCTGACCAACTCCATGGACCTTAAACAGATCGTACTCCCCAAATGCATGTCAAAGGTCCCACAATCAACCTATTCTTCACTGCCTCCCTGCTCCTCTTGTGCTTGATCCCATAACCTCCTTGACTGGACCGACCATGCTGCAGTTCCCCTTCCCATATCACACACATTGCGCCACACACATGCCAGGATAAAAATCCTGTGAATGATTGAGCACCGCTCCTTCAAGAACCTCCTGCTAGAAACCACTAGAGGCAACCTATGCAAGGTTTCCCACCAGAGGGAATGCCTCATCACCTTTGGATACATTCAACCACTGCACCAAAGAACTAGTGGACGCCATGTGCCACTAAAGTCAAACTGTCTGCACTAGTACACACCTGAGATTGCCGCCACTAAAGTCTCATTTAGATCACTTGAAAAACAGTAGCGCAAGGACCATAGCCTAGAAGAACTCTCATCCCTCAAATCCCTGAGCGCTCAATGCAAACACATGATCTCTGAGGCTAATTTGGCTTACTACACTGCCACCATTAAAGCACTCTCTAACATGAGCAAACCCTTATTCAAAGTAGTCTATCACTGAGCCAAGTCCACATCTGTACAGAGGTGCCAGCTTCACAAAAGAAATCCAACGCAATCAATACCTTCTTCATTAACAAAATGGATAAGGTGAGGCCTCAAAACCGGATGGAGCCTTGGTATCAACTGCCCTCCTGGACCAACTTCACCATCCTCTCGCTTAAGGATCTCTCAGACACACTTGCTTCTCTTAAACCTACTGGTTACACGGATGACTTCTTCCAGGACTCCTTCA
Organism: Ambystoma mexicanum; assembly: GCF_040938575.1. Classification (NCBI taxonomy): domain Eukaryota; kingdom Metazoa; phylum Chordata; class Amphibia; order Caudata; family Ambystomatidae; genus Ambystoma; species Ambystoma mexicanum. The sequence goes on along the minus strand of NC_090923.1, from coordinate 96,991,096 downwards.
TTAAATAATTCACTGAACCGCCCCTTGATGCCCTCCTCTGTATTGTGAATGCCTACCTCCGTGAAGGTGCTTTCACAGACATTTTGAAGACCAGTCATATACGAACCCTTCTAATAAAAAAACTTGCTTGACCTAGAGAATCGATCCAAATACAGACCCATCATCAGCCTCCCATTCATCTGGAAGCTTATCGAGAATGTGGATGCAACCCATCTACTTGTCAAATCGAGTAGCTTAGGCCCCTCTGTGATTACCAGTCTGGGTTGTACCCCAAATGGAGCATTGAGACTGTAACCGTCCATGTGGTGGTTGATACACTGTGAATCACTGACACAGGGCACTTGTGACTTCTAGTCCTCTTATACCTCTTGGCTGCCTTCGACACAGTCGAAAACCAAACAACTCCCTCCTCGCTGACATGATTGGCTTCTTCAGAATCATCCTAAAACTTTTGTGTCCTCCTTATCCCGTAGACAACAGGCTGTATAGAAGGGCTCATTCATATCCAACCGACTCACCTGTTCAGTCTGTATTTATTTTTTATTTTATTGGACATTTGTATGGCACCAATACACAAGTGTTTCCAGGTGCCACAAGACAAGATTGGTGGGAGGGAGCATGGAACAAAGTAGAACAACAAACAAGGTTATATTGACATTGTGACAACCCTACCATGAAAGTGTATGACAAGACGGTAAGTGCTGGGTGAGGGGTAGAGGGAGAAGTGCAGGAGAGTAGTGCCCACAAGGGTGGGGGCAGCCAAGTGTTAGGTGGGCCAAGGCGGCAAGTGCCAGGGGAAGAGGGGGGAAGGGAGGATGAGTGCTGTTGACAGGGAGGACCAGAATGGGCTAGTCCGTGAAAGGGTGCTTGACGTCAATCTGTGGGGTGCATTTAAGGCCCTGAAACAGAAATCCCTGGCACCTGAAAAACTACATTAAACAGTGCCATAAAAAACGGCTGTGCTTTGCTTTCTCTGGCACATGTGTGGCAAGCATTCGAACACTGCTCCAAAAACGGCTCTGTGTTTGCTTCTCTTTCATCTGAATAAAAAGACATTATGCACTGCATTGAAGAACGGCACTGTGTTTGCTTTATTCAATCTGAATGGCAAAAATCTATGCACTACATTAAAAAAATGAACTTGTCTTACTGTTAAGTCACACTAGGGGCAAGGATTTTGACATTGCAACGCGATACGGCTTTTGTTTTCTCTTTCATGTGAACAGCAGCACTCTAAATATTGCAAATGAAAAATGTCTTGGCTTTTTCTTTTTATCCTGTGTCAAATCAAAGGACCCGGTGCAGGGGGCCATGTCTGTGGACCAACAGTAAATGCAAACCCACTGAAAAGGACAAATTGAAAAAAATCCCATGACCGACAGAACCGCGTTTCAAACATTAGAAACATACGGCTTGCACACGTGTGAAAGAAAATAAGAAAAATGAATTTTAAAAGCCACCGTGAAATTATAGCTTTGCTTGCACAGAAATGTCAGTGAATATGTGGTTGCTCCGGCAGAAAAATTCTCAATTGAATGCCTTGCCTCCCATTGGAAGTCGCACCTATAAGTGAACCATTCCACAATGACATTTGATGTGGCTGAGGGCGTTATAATTCTCTGCTATGCCAGAATGGAAGGCAGTACTAGCAGGGAGGACAACGAAAGCAAGTGTGGCTAGAGTTTGACCAAGAAGTGTGAGTTCCTCCATCACCCACTCCCAAGGACAAACTTTAAAGGGTGCAATAAAAGTATTTTGTTGAAAGCTGAACCAGGGGGAGACAGTTGGCTGTGGGGGATGATGCACCACCCTCCCATATGTGACAGATACTCCAAATTGACATTAAAGGATTGATTCATTTTATGGATTTTTCCCAACACTCAGAATAAGAAGTAATTTTGTTTTCTGCTATTTCCCATGTGATTTCCAGGGGGTTCTCAAGAGACTAAATGCATGTTCCTATGACTTTTTGAACCAATAAGGCCAGTAAAGACTCTTTTCTGGCTGATTTATAAATAGGACAAATATGAAAATTGGTGGAAAGATGGAAAATGCAGTTATGGACATACTTAATAATTTGAAGAGTTATAATTTTTGTGCATTTCATGAAAAGGACAAGAATGTGCCAACGGGCCATTCTAGCTCACATGGAGTTGTAGATCTGCTTGCCTAATTCCCTATGACCCCCTGAAACTGCATATCTATTTCTTATGGTGGTGGCTAGTATAAGTTTGAAGTTATGATACATAACTCAGTTTTGCAAAAAAAGTGTACCTGGGAACAAAGAAGTGTAATAAATGACACACAGACAGATGGTGCTCCCTCCCCTTGAACCAATGATGCCAGGGGGCAGAGGGAGGAATGGTGAACTGTCATATCCCAGGGAAGTAGTAATTCTAGAGTACTCCTCCTAGATTTTAAAGTGAATGATGTCATTTGGGCTATATAAGGGGGGCTGTACTAGACGAGAGACTCACATACATAAGAAATCCAGGGAGACAGGAGAAAGAGGATGGAGGGAAAGCTGAACCTTACCATCTTGGAGAGTGCAGAGACCAGACCCCTTGCCTAGCTGTCCAGAGTATCCTGAGATCCAGCCTGGCTGTCCAGAATCCCATCCAGGAGAGCACAGAGACCAGACCCCTCACCCTAGCTGTCCAGAGGGTCCTGAGATCCAGCTGACTTACCAGAATCCCAAACTAAGGCTTACTTTGTAAGTAGCAAATAACCCCAGCCATAAATTGCATAAACCCTTCCTTTTATAGCATTGCATCCCATTTAAACCTCATTGAAATCCCATCGAAGGTCCCAAATTGCCAGTATAATTGATTCACCTTCCCGTTATAGAAGCTGTATTAGCCTGTGTATGTTAGCATATTCCTTTGATAAATCTCTCAGTTTTCTGTATAAATCCTTAGCATTATTTTGAAGTAAATCAATTAATTCCTCATTGAAATTCACGGAACGAGTTGGTTAAAATTCGAAATTAACCCCCTTGTGCCTAGTGCCTTTCTTTAATAATTATAGTCATTAAAGTATAGCCTCAACAGAATTAGTCTCTGTGTAACTGAAAGCCAAATTTACCAGTGTATTGTGTGCATTACCCCACAAATTCCTAACTTGCATCTGTCCTGGAAAAAAAAAAAACGTAGTCCCATTGAGAGCAATGCTGTTTGTCTACAAACCTATCTGTTATGTGCCCCTGTCATTGTCCATGAAAACAGATTTCCGGGTTTGAAAGCTAAACCCCTTACCTTAGCTGCCTGCCATTGCAAATCCCGTGTAAAACTAATTTCCATTTTCCGTTTGTATTTGTCTTTGCATTTGCTTTCTCCCCCAAAATCGATTTTCCTACCTTGTTTCCACATTGCCTTGGTGTGCTGCTTAGTGGTCTCTAAGCTTCCCTATCTCCTCAAGTGTAGCAACACAAATTTCCATTTATTCTGTCCCACTGCAGTTGTGTGTAACCGTGTGAGTAATAATCCAAATCCGATTCTGCTGTTTTCCTCCAAAAACGGGTTTTCACTTTCTTTTCTGGCTTCGCATCTTCGGGTGGTGGGCTTTTTTCTGAATCCGATTTTATCTTTCTATCCTTACTCCTTGCCACTGCCTTCCAGGCAAAGGGAAATAAGTTAGCTGATGTTTGGGGGTGAGTGTTGCAGGGGGCAGTGCTAAACATTAGCTCTATCACTGTTTTTCCTGTTTTGCCATTAAAGATCGTGTGAACTGTGTTAGGATTTCTGAACCAATTGTTCTGTAGGAATCATTGCATTTGTGTTGCCACAACATTTGTTGTTGTAAAATTGTTTGATTTTCCTTTTTTCATGAAACCAATAATTAATAGATATCTTATTGATACACACCAGCCTGGTTCCTAATCCATTGTGACACGGGGTGTTTGTGAAGGTTGGGTGCGAGACGGGTTGGAGGCCTACTCAAACAAATCTGTGGTTTATAAAAAATTAAAAGCACTTTATTGTACGCTGCATTCATTATCGGGGAAGGAGACCCTGGCTGGAGTGTGCTGTGTTATAAACCTGACAAAGTGCTGACAAGTTATGCTTGGGGAGTGGTAGGGAGGTGGTCTGCTCCCTGTATGACTGAAGGGACCAGGCCCCAGTCGCAGAGACAGAGGGAGATTTAGCACAGGAGGGGAAGAGGGAAGGAAAAGGAGAAAAGCAAAGTCTTGACAGGTTTCTGGAACTTAAGAAGATCTGGCTCAAGTTTCAAGGGTTCGGGGAGGTTGTTCCAGAGGGAGGAACCATCTGAGGAAAGGGATCTACCGCCCACACTCTGCTTGGGTGAGTGAGTGTGAGGTGAGGGGTGAGATAAGGGAAAAAGGGTGCTTGGCATTGTCAGTTAGTGTGGTGTGGAAGATCAGACATGTGTGAGTGCAGTATGGGCAAGGCGCATGGGTGAGTGGACAATGCGTGATAGTGTGAGGGCATGGATGTGGGGGAAAATGCAGCATAGAACCACCCTCTCTTGCACAGAGCAAGCGAGTGTGAGAGCAGTGAGTCTCGTGCTCATCCCCAGGGGTACCTTACAAAGGTGGTTGAGGCACAGAGGAAGAGAGAGAGGGAGCGGATGCTAGCTGTTTAGTGGTAATTTGATCACAAAGGTGAAGTGAACAGTTTCAGAAATAAATAGGAGAATCATTAAGGACTCACCTGTGGATGATTGTTTTTTTTAGAGTCCAGTGCCTGAGCTGCAATAGAACCCTTTGAACCCTTTGAAATAACCACAACATAGTCATCTGTAAGGAAGGCATGGTATCGAGCAGTAGACACAGAAACAATGGATACAAGTTTCACAAACATTTATTTAGTTTTTTTGGTTGGGTTGGTGGAATTCCTAACTGGCCCTATCTCTAGAATGGTAGTAATCTCCAGCATTAAACAAATAACAAACAAATCCAAGTCAGTCTAGTTAAAATAAAAAGGCATATACTAAGAAAACCTAATTTTGTGTCACGATGCCTGCCCCCGGAAAGCCAGACCAGGCCAAGCAACCCCGGAAGCAGGCATCATGCCACTTGAAGCATGCCCAAAAACCCCAGTTAGGGGCTCTTTGGCTACAGTCCTGGCACCTATGGCGCCAGGCTCATAAGAATAAAGTCAGTCCTGCCGCCATTGGCGCCAGGCTCATTACAGAAATCTTACCTGTTGCAGACCATGCTGCATACCTACCTGATGCAGACCATGCTGCACAAAGCCACAAGCCAAATGAGGCTTAAAGGGACTACTTTACCTCAGGGACTCCTTTCCTCTCGGGTGGGGCTGTGGAAGAATACTTACCTGGGACTTCTTCCAAGGCTATTTAAGCCACACCCGGACAGCCACACGTGCTTCGCGTTATTCTGCTTGCTGCAGCGTAACACTCACCGTGTCTTCAGCAGCTCCAGTCTTCAGCCACGCCCGCTTCAGTCCTGGAACACCTGGAACAAGAAAAGGAGAAGGAGAAGAGGTCAGAACAAAACCCTTACCTGAATCCTTGATCCAGCACATCGTCGATCTGGAAGAGAGAAGCCTTCTCAGGTGCATTGCCATGCACCTCGCAGAGCCGCGCTGAACTCACCAACCGAGGCTGCATTCCTTTACTCCTTCGCGAATCCAGCATCTCCAGGCCATTCTTCAACACCTGGGGGAGACAAGAACAGATAGGTGAGCAAGGGCAATACAAACCACCCCCAAAGACTTACCTGATTACCACAGGGGGGTACTCACCTCATCTCTGGTTGGCGGAGTCAATTCCGCATCACCGCCGCACCCCGGCCCCTAAGGGGAAATAACAAGGACAATACAACCTAACCCCAAAGACTTACCTGATTTACCACAGGGGGAAACTCACCTCATTTCGGGTTGGCGCAGTTAATTCTGCATCATCGCTGTACCCCAGCCCCAAAGGGGAGAACCACAATAGACTTACCAGGATCTTACCAATTGCCACTTGGAACTCTTCTGGTGGTTTAAATCCGCAACATGCAAGGAACCTGGCAGAGTGAAGATCAGACTTTTGAACTCTTACGAACAATTGGACTTAGAGTCAATACTGGAACTCACCAATTCCTCCACGCCAGTGAAGTAACTGGTCGTCTACGCGCCCCTGCGCTCGACGCAGGATGGAGAGCTCATCTTTTCAAATCTTCAGGTGAGATTAAGAGGGAACTTCAGGAGTGTTCAGTGTTAGGAAAGATTTCGTAATTGTAGGTAATTTTCCTTCCATGTGGCAACCCCTAAACTTTTTGCTGTTGTTTTTCACCTTGTTCTTGACTTTGCCAGAGAAGTGCAGCCTTCTGCCGCACTCCTCTGGGCTTTCGCTCCTTTCTTACGGGGAAACTGACATGCCCTTAAGAAAGTCAGTACCGGGGAACGCTGTTTCCCGTAGTTTCTTTTATCATGTTGCGGCTTTCGTGCAACATGACACAAGAGGGCACTATAAGCTAAGTTACAGCTCTCTTGGGTCTCTAGCCTTCTACAGGCCCTAGATACTCGTTTAGGATTGTATCTGATCGGTGCAAGTGATTCAGGGACAGGAATGGTGGCAGCGAACGTTTCTTGTGTTTTGAGCTCCTTTTGGCGTTCTAAGCGCGTTTCTCGCCCTTAACCCAAAATGGTGGCCTGGCTCCCAAAATGGCCAGACCACAAGGCTCCTTTGTCCTGTCCGCTGACCGTCTTGCTCCCTTCACCTTCCCCAGGTCGAGCCGACCCGGGGCCTTCCTTATTTGGGCATGTACTTTCCCGCGAAACACGGTTGCTTTCGCGGGCTTCTACATGTCTTGTGTGTGCCTCCAGGATGTGGGCTGGGATGTCTGGTCCCAATACACATCCTGGGTGCCAGAGAGTCTAGGGAGGTGTGAATGCCTGGGACCACCGTGGTCCGTGATTGGTCCACGAATGGTGTGAGTGTTGATGAGCGGATCTCCCATTGGGTCCCCTCCGTTTTGGCACAAAGGGAACCGTGGATAAGAGGGGGCTGGAAACACCACTACCATGTCGATCTCCTGAGTTCTCACGAACGAAGGAATACAGGAGCCAAGTATCCTGCAACCAAGAGGCTGGACCGAGGAATCGCTGGTGACCCGCTGAAGGACTTCTCCTCTGCACTGCTGTCGCCTTGTGAAACCCTTTTCACCTTTGATCGAACCAGAAGGCCTGTACTGGTACTTCGACCCTTGGAATAGCGGGAACAGCTATTCTCGGCATCTTCACCATCTCCTGCCAGTAAGCCTTCGGAAGCGTCTCTGGGCCATCCAGCTGACTGACCAGCTTACACGGGAGTCTTGCTCTGTAACCGCCACCAGGTTGTGTAGTATTTCGAGTCCTTGTCACTCTCACACGCTTCGTACACTTGGCGTTCACAGGTCTGAAGTGAGTAGTGTACATTTGGCTCAGATACACACGGCCGCTCCGTTGCCCTGCTGTGGTAACAAACTGTGCGGGTTTCTTCGATTGGGACGTCTTTTTACTCAACACGACGACGAGGCGTTCCCTGCTCTTCTGAACCTGCCAGCTGCTGAAACTGACGCGGAGAAGCCTGGGTCTGCTTGCATCGGGGACCGATGAGTAGCATAGCTAGGATCTGGTCGCCCTCCTGCAGGAGCCCATTGCTTTTCCCCGCTGTGTCAAACAGCACCCTTTTCCGTACTCGCGCTCTGCTTCTGCCCACTGTGGAGGCTGCGCTTGAGTCGCGGAACTTGTTCTTCTTCTTTTGTGCACTAAACTGAACTGCCTGATTTCCCTCGAAGAGCTTCTCCTTTTCCCTGTTGGCACCAGCGCGTTCAGGTACTTTTGAGCACAAGGCTCCACTCTTCGCAGGGCTCGGACTTCCATCTAGTTAGGTGCCTCTGAAGGCGAACTGGGTCTAAGCATTATTTCGCACTGCCTGTCTTCCTTCCCTTTTAGGTGGACTACCCATTTCGTGCATCTAACGCTTGAGACTGTCGTATTTGTATATATATTGTGTTGATATGGTATGTGTTGGTTTACTATCGTTATATTGTGATTTTCTCGCTATGGTCATTGTTTTAAAGGCCTTGGAATAAATGTGTATATATTTTTAATATAACAACTGTTTGGAGTAGTTTGTAAGTGATCTTGCTTTGTGTGCTCATTGCGGGCTTTCAGTCACCCTCACCCCTCTTGAGACCTAGTCTTGACCGCCGCGATTGCTACCTTGATTGGTCTGGCTCATCCAGAGGTTACCCTGTTCCAAGTAATTAGGTTGGCCTTCTGAACTTCTGCGCCACCAGGACAGAGTTCAGAAATCCGTCTTAACAAATTGGTGTACAGCGGTGGGATACGACTGAAGGTATCCAGTGTTGCGCACGAACTAAGGCATTTCAGGTTATTCCAACCAGGACATGTAGTGAATTGTTGTAGTATAACTTTAAAAAGGCCATAGTCCTATCTAACAGTATGGAAACAAATACCTTGTTAACTTTAAATGCTTCCAAATCAGAAACATTGAAAAAGATGTGTGCGGAGAGAGGTGTTTCCTCTCAAGGCACGAAATTGGAAATGATCCAAAGAATCGTGGCGTGGCAAGAAGCGCAGCTTGACGCTATAACTTCTGAGGACAGTGCGGAAGGTGGTGGGGCTGCTCTCACTGGTAGAACCGACGGTTCTGCCGCTGCACTGATCCATCGCGACCACGAGGACAGGGAGGATGAGATGTCTAATGTTTCCTCTGCCAGTGCTGATGGGGAGGCTATGCTTGAATTCAAGAAGCAAGAGCTGCGGTTTAGGCAGCAGGAGCTTGAATTCAGCATAGCCAAACTAAAAATCGAACAGGCAGAAAAACAAAAAGACAGGGATCACCAGTTGGAACTGGCCAAGCTTCAGGTTGCAAATGGGTCCAAGGGTCCTGGACATGGGTCTGGGGCCTCCTCTCATCCACGGTTTCCGAAAGATCTGCTCAGTGTGTATGAGGAAAGGAATGACATTATGGACTGGCTGAATGCGTTTGAGTATGCATGCGAAGTTCAACAAGTTGACAATGCTGATAAGATTGCCTGGTTACTCAGCAGACTGCCCCATTCTGGCTGTAGTGCCATTATGGAAATGTCGAAGGCTGAGCGAGCTGATTTCGCAATGTTAAAGCAAACTCTCATTTTAAAGTTTGGGAAGACTCCGGCCCAATATTTGAAACGTTTCAGAGAGTATAAGAAAAAGGAAGGTGGTACTTGGGTATCTTATGTCACTGAATCCTTGAAAAACTTAACTGGCTGGGTCGAAGGTTATAAGGTTTCTACCTTCGAAGGCATGATAAATCTTGTCATGCTGGAACACATTTTTGCATCTTCTTCCCCGGAGCTTAAGCAGCATTTGGCCGATTCGAAGGAGATAGATCCTAAGAAGCTGGCCATTGCAGCAGACTTATGGGTGTCACATCGAGTGTCCCATAAGGACAAAACTCATCCTGGTAAGCAGGAGGAAGGGAAAAAGTCCAAAGATATGGAGGGTGGAGAATCTGATAAATCTTCTTCTCATAAGGGCCACAAAAAGAAAAATAAGGGTAAGACACAAGAGAAGTCACAGGGTAGTGGAGGTCAGCCTCCGAAACAGAACTCTGGTTACAATAAGCCTCCCTATGTAAACAGACCCAATGGATCTTGTTTTGCTTGTGGAGCAACTGACCACGTGAAGGGGGATCCCCGGTGTAAGGTTAGACCTTTGGGGGTCCACTCCGCTAATCTGGCCTTCCCCTCCTACGAGGAAGAAGAGATTACAGGAGCATCCTTCTCCTCAGACTCATTTCCCAGCGGGATAGAGGCTGAGGTAGTTTTAGTGTCCCTGGGTTCCTGGGAGCCTAAAGTCGCAGAGGCTTATGCTAGGATTCCGGATAATACCAAGCACTACTTTAAAGACAGTGTGCTGATCAATGGAGTAGATACTCCAGCTCTTAGGGATAGTGGGTGCAGTCGCACTGTAGTGGATTCTACCTTGGTAGACTCAGAGGAAGTTGACATAGCTACTCTGATGCCCACTAAGTTGGCTGACGGCCCACTCCGTATGTTCCCAGTAATACCTGTAAATCTTACTTTAAATGGTACAGCAGTCAGGATTCCAGTGAGCATTCAGAGAAACGTCCCGGGAAAGGTCTTGTTAGGTAATGATCTCAGAGCTTTAGGGCTCGTAGGAGACACTGCCGAAAGACCCTACACACGGTCTCAAGCACGGGCAGCATTGGCCAAGACCAATACGCTGCCCCAGCCGAAGGGGAAACCCAAGGCGAAAGGAGTCGACAAATCAAGACGAGGGAAAGAGAATATTCCCCCGAGCTCGCCTACCACTGCGGTGGAGGAAGTTGGTCAATCGCCCGGGCCTGACGAGGAGGTGGCGATGCCTGAAGTATTTGACCCCAACGATCATCCTGAACTAAAAGACTTGTTAGTTGAAGGAGGTCCTGATAGGGACGAATTCAGTAAAGGCCAACGTGAGTGCCCATCTCTGGAAGGCCTAAGGAGACAGGCCTGCTCCCAGCTTGAGGGTGAACCTCCTGGGACGCATAGGATTTATTGGGAAGGTGGACTCCTGTATAGTGATCCCACAGAGTCTACAGAAGGAGACCATAGGAGGTTGGTGGTTCCCCTTGCTGTTAGGCCCTTCCTCCTGCAGTTGGCGCATGACGTTCCCCTTGCTGGTCACCTTGGTATGAAGAGGACCAAGCAAAGGTTATCCATGCACTTCTACTGGCCCAAGATGGGGGTGCAAGTAGAAAGTCACTGCAGGAGTTGTGCCTCCTGCCAGTTGTCTGGTAAGGTTGGCGCGACAATCCAAGCTCCGTTGGTACTGCTCCGAGTTGTGGGGGTACCATTTGAAAGGGTAGGGATCGACGTCGTTGGTCCCCTTGACCCGCAAACTTCCTCGGGCAATAGGTTTATCCTGGTGCTGGTCGACCATGCAACCAGATATCCTGAGGCCATCCCATTGAAAACTGTAACTGCCAAGTCAGTTGCAAAAGCTTTACTTGGCATATTTACTAGGGTTGGCTTCCCTAAAGAAGTTGTGTCGGATCGTGGCAGCAAGTTTATGTCGAAGTATATGCAGGCTATGTGGAAAGAATGTGGGGTCACCTACAAGTTCTCTTCTGCATACCACCCCCAGACCAATGGTCTGGTGGAACGTTTCAACAGAACGTTAAAGAGCATGATTGGGGCTCTGGAGGAACCTCAGAGAAGAAAATGGGATCTTCTTTTACCATGCTTACTGTTTGCCTACCGAGAGGTACCACAGGAGGGTGTTGGCTTCAGCCCCTTCGAACTTCTGTTCGGTCATCCCGTACGGGGACCCTTAGCCATCGTCAAAGAGGGATGGGAGATGCCCACTCCCCCTGTTACTACCAACGTAGTTGATTATGTGCTAGGGCTCAGAAAACGGATGGTACTTCTGATGGGCTTGGCTAGTGATAAATTGATGGCAGGACAAGCGCTGGTGAAACATTGGTACAACCAGAAAGCTTCCCTCATCAACTTTACACCTGGTCAGCAAGTCCTGATCATGAATCCCATAAGGCCTCGAGCTTTACAGGACAAATGGTCAGGCCCTTACACAGTGGTGGAGCCCCTGGGTGAGGTTAACTATTTAGTGGACCTTGGAAGGCCTGGACAGGCTCCAAAAGTGTTTCACGTGAATAGGCTGAAGGCTTTCGACCCAAGAGTCGAAATCGCAGCAATGCTACTGGCTTCAGATGTTGAGGAAGAGGAGTCTGAACCTCTCCCCGACCTGTTCCAAAGCGGTCCTTCAGATAGCTCCTTTGAGGGTGTCCGAGTGGCCCCTCACCTGACTTCTGATCAGCAGGCTGAGGTGAAAAGTTTGCTTAGGCAGTTTTCCCCCCTGTTTTCACAGTCGCCTGGTTTGACACCTTGGTGCAAACATAACATTGACACAGGAGACAGTGTACCTACCAAAAGTAGGGCATACAGGATGTCAGACAAAGTACGGTCTTATATTAAGACCGAGGTCAACAAGATGTTAGACCTTGGGGTGATTGAACCCTCTAGTAGTCCTTGGTCCAGCCCTGTGGTTTTGGTTCCAATGGCAGGCACTTCTGAATTGAGGTTCTGCGTGGATTACAGGGCTCTCAATGCTGTCACCAAGACAGATGCACACCCCTTGCCTCGAACAGATGAGCTGGTGGATACTTTGGGTGCCTCCAAGTACCTCAGTATGTTTGACCTCACTGCGGGCTATTGGCAAATAGCTTTAGCAGAGCATGCCAAGGAGAAGACAGCATTTTCTACTCCAGACGGCCTTTACCAATTCCTGGTAATGCCGTTTGGGTTGAAGAATGCACCTGCCACTTTCCAGAGGCTTGTGAATCATGTGTTGAATGGGTTGGACGAATTCTGTCTTGCATATCTGGCGATATAGCAGTTTTCAGTGCCACCTGGGAAGACCATGTGAAACACCTCGGGATTGTGCTCCAGGCTCTTCAGAAAGCACACCTGACCATAAAGGCTAGTAAATGCCAGATTGGACAAGGCTCAGTGGTTTACCTTGGACATGAAGTAGGTGGAGGGAGGATACAGCCTCTTCCCAGTAAAGTACAAGAAGTACAAGACTGGCCTACCCACACTACGCAAACCCAAGTGAGAGCCTTCTTAGGACTCACGGGGTATTACCGCAATTTTGTGGCAGACTATGGCACCATAGCTGCCCCTCTGACTGCCCTCACAACTCCGAAGAAACCCAAGAAGGTAACTTGGACCGACGAGTGTGAGAAGGCCTTCAATGGCTTAAAAGACTCCTTGTGCCAGGCCCCTGTCCTCAGGGCCCCTGATTATCAAAGACCTTTTATCGTGCAGACGGACGCCTCTCACACTGTGATAGGAGCTGTACTATCACAAGTAGATGAGAAGGGTAAGGAACACCCTATTGGTTTATTAGCCGCCAGCTTAAGGACAGAGAGCTCAGATGGTCCACGGTAGAGAAAGAATGTTTCTCTGTTGTGTGGGCCCTAAGGAAGCTGAGGCCCTACCTCTATGGGACCCACTTCACTGTGCAAACTGACCATAAGCCCTTAAAGTGGCTAATGAACATGAAGGGGGAGAATCCAAAGTTGCTTAGGTGGTCCATAAGTCTACAAGGCTTCGACTTCTCTATTGAGCATAGGCCAGGTGTCCAACATAGCAATGCTGATGGGTTGTCCAGAATGTTTAACCGACCTGAACAAGAGACTCATCCAGGGGTGGATTAGTTCCCCCTGTCCATAGTCTGGGAGGGGCGAGTGTTAGGAAAGATTTCGTAATTGTAGGTAATTTTCCTTCCATGTGGCAACCCCTAAACCTTTTGCTGTTGTTTTTCACCTTGTTCTTGACTTTGCCAGAGAAGTGCAGCCTTCTGCCGCACTCCTCTGGGCTTTCGCTCCTTCCTTACAGGGAAACTGACATGCCCTTAAGACAGTCAGTACCGGGGAACGCTGTTTCCCGTAGTTTCTTTTATCATGTTGCAGCTTTCGTGCAACATGACACAAGAGGGCACTATAAGCTAAGTTACAGCTCTCTTGGGTCTCTAGCCTTCTACAGGCCCTAGATACTCGTTTAGGATTGTATCTGATCGGTGCAAGTGATTCAGGGACAGGAATGGTGGCAGCGATCGTTTCTTGTGTTTTGAGCTCCTTTTGGCATTCTAAGCGCGTTTCTCGCCCTTAACCCAAAATGGTGGCCTGGCTCCCAAAATGGCCAGACCACGAGGCTCCTTTGTCCTGTCCGCTGACCGTCTTGCTCCCTTCACCTTCCCCAGGTCGAGCCGACCCGGGGCCTTCCTTTTTTGGGCATGTACTTTCCCGCGAAACACGGATGCTTTCGCGGGCTTCTACATGTCTTGTGTGTGCCTCCAGGATGTGGGCTGGGATGTCTGGTCCCAATACACATCCTGGGTGCCAGAGAGTCTGGGGTGGTGTGAATGCCTGGGACCACCATGGTCCGTGATTGGTCCACGAATGGTGTGAGTGTTGATGAGCGGATCTCCCATTGGGTCCCCTCCGTTTTGGCGCGAAGGGAACCGTGGATAAGAGGGGGCTGGAAACACCACTATCATGTCGATCTCCTGAGTTCTCACGAACGAAGGAATACAGGAGCCAAGTATCCTGCAACCAAGAGGCTGGACCGAGGAATCGCTGGTGACCCGCTGAAGGACTTCTCCTCTGCACTGCTGTCGCCTTGTCAAACCCTTTTCACCTTTGATCGAACCAGAAGGCCTGTACTGGTACTTCGACCCTTGGAATAGCGGGAACAGCTATTCTCGGCATCTTCACCATCTCCTGCCAGTAAGCCTTCGGAAGCGTCTCTGGGCCATCCAGCTGACTGACCAGCTTACACGGGAGTCTTGCTCTGTAACCGCCGCCAGGTTGTGTAGTATTTCGAGTCCTTGTCACTCTCACACGCTTCGTACACTTGGCGTTCCCAGGTCTGAAGTGAGTAGTGTACATTTGGCTCAGATACACACGGCTGCTCCGTTGCCCTGCTGTAGTAACAAACTGTGCGGGTTTCTTCGATTGGGACGTCTTTTTACTCAACACGACGACGAGGCGTTCCCTGCTCTTCTGAACCTGCCAGCTGCTGAAACTGACGCGGAGAAGCCTGGCTCTGCTTGCATCGGGGACCGGTGAGTAGCATAGCTAGGATCTGGTCGCCCTCCTGCAGGAGCCCATTGCTTTTCCCCGCTGTGTCAAACAGCACCCTTTTCCGTACTCGTGCTCTGCTTCTGCCCACTGTGGAGGCTGCGCTTGAGTCGCGGAACTTGTTCTTCTTCTTTTGTGCACTAAACTGAACTGCCTGATTTCCCTCGAAGAGCTTCTCCTTTTGCCCGTTGTCACCAGCGCGTGCAGGTACTTTTGAGCACAAGGCTCCACTCTTCGCAGGGCTCGGACTTCCATCTAGTTAGGTGCCTCTGAAGGCGAACTGGGTCTAAGCATTATTTCGCACTGCCTGTCTTCCTTCCCTTTTATGTGGACTACCCATTTCGTGCACCTAACGCTTGAGACTGTCGTATTTGTATATATATTGTGTTGATATGGTATGTGTTGGTTTACTATCGTTATATTGTGATTTTCTCGCTACGGTCATTGTTTTAAAGGCCTTGGAATAAATGTGTATATATTTTTAATATAACAACTGTTTGGAGTAGTTTGTAAGTGATCTTGCTTTGTGTGCTCATTGCGGGCTTTCAGTCACCCTCACCCCTCTTGAGACCTAGTCTTGACCGCCGCAATCGCTACCTTGATTGGTCTGGCTCGTCCAGAGGTTACCCTGTTCCAAGTAATTAGGTTGGCCTTCTGAACTTCTGCGCCACCAGGACAGAGTTCAGAAATCCGTCTTAACATTCAGTGGGCAGACAAGGGGAGTGGGAAGGCGGGTTAACGCTCAGATTACGGGAGGTTAATTCCCTTTCTCCATTGCAGAAAGATATTCGTACGAGTCCAACAAACGAAGCTCGGTGGGTCTGTCCAGTCTGTCTTCTCGACTCTACGTGTTACTCTGGTGGAAGCAACAGCGGGCCAGTCCAGATCGACGCCCCCGTGGGAATCAGGTGAGCGTAACACTTTGTCCTCCTTCTCAAAATGACAAATGTGTTAAGGGAAAACAAAAGGAAAATATTGTCTCAGAAGAATGGCTTAAGAAGCAACTGCCTTCCCTACGTTCAGCCCCACGGGGGCTAGAGAGTTTCTTAAGAAGGATAGGTGTATGGCAGACTTTGCAATATTGGTACAATTAAACAGTTCAGTCTGGGGCTTTCAGCTTCTGGTAGTTCAATCACTTCCTTAGGCCTCGTCAACCTTGTCATCAATACTTTGCGCACATTCACTTTCTCAATTTCTCACAGTTCTGCACAGGCTTCCCTCCACCGTGTTCGAGCCTGTTTATTTGGGGGGGTTCCCTTCCCCATGTTTTATCTTAGGTATCTTTTCACTGTCGAAGACCACATAGACCTCTGCATGACCACTTTGACCTCTCTTTCAACAATTCCGCAATTCACAAACTTCCTCATCTTGCAACACCAATGCTTCTTAGTACTTATATTTCTTATTCTCTTTATTTTGCCCTCTTGTCATATTCAAAGTTCACATACTTCGCTTTCATTTTATTCAACTTTCTTTCTTTATCGTGGTTACTTTTATTCCTATGGTTCCCGCTGTAATATCTTTCAACTTTCGAATGTGAAACTTCGCCTTGCAGCACCACTCTGTGACTTTGTATAATTTCATTTTACAATTCAGCAATTGTCCTTTTGATTCGCATTTTATGGGCACACACGCAACCTTCAACATTCGAATTACAGTTAACACAAACCCGACTTTTGCTGCCCTTGATAGTGGTCGTGCTAATTGGTCTTCTTTCATCTTATTCATGCTGCAGCCAAGGCCGTTACCAACGCCTCCTCTGCTCCTCCCCAACTCTGCCATTTACCCGGGAGGGTAGACAGCCGCTTTCATGCAACTTGAAGGTTTCTTTCCTCGTCTCACTCGGTTACAGTGTGGGAACGCTTACGGCTTCCCGGAAGTGTGAAATTCTCACCCTGCTCTCTCTTGATCCTTGCAATTGTCGATCAGCCCTTTGGCCTACCAACTTCCACAGCTGGTTTGCATCAGCCCCGAAAGAGCTATTCCTTCTCGTGCCCAGCTCACTCAGCTGTGCGCACCACCTTTTATTCTCACAGAGAGTGTTAACAAGTGGCTGGTGTGCATTGTTAGGATTACGTGCCTGACTCTGGGCCTCATCACGAGTCTGGCGGTAACCCTTAAATACGGGGGTAGCGCTATTACCGCCGCATTTAAGGGTCCGCCAGATCATGGCTTTGGCAGATTTCCCCCCCCCCCAGCTCTGAGCTTGGGGGAAATCTGCGGCAAAATTGCCAATTTTTGGTGCGATTACCGCCGGCGGGAAATCCGCCGGCAGTAATAGCTCGAATTTTCCCCATTGGGCCCAATGGGGAATGAGGAATTCCCAAATGGGCCCAATGGGGAATGGGCAATAACCCTTCCACCAAACCCATGATCCAGCACTAATAGCGCCGGGGGCTTGGCGGTAGGGCTATTAGTGCCGGCGCTAATAGCGCCGGCGTTACCGCCCAACTCGTGATGAGGCCCTTTGTCTGGCCTCATTACACGTACAGAGCCAATGCAAGTCAATGGAGGTAATCTTTCTGACCTCATTCCTCTTCTTCCTCGGCCCAGTACTGTTGTCAATGTAAAGTGGGGAGGAATTATGGGAGCTGTAGTTTCCCATAAAATAAGCAGGGATAGGGGTTAGATGGTTTGTGGAAAAAGGGGGATACCACATCTCACCATTGGGTGCTTCTCCACCACTCCCCAATGACCCACTACCCAGGTGATCCTCCGTCACTTTTCCACCCCTTGGGTCAGGATCCAAAAGCGATGGCCTTTCACTGGCCACCTGAGTACGGGATCCCCAGGGACTAGGTTGTGAAACACCCTCTGGTTTTTCACAAATCGATCATCATCCTGTCGACATTCCGATATACGCTAAGTTCCGTGGTCCCCATGACATCAGGTGCCTCTGTGAATGCCTGGTTACTATTTTAACAGCAAAATGCCTGCCTCAAGATAAACCTCACCAAGACTGAATTCATCCTTATCGGGCTCCACACACAAAACAACATGTGCAGCAATGGCTGAATGACATGCACCGAGAAGGATTCACCCTGCAGCTGTCAAACTCAACCAAATCCCTGGTCTTTATTGTCGACAGTAGCCTTTCCTTCCAAAACCACGTAGCCAGAAAGGAGCAAACTGTGTGGCTGCAGATCTCCACACTCCGTGCAAAATGAAACCATTCACCCCCATGCATGACTTCCGCATCATGGTCCAACCCCTCATAATCTCACACATTGACAGGGGAAATGCTCTCCTTACTATTTTTATTTTATTTATTGAGAATTTGTAAGGCGCTTATACAGCAAGAATTGTGTTTCAAAGTGCCCAAAAGGCAAAAGGAAAGGAACAAGGGAACAAAACAAGACAATGGAATAAAAAATGACAATAAAAACAAATGACAACAGCGGTCCTACTAGGGATTGTGACATGCGGAGCATGCAAGTGCAGAGAGAGAGAGAGGACTGGGGATAGGGGTAAGTGCTAGACTGCAGGGATCCCCAACGGGTAGCTCGGGAGCAACATGTTGCTCGCGGCACCCTAAATTGTTGCTCGCAGTTGCTCTGGGCCAGGGTGTGGAGGCCTAGAAGGAGGTGCTGAATGGATGAGACCTCAGTAGCACTATATTCAGGACATGGTCCTGGGCTGTGCAAGAATGTTGGCCAATTAGCCGCTGTGTTTCTAGCTGGCTTATTTTTATACATGCAAGATTTGTGTTTGGTGCCACCATGCACATATTTTTTCAGTAAATGTCCTTACTTGTTATGGTAGTGTCATTGCTAAAACCCTTTCATCTCGATTTACTTTGCCCAGCTGACAAATGTATTATTGATTACAATATTTGAACCATGTTTGTGTCATGGAGAAAATTGGCATATTCTGTTCCTTGGTACAGCTTGTATGAGCATAATGGACAAGGAGGTGGTATGCCTACCCAACTTTCCTTTATTAAATAATGTGTATGAACACTTTCTGTACAAGTGAGGTTTGTGTTTGATGCCACCATGCATATTTATCGACAATATTCATTTTGGTGTCACCTGTATTTATTATTACGTAGTGTCCTAGCGGAAAAATGTTCATCGTTTGATCTGGCACAAATTGTTAATGGGCAGATATGGTAAATGCATACCACATTTTTAATCATTAATTTGCCCTGTATTCCAATCCAATTAAGTTATTGTTAATAGGTTTAAACTAACAAGCCAATTAATTGATTCAAAAACTTAGTTAACACTACCACACCCCTCTATGAAGTGGTCATCAAATGCTCAAAGGTTTGACCAATGTTTGCCATGAAGTCTTGTGTAAAATCCCTTTTGGACAGAGAAAATAGGCACCAAATAATTGAGAAAGGTATTATTTTAATTCCTAACCGCTTTTTCACCAATGCAACAGCCTCCTGGAGCTTTAAAACACAACATTTGCCATAACATTCCCAAATAATTCTCAGGAGGTAACCTCCAAAGGCCCAATGAAGTGATCTTTAAAGCCTACCATGTAATGACCTGAAGTACTAATTAATATTTAATCGTATTTCTCCATTAAGTCAGCAACATTTAAAAACATGTTTCATATTTTCATACAATTCACACAGAACAAGCCTAAAATAAAAAAATCAACTTTAACATATTCAAACTTGCTATATATAAAAGTCTGATCATTACAATTAATTATATATAACATAGCTCCCATGCATTCCACGCTTATGCAAAACGGAGAAACAACAGCAAATTAACAGAAAATGAACCAAATCTTTGACTCCTGTTTTGCAAGCGCCCTTTGTGCTTCCTCCTGCACACTTTCTTAATTTATTGAGGAGTGAGTACATTTAAACATACCATTACCACCAGCCTCTTGCATTCTCAGGATCTTATTTCACAGATTTCTCCTTGCCATTGTATATGTATAGTTAAGTCTGTATATAAGGCTAAAGTGGGCAGCCCATGTATATTTTGGACATCTGACCTTTTCCATAGCACAAGCTCTTGCTTTTGGAGCTATTTTGAGGTGACTTAATGCACCAAATTCAGTCATATCCATCCCTATCCAAATGGACAGTGCCTTACAACCGCCCATAACCACAATTATTTTTCTTCACCAGGGGAGGCTACAATCGCACTTGCACTGAAATTCACTTTATGATGAGCAGAAAATCCTAGATGTGCTTTTAAAAAATAAGGGACATTCTTAACTTGCCTGACACTTTCAAATTGAAAACCCCCAATTCAGCTCACAAGGGGCTAGCAGGTGTATCTACAGGGAGACCTGCTATTTGGCACAGGAATTTATTTTGCAACCGCTCCAGGAAATGACAATTCTAACCACCCTAGATTTTTCAGCCTTAGACACTTCTCCAATCAGAATGCTGCACACTTGAAATAACAACGTAAAAAGCCACTTAATCATTAATGATGCCTTTTCAGCTATCTTCTTAAAATGACTGACACAAGCACTGCTCTTTCAGAAGAGTAGGCTCAAAAGAAAATGAGACTGCCCCATCATCTCTACATTCATTTAAAAATAGCTGCAAGGTTTCACCCTTTGCCTGAACACCATCATTTTTGTTTTTATTATATTTCATTTCAAACTGTAATTCCCAAAATAGTAACTAGTATTTAGCAGGCCCTGTTGGAGACCTGCTGGGGGCAAGTCAAAAATAGCTGTGTCTTCTGCATAACGAAGCATGCTATAAAATGAACCCTTCAGGTGAAGGGTGGATTAACTTTTCTAAGAGAAGTACTAGAATCAACATCCAAAAGGAATACATTGGGACCAACTGACAACCCTGCTTGTCACCTTTATTGGTGTTGGAAAACTATGTATAATTCTGCAATGTTGTATATTGGACACATGCTGAGATGTCTGTGTATCACGTTGGATAAGACTTAAAAAACCATTTGTGACCTGTAAGAATGTAGAAGTAGGACTCAGACACAGTGGGCTCATGTTGATTGAAATATACTTATATTGAACGTATAAGGTTGGGGGGCTGGAGAAACTCCGGCCTTTCCCTAAAGCTAAGAGGGTTTTCCCTTCCTCAACCAAAACTAAGGAAACTGTCAGGATGTCTTGTCTAAAGTAAACAGTCCACTGTCACACGTCCAAAGCCTATTTCCATCTAACCTATGAAAACAAAAAGGTCTTCTTAATTCAGAAGAATATGTTGTAGATCCAATCAAAGAGTTCCAAGTAACAAAGGTTCCAAACCCAAAGTTCTTAAATCTAAAACAAAGTTCCATAAAGTTCTTAGAAATTTCTCTGTTGCACAAACTTTGCAACAACCAGGAGCAACGACTCCCTTGTCCTGGTCCTTCTCTTGGCAACTCTCTATTTATTGGACCACAACCACGGGCAATGACTTCTTTGCACTCGTTCCTTCTCTTTTAGGCCCCAGATCTCTGCTTCTCTCTCTTTCTGCTTGGGCCAACTTGGTTCACTTCCCTGCAAAATATGGTCCATAGTAAATTACTCTGTGGTTTCCCTTCTTCTCATGGGACTGTTATGTTATGTTAAGAAATTTGTAATGCGCACTTGGTACCCGAAGGCTGATGGGCACATAATAACAGACACAAAAACGTAAAACAACAACACAACACAGCGCAGAATGTTACATAGCAGGGGTACAAAAAAGGTAGCAGGCGCCCCTCTCTCGAACGAACAAGGCATGATAACCTGTTCAGTGGTTATTAACCACATTGAGAGTTCGCAGCCATTGCTTTTTGCTCACTGTACCTTCACAGATGGGAAATATCCATTTGCATATCAGTCTTTGTCCTGCCCAGGGGCAGTCCAGCACCGAAATGCTATGGCAATTCCTCTCTGAACAAGAGTACCATCAGCAACCCCATACACGTGTTTCAGCCTTGTTGGGCATCATCAGTGAGGTGAAGCTGAGCCTCTCTAAGCACAGTGAGCAGGGAGTCCACGTCTGGTTGCCCCCAGGTAACCTAGGGTGACCAACCCCAAGTTCCTTTCAAAAATACAAAAAAGGTAGCAGGCGCCCCTCTCTCGAACGAACAAGGCATGATAACCTGTTCAGTGGTTATTAACCACATTGAGAGTTCGCAGCCATTGCTTTTTGCTCACTGTACCTTCACAGATGGGAAATATCCATTTGCATATCAGTCTTTGTCCTGCCCAGGGGCAGTCCAGCACCGAAATGCTATGGCAATTCCTCTCTGAACAAGAGTACCATCAGCAACCCCATACACGTGTTTCAGCCTTGTTGGGCATCATCAGTGAGGTGAAGCTGAGCCTCTCTAAGCACAGTGAGCAGGGAGTCCACGTCTGGTTGCCCCCAGGTAACCTAGGGTGACCAACCCCAAGTTCCTTTCAAAAATACAAAAAAGGTAGCAGGCGCCCCTCTCTCGAACGAACAAGGCATGATAACCTGTTCAGTGGTTATTAACCACATTGAGAGTTCGCAGCCATTGCTTTTTGCTCACTGTACCTTCACAGATGGGAAATATCCATTTGCATATCAGTCTTTGTCCTGCCCAGGGGCAGTCCAGCACCGAAATGCTATGGCAATTCCTCTCTGAACAAGAGTACCATCAGCAACCCCATACACGTGTTTCAGCCTTGTTGGGCATCATCAGTGAGGTGAAGCTGAGCCTCTCTAAGCACAGTGAGCAGGGAGTCCACGTCTGGTTGCCCCCAGGTAACCTAGGGTGACCAACCCCAAGTTCCTTTCAAAAATACAAAAAAGGTAGCAGGCGCCCCTCTCTCGAACGAACAAGGCATGATAACCTGTTCAGTGGTTATTAACCACATTGAGAGTTCGCAGCCATTGCTTTTTGCTCACTGTACCTTCACAGATGGGAAATATCCATTTGCATATCAGTCTTTGTCCTGCCCAGGGGCAGTCCAGCACCGAAATGCTATGGCAATTCCTCTCTGAACAAGAGTACCATCAGCAACCCCATACACGTGTTTCAGCCTTGTTGGGCATCATCAGTGAGGTGAAGCTGAGCCTCTCTAAGCACAGTGAGCAGGGAGTCCACGTCTGGTTGCCCCCAGGTAACCTAGGGTGACCAACCCCAAGTTCCTTTCAAAAATACAAAAAAGGTAGCAGGCGCCCCTCTCTCGAACGAACAAGGCATGATAACCTGTTCAGTGGTTATTAACCACATTGAGAGTTCGCAGCCATTGCTTTTTGCTCACTGTACCTTCACAGATGGGAAATATCCATTTGCATATCAGTCTTTGTCCTGCCCAGGGGCAGTCCAGCACCGAAATGCTATGGCAATTCCTCTCTGAACAAGAGTACCATCAGCAACCCCATACACGTGTTTCAGCCTTGTTGGGCATCATCAGTGAGGTGAAGCTGAGCCTCTCTAAGCACAGTGAGCAGGGAGTCCACGTCTGGTTGCCCCCAGGTAACCTAGGGTGACCAACCCCAAGTTCCTTTCAAAAATACAAAAAAGGTAGCAGGCGCCCCTCTCTCGAACGAACAAGGCATGATAACCTGTTCAGTGGTTATTAACCACATTGAGAGTTCGCAGCCATTGCTTTTTGCTCACTGTACCTTCACAGATGGGAAATATCCATTTGCATATCAGTCTTTGTCCTGCCCAGGGGCAGTCCAGCACCGAAATGCTATGGCAATTCCTCTCTGAACAAGAGTACCATCAGCAACCCCATACACGTGTTTCAGCCTTGTTGGGCATCATCAGTGAGGTGAAGCTGAGCCTCTCTAAGCACAGTGAGCAGGGAGTCCACGTCTGGTTGCCCCCAGGTAACCTAGGGTGACCAACCCCAAGTTCCTTTCAAAAATACAAAAAAGGTAGCAGGCGCCCCTCTCTCGAACGAACAAGGCATGATAACCTGTTCAGTGGTTATTAACCACATTGAGAGTTCGCAGCCATTGCTTTTTGCTCACTGTACCTTCACAGATGGGAAATATCCATTTGCATATCAGTCTTTGTCCTGCCCAGGGGCAGTCCAGCACCGAAATGCTATGGCAATTCCTCTCTGAACAAGAGTACCATCAGCAACCCCATACACGTGTTTCAGCCTTGTTGGGCATCATCAGTGAGGTGAAGCTGAGCCTCTCTAAGCACAGTGAGCAGGGAGTCCACGTCTGGTTGCCCCCAGGTAACCTAGGGTGACCAACCCCAAGTTCCTTTCAAAAATACAAAAAAGGTAGCAGGCGCCCCTCTCTCGAACGAACAAGGCATGATAACCTGTTCAGTGGTTATTAACCACATTGAGAGTTCGCAGCCATTGCTTTTTGCTCACTGTACCTTCACAGATGGGAAATATCCATTTGCATATCAGTCTTTGTCCTGCCCAGGGGCAGTCCAGCACCGAAATGCTATGGCAATTCCTCTCTGAACAAGAGTACCATCAGCAACCCCATACACGTGTTTCAGCCTTGTTGGGCATCATCAGTGAGGTGAAGCTGAGCCTCTCTAAGCACAGTGAGCAGGGAGTCCACGTCTGGTTGCCCCCAGGTAACCTAGGGTGACCAACCCCAAGTTCCTTTCAAAAATACAAAAAAGGTAGCAGGCGCCCCTCTCTCGAACGAACAAGGCATGATAACCTGTTCAGTGGTTATTAACCACATTGAGAGTTCGCAGCCATTGCTTTTTGCTCACTGTACCTTCACAGATGGGAAATATCCATTTGCATATCAGTCTTTGTCCTGCCCAGGGGCAGTCCAGCACCGAAATGCTATGGCAATTCCTCTCTGAACAAGAGTACCATCAGCAACCCCATACACGTGTTTCAGCCTTGTTGGGCATCATCAGTGAGGTGAAGCTGAGCCTCTCTAAGCACAGTGAGCAGGGAGTCCTCATCTGGTTGCCCCCAGGTAACCTTGGGTGACCAACCCCAAGTTCCTTCAAATAATTCAACAAAGGTAGCAGGCGCCCCTCTCGGAAGAACAAGGCATGATAACCTGTTCAGTGGTTATTAACCACATTGAGAGTTCGCAGCCATTGCTTTTTGCTCACTGTACCTTCACAGATGGGAAATATTCATTTGCATATCAGTCATAGCAGGGGTGTCTACAAACAGATCTCTAGGCGAAGCGCAGGGTCTTCAGCTTCTTCTTGAAGAGCTCTGTTGAGGCCAGTGTTCTTAGTAAGGTTGGGAGGGCATTCCAAGTGGTTGAAGCTGCTACTTCAAATGACCCCTGTCTTGTTTTGTTGGTCTTACTCCGGGGGACTTTGAGTAGATTGGAGTTATCTGATCTGAGTGTCCTTACTTTGTCTTTCAGGACGATGGCTTCTTTCAGATCAGAAGGCATTTGGCCCATAATACATTTATGGGTAATGAGAAGAAGCCTAAACCGAATTCTTTCTCCAATCGGTAGCCAATGGAGGCTCCTTCTGGCTTCGGATACATGATCTCTTTTGCTCAGGCCCTTCACTACTCTCACTGCCCCATTCTGAATCACCTGAAGGCAATGGATCTGTGTCTGAGGGATTCCCACCAATAGGCTGCACCCATAATCTAGTTTAGAGCCAATGATGGCTCTTGCCAGAGTTTCTGAATTTCTTTCAGAGATGAGCGGCGGAGATGACGGAAGAGTTTAAGAAAATAAGAGGCTGAGGAGATAAGACTATTTACCTGAGCCTTCATGTTCAGATGTTTATCCAGGTACACGCCCAGAGTTTTAACCTTATTCAGGATTTCGATAACACAGTTATCCAAATTGTAGTTCTTATAATCGGCTCCCAGTTTATCCAATTTACTTGGAGAGCCTACGAGGAGATACTCGGTTTTGGCAATGTTCAAAGCCAGGCCGTTAGAGACCATCCAATTTTGGATTTTCGAGTAGATTTCATTGATGAATGCTTCATCTTTTTGGTGTGATCCTGAGATAGGTCGAATGCATTGCGTGTCGTCCGCATAATTGGCGAATACGATCCCCTCCTCTTCCAACATCTGGAAGAAAGGGATCATAGAAATGTTATAGAAACATTGTGCCCAGACCCCTCTTGATGTTCGGGGAACTGGTAGCCCTCTTCTCCCAAGTACCACCACGAGGAAGAGGGCTTGTGTGTTTCTCGTGCAGTGGGTCCCAAACCCCCCTTCTTTGCATGACGGTACTTGGAGCTCTATTCTCCAATGCACCACCATGAGGAAGATGACTTGTGTGGTGCTCGTGTAGTGGGTTCCAGACACCTCTTTGTTGTGTGTGGGTACTTGGAGCCCTTTCTTCCCAAGTACCGCCACAAGGAAGATGACTCATGTTGCTTTCATTTGGTGGGTCCCAGACCCTCAGGTTTCTCTTGTTGGGGGACAGACATGGTTCACATGGCTGCTAGGTATTATGACTATTAAGATGCTGACTGCACCGTCTTAATTTCCCACCAGCCATCCTGAGAGCTACCCCTTTGTAGTGGGCTCTGGTCTGCCCAGGAACAATGCAGTGTAAATCTTTCCCAGGGCAGCGTGGTCTTCCTTTCACTCGCTTCCCTGTCTGCAGGAACACCGGGAGCTTCTCTCTGCCAGCTCGTCTTTCGGTCCTTCCACTGTGGACTGACCCTTGTCTTTACAGCTCCCCTCTTGGCATCCTGGTGAGCTTCCTTGCACTTTCCTGCTCCGTGATTGCTCCTGCAGCTCCTTCATGGAAGACTAGACAACTTCTTCCCTAGTCCCTCTTCCTTTTCTACTCTGCATTGGCCAATGAGCAGCCAGCAACAACTAGACTGCTCATTGTGGTTCTTAGGAGAACTATTGATGCCTCCACTCCTCTGCATCCCAGTACATATTCCAAGTTGTCTAGAATGCTCATGTTTGTTATGCAGAACACTCTACATTTTTCCATGCATCTTCTTTGTCTCAGTGGTTGTCTATAGCATATCTTTCAACTCTTCCCCATACTTCCTCGTCTCAGTATTTCTACACTTGATTTCCCTTGGGTCGGTTGTGCTCTTCATAGTCCCAATACTTATCTAGGCAAATGGCAGGGCGACTATAGCTCATGAGCCTATTAGGGAAGGGGTTGTTCTTTGGGTTATAGGAAGGGGGGTCTAGGGTCTTGTGATTGGTGAGGATATTGCATTCTCAGGGTAGGGTTGTTCCTAGTCCCATGAGGGGTTACCTCTTCCATGTGCTCCTCTCCCTGTGCACCACCCTCAGGGGAACTATTGTACCGAGGACATACCACCCTGGCCCCATGGGAATGGTCTCCCCCATAGGGGAGAAGGGACAGCATCCACAGATTTGTCACAGATGCCAATAAAATGTAAATTATGGCACATTATGTTTCTATCAATCAAATACCGACAAAATCCACCCTGGAGTGCTACGCTGGACCAAGTGGCAGTAACGGTACAGTTCAGATGCCACCAAACTCGCAATGAGCCCCAATGTCCAGTAAGGGAATTGGCCTATAACCGTGATGGGCTGGTGGCCCAAGAAATACTTGTCTAAGGAGATGGCATAATGCCTGTCTTGACAACAGCAATAAACATAAAACGATTTGGTGTCCTTCAAAAAAGCTCCCATTGTTTCTCAAATTCTTTTTTTGTCTTAATGTAATTTTTTATGCCATTTTGAAACTATAAATCTTACCAGCAGTGTACACACCCCTCATTAAATCATGGTTCAGTTTTCTTTTCGAGATTCTACATTCTGCATCGAACCATGGTGCATCCCTTTCTATAACCTGGAATTCCTGAACTTGGAGGCACGGTTTGCCAATAGCTCTGTCCTGGATAGTTTCTCCTATAGACTCAAACAAACTGACCCTTTCCTTTGTGGCCTCTGAACTGTTCAACAGTTTCAAGAGAATATCTTAATTTCTTGTGAATTAGTCATTCTTTCCAATGCATTCTTTTCGAGCGTAGGCATCGCCAACCAGCCTCTCTTGCTGTCAGATATCGTCTTCGTGTTGCCTACCCTGGCCATTGGAAAATGAACTCAAGAGGATTGTGTTTACTCTTTGATCAATAAGAAATGTAACATTTCATAACATTCCTGAAGAATAAAACCATCCACAATACAGTCACGAATGACTGTGGAACAGTATTACTGATCTTGCATGCATAGGAATGCACCATTTGCCTTTAAAGATCCCATGAAATCCTAGGCAGAATCTCAGTAGACCTGAAAAATCAGTGCTTCGTTTGTGGCCATTTTTACTGTCCATACATATGCACTGATATTTTGCTCGGGACCCTGAAACTCCTGGTAATGTTTATTTACTCCTACTCTATTTTTGAACAGCTGGACTGGTCCTATATGTCTAAAAATGTACTACTGACCACTTAATTTCCTCAACAGTTCTTGTAAACAACCACTTAACATCAAATGAAGTTAAAGGCCTTGCACAGTTCCTTGACTAGAATAACACATGGTCTCGATAACTACTAAGTACTGCAAATGAAATGTTCTATACGCAGTTTTAACTTTGCTACATTTCTAATTTGTGTTGCAAACAATTTCTCTGTCAACTGTGCGCCGATATGTTCCGTCGAAAAATGGATGTTGCTCAACATCTAATTTGATATGCCAATTTTGCTCATTGCGCACAAAAGGTTGGGGACCCCTGTGCTAGAGGGTCAAGAGGGTAAGTGCCAGAGGGCCTGTTGCAAGGCTACAGGTAAGTGCAAGGCCGTGATCACCTGCTGAGAGTGGGATTTCCCGCCAATACAATAGGTGCAGACCTGAGGGACAGCACAGGGCAGTGTGGGCCCACAGGCATGTGCAGGGG
This sequence comes from Ambystoma mexicanum, assembly GCF_040938575.1. Classification (NCBI taxonomy): domain Eukaryota; kingdom Metazoa; phylum Chordata; class Amphibia; order Caudata; family Ambystomatidae; genus Ambystoma; species Ambystoma mexicanum. Next base: position 96,962,808 of record NC_090923.1, on the reverse strand, counting down.
GAGGGTGGATGCTGTAGGTGATTGGGCAGAAGGTCAGGACCCAGTAGGGCTCTCAAGGGAGCAGGCCATCAATCTCAGTGACTGTTGAGTTTAGCAGGGGAAGGAGAGAGGGAAGGAGGAGGAGAAAAGGAAGGTCTTGAGATGCTTGCAGAACTTGAGGAGATCCATCTCAAGACGTAGAGAAAGAGGGAGGCTGTTCCAGAGGAGGGAGCCAGCCGAGGGAAAGAGAATGGCTGCCTGCTCTCTGCTTAGAGAAGCGCTTGGCAAGCAGAGAGTTGGAGCCTGTCAGGGTTGGGGGCTATGGGAGACAAAGGTGTTGTGCAGCATGGAAGAAAACCTAGAGGCCAAGGAAAGGCTGTATAACTATATTCGCCTGGAAACTACCATTCCCAGCAGCTGTGGGCATCTCTGTAGTTTTGCACGTTTGCGCGCATAACCATCTGATGCTGATTATGGACGGCTTATTAACCGTCAACCGCCTGTGCCGGGTGCTCCCGCCAGGTGATGGATTTGACTACTCAGTGCTCCCGCCAGAAGTCCATTGCAGTAATCAATGTTTGAATTGACCAGCGCCCCCACCACCATCCAAGCAAGTTTTCCCTATTCCTCTTTCCAGTATTCCAACCTTCCTCCAGTCCATCCACAACCTCTCCCTAATCCCTCTTCCCCCCATTGGCTGCCACGTGGCTACCTATGTCTTGACAATTAGGTGCCTGTGCCAATCACGTGGGAGAGTCAAATCTATTTGGCTTCTGTGGTTCAGGGGAGAGTGTTGATACTCTTCTCTTGTGTAGAACTGACAGAGCCAGATGATCGTATGGATCTGGAAGGAGATTATTTGGTGAGATCAGGTTGCAGATAGCATGGTTCCTGGCTCCAGGCAGCTTTATGAATGATGCAGGTGGATTTCAATTTGATCCTTGCAGCAACCGGAAGCCAGTGTAGAGATTTTAGGACTGGGGAGATACGGTCCCTGGGCTTGAGGGCAAGGATAAGTCTTGCATCCCTATTCTGGATAAGTTGGAGGGGACGGAGAAAATAGGAAGGTAGGTTAAGGAAGAGGATGTTGCAATAGTCCAGCCTGTAGAGTATCAGTGCTCTGGGGACATTGAGCTTCTGGGGAAAGGTGAGGAAAGGGAGAATGCCTCTGAGGAGGTGATGTTGGAAATGGGACTTCTTGTCAAGGTCCAAGATGAAAGTAATGAAAGAGAGAGAGGAGTCAAAGATGGTGACATGCACCATAATTGGTTTACTGGATTAATGCAACGTCATGTATCTGGGACAACCTAAGTACAAGATTCAGTGAATGCAAGTCCTTCAGAACGCCACAGCTCAATTGGTGCTCAGGGTGCCTAGGATGACTCTTTCTTTAGCTTTGTTACATCGTTTGCACTGGCTCCAGTGGCGGCTCATATTGAGTTGTTTGTGTTGTCCAACGAGCCGTGCACAATATGGGCCCTCATTTTGTTTAAAAATAAACTGAAAAGGTACTGTCCAATGAGACATTTGCGGTTGGACTCAAATCAGCTTCTTAGGATTCCCAAATTTTGCCAGAAACGTCTGGGGGTCGTGCCTTCTCAGTCCTGGCGCCTAACCTGTGGAATGCCCTTCCGCTAGGCTTAATAACTCTGGTTGATTATGTTCCCTTCAGTAGAGCCCTGAAGAAACATTTGTTCAATTTCTTTCTTCCTCTCTGCTAGAACATTTGGCATCTGAGTATTTCTGAGTCTGCCCCCTCCCACTCAGCGCCTAGAGACCCTATGGGCCTTAGTTTGCGCTTTATACATTTTATAATATAATAATAATGACTCTAAGGTTTCTGGCTTCAGGGGAAGAAGGGGGGGAGAGCCCATAGAGGGTGGCCAGAGTGAAGAGGGGAAAGGAGTCCTGATAAGAAGGATCTCAGTCTTGCTGGCATTGAGACAAAGATCATTAGAGGTGCACCAAGACTGGATAGCGGAATGGCAATCAGGAATTACAGAGAAAGTAGGATGAGAGGCATTAGGGAGTTTGAAGAAGAGTTGGATGTCATCTGTATACCACTGAAAGTGCAGGGAGAAGGTGGAGATAAGGTGAGCAATAGGGGTGAATCAGATTTTAAACAGCCAAGGTGAGAGGTTAGAGCCCAGGGAAACGCCACAAGTGGAGATAGAGGTGGGGTAGGAGAAGGAATCCAGGATCACCTGGGAGGGATGGTCAGTGCGGAAGGAGGTCCACCAGTCCAGTGCCCGGCCCGAGATACTAAGGGAATCATGAATCTGATATATGAGAATGGAGTGGTTGAACATGTCAAAGGCAGAGGAGAGATGGAGCAGAATGAGAACAACAGGCAAGTTAGAATCAAAAGTTGCGAGCAATTCTTCACAGGTGTTCAGGAGAGTAGTTTCCGTGACTCTGGATTGTCGGAATCCAGATTGATGGCTGTGCAAGACACCAACCAGCTCAGTATGTTGGGTCAGTTGGGGGAAGACCGACTTCTCCAGGAGTTCCCTAAGGAAGGGAGTGATAGAGATGGGGAGGTAGTTAGACAGACACAAGGGGTCAGCAGAAGGCTTTTTCCGGAGAGGGTGCACAAGGGAGTGCACAAGGGAAGAGGGGAAGACCCAGATGCAAGATAGTGGTTGCAGAAATCAGTGAGTGCTGGGGCAAGGGAACAGATGTTGTCCTTAATAGTTCTGGAAAGACAGGGGGGGACCTGTTTGGAAGAGACCTTCATAGAGCGGACAACTCTAGTGACCTCATCCGATGTGAGAGGAGAGAAGGAGGAGAGAGTGGATGAGGGAGGAGGACAGGCCAGTGGTGGCAGGGGTTGAGAAGAGGGGTGTGGAAGGAGAGGAAGAAAGAGAACTCAGGATATTATGAGTTTTAGTAGTGAAGTGGTTGGCCAGTGAAGTGCAGAGGGCCTGGGATGGAAGAGGCAAGGTAGAGACTGTGAATGGATTGGCTAGTTCCTTTCAGATTTTGAAGAGTTCAGCCATGTTGTTAGAAGCTCCAAAAACACATGCCTAGATGTGAGCCTTCTTCTTTGAGCGAATGGGGAGACGATATTGCCTTTGGTGTAGGTTGTCAGGCCAGTTTATGAGAGGATGAGCACAAGGTCTGTCACTTCTGTTCCACAACTCTGCACTTGCATTTCAGGGCTGCTAGATCAGAATCATACCAATTGTTACGCTTGGTGATAGTTTTCAGGCGGATCCTAATGACAGGGGTAAGAATGTCAAGAGTGTTAGTAATGACGAGATGGAGATCATTGAGAGCATAGTCAGTGGGTGAGTTAGCAGGGGAGCAGGAGGGGGATTAAGGAGGAAGTAAATGCAGCAAGTGACACTTGTTTCATCAGACGGATGTACACAAATGAGGCTGGCAGAGCTGGGGGAGGTTCGTTCAGATGGCCGAGAGGTCCCAGGCAGGAGGAGAGGAGGGAGTGGTCAGACCAGGAAAGTGGGGTGGAAGTTTGGTTAGAGAGCAGAAGATCAACATGAATGAAGGCATTGAGAGTGTGTCCAGCCGAGTGGGTAGGACCAGAGGGGAGAATAGTGAGGAAGAGAGAGGGGCAGAGCTCACATAAAAGGGTGGTGGCCGTAACTGAACAGTCGCAGTGGTTGATGAAGTCACCCAGGAGGAGGAGATTAGAGGTAGAAGTTAGGAGAGAGGAGGAGAAATTGGCCCATTCTGATTGAAAAGGGGAGATAGGGCAAGGGGGCCTGTAGATAGTGTCAATGGTCATGGAAGTAGGAGAGTTATAAAGTTTGCAGACACGGTTTCAAAGGATGAGTAGTGCGTGGTGCGTATGAGGGAAGAAGGTAGCCACTCAGGGAAGATCAGGGCTACTCCATCGCCACTACTAGCCTCCCATGTGCACACCTGGCCCCCCTTCAGTCAGCTCATCCAGCACGGCTCGACTCATTACAAGCACTGACTGATAATTGGCCAGCAAAATTGTTTAGGTATAAAACAACAAAACCTTACACTAATAAGATATCAGGAATGGCTAAATGCTTTCTCTTCATAATCTAATTCACTGGTACAAATGGGGGATGTTAATAGCCTTTGGTACCATTTGAAATCTAATCTTGGGTAGCTTTGGATCACCTTGCCTTCGTCATCTATGATATGATATGATAGGTTATTTAAAAAATGCTTAATACCCAGAGATTTCTAAGTGCGGACCCGGGGATCGAATCTGTGTTGCTCCGTTTTGTCTTGCTTCCAAGGCGAGCACGTTGCCCCTGAGCTATCCTCCTAAGTCTTTGAACAACAAAAGTTGAAACCTTACAATCCCTGGTATGTTCACGATTTGAACTTCAATCAAAGGGCAATTTTGAAGCTTGAAATGTGTTGGCACAAACTGGATGGCGGCAAATTAGTTCTCAAATTGCATGAAGCAATTGGGATGCTTAACCATTCTATGAGCCATGGTTGCTTCTTATTCTAAGCAAATTAGTTCAGCTCTGACTCATACACTGTCCCTGTTTCAAACACAGAAACACTTTGTTGATCCCTCTCTGGGAACTGTTGTTTACCTCACAAACATGCTCTAAATTAAGCACCATTTTGCTTGACACAATATGTCTGTTTGAAACATAGCTAAAGATCAAATTGATTAATAATCCTGTTCCTCTCCTTATTCCTTGAATCATTTCTCTATTTATTCCCAGATCACAGATCTCATGAAATTCATATGCACACACACCAATTTCTGCTTCAATGGAAGAACCTTCCTACCAAAGACTGGAACGGCCATGGGCACAAAAATAGCACCTAAGTATGTTGACCAATTTATGGAGAACCACGAACAAGACTTCTTACTACAACAATCCTTGAAACCACTAAAATACCTGCGCTATATAGATGACACCTTCTTGATTTGGACAGAAGTTCAAGACACTCATAAACAATTCCATCATCCACAAAATGGCTTGAACCAATTCATCAGCTTCACCATGAGATACTCCAATAACAGCATACATTTCCTGGATACAACCATCTCAGATGGAAGGAACGGCCACCTAGAAACAACTGTGCACAAGAAACCCACCAATCGAATCCAATACCTGGACAGGGCAAGTTTCCACCCAAGCCGCACAAAATGGTCTGTTATCTACAGCCAGGGCATCTGATACCAATGCATATGCTCCCATAGGTAGGTAAAGGACACCGATGTGCCACACTCCACCCATCTTCCTTGCAGAAGGGTTACTCAGCCAGACAAATTACAGGGAACTCGACCATGAATTGAAAATACCCAGAGACATTCTGCTGCAATACATAGACAGCAGGGACACAGAATGAATTATTTTGGTTTTCGCCTATCATCCAGCACCAAAACAATTGAATAGGATTGTTAAGGTCCTACAACCAAGTGGAGCTGGCATGAGGAGCTGAGAGACATCTTCAAAGAATCTCCCCTAATTGCATACAAACAACGGAGAAATTTTACGCAACATCAAGAGATGCAAAACCTGCCAAAACATCCGCAACGGATCTGCCATAACAACCCACAGAACCGAACAATACAGATATAAGGGACATTCAACCGCAGAACATCCAATATTGTGTACCTCGTCCAATGCACAAAATCCATGCAATGGAGTTTTCTAAGTGAGACCTGCAAGGTGATGCATGATAGGATGACTTACACAGACACACAATCTCCAACCACAAAACAGAAACACCAGTGGTTCAATAATTCACACAGGATGGGCAGGATGGGCATTCATTGCAGGATCTATCGGTGATGGTGTTAAAAGGTGGCCTCTTGAATACCATACACAGAAGGACGTGGGAACTCAAGTATCTGAAGATGCTTAACCTAAAAGACATCACTCTTAACATTGATATTGGATGTATGACACACTATGTACAAGTTTGAGGTCACGTCCAGCAATGCCATCACATCACAAATTTCTCACCATCAGCTGTTGGACATTACTGCTCAGGACTCCAATGGGTGAGGGGCACTGAGCACAGACAATAGAAATCATTTGCATCTAAGTTCAAATTGGTGCCACCCATTACCAGGCATGGGACACCGTGTGATAACAGCAGACACTATATCGTTCAAAAATGGGTAACATATTTTGCATTTGTCACACTGTAGACAAGCGAGAAAACCATTGTGAAACTCGAGGCAACATTGCAGACTGCATATTTGTCTAGGATGCACTGCACTCCTTTTTTGTTATTTGATCTATGATCAAATTAAACAATTTTGGGATATTATAATGAATTAAAAAATAAGTACTCAATTGTGTTTCAGGTGCAGAGGAGAAAACGACAACCCTTGCATATGGGCTGTAACTAAAAGAAACTGACAAGGAAGTTCCCAAATTTGGGGAACTTGCGTCCCCTGCACACTGTTTGTGGCACAATAAATAAGCCCAACTTTACGAGAATAGCTGGTCCCACAATTGGGCAGCTTTTTGACTCTTAATTCAAGTTGGATTATTTACAATAACATTTCACTCTCATATGATGTAAAAAATGACAGATGATTGTTTTCATTTTAGGAATTTTTTCCTATTGCCCAACAGGTTTCGAGATTCACATGCTCTTCTTCAGGGGCTTTATATGAAAAGAATTTCTGCAAAACAATATCAAAAAGTAAAGTTTTTGATAAATGATGTCACTTTGTTCAAATGTACATTGATGTCTCATTAGTACTTTTACTAAATCAAAAAACACATAAAATTCATAATTCCTCTAAGTGCTGCCAGAACACAGTGCAGTTGCAATTGAAAAAAACAATAGGTAGTGAGCATGCAAAGCATCAACAACCTTGTTGAAAAGATTTTGCCTCTAAAAGATTAAAAGACTCTGTGAATGAGGGGTATGCTGTAGAATCTAGTGGAGAATACAATGCAGAAGACAGAGTAGCATTACAGCTACTCACACAAGGTTAGCTATTTCCACATTTAGAGGCTAAATTCTATTTTTAGAGGCAACATATTTTCAAAAAGGTTGTTGATGCTTTGCATGCTCACTACTTGTTGGTTTCAATTTTTTCTAGAAACAGTCTTGTAGTATACCACTGTGCTGAGAATATCGCTTGAGGAAAACATTTAGTAACACTACTTTATGAACTAGACTCTGCAAACTGGGATTGATGTGAGATATAAAGTTGGTAATGATATATTACTATTATCGTTGTGAATTAGCCATTGCAAACAGAAATGGCGGAAGTTGTACTATGTTTTATTAATTGCAACTGCACTATGTTCTGGCAGCAGGAATTATTAATTTTATGTGTTTTTTGATTTAGTAGAAGTACTAATGAGACATTAATGTACATTTGAACTAAGTGACATAATTTATCTAAAACTTTACTATTTTATATTCTTTTTTAGAAATTCTTTACATATAAAGCCCCTGAAGAAGAGCATGTGAATCTTGAAACGCGTTGGGCAATAGGAATAAAATGCCTCAAATGAAGAAATCAATCTGTCATTTTTTGAAAGTGAAATTGTATTGTAAATGATCCAACTTGAATTAAGAGTCAAAATGCTGCCCAATGGTGGGACCAGCTATTCTCAGAAATTGGGCTTATTTATTGAGCCACAGACAGTGTGCATGGGGCGAGAGTTCCCTCAATTTGGAACTTCCTTCTCAACATTGGAGATTGCACCAGTTAAACTTTAAGAGTATATTTTGTAGTGTCACATTGAACACTGTGAGAAACCTGAACGTGTCTCTGGGGATCTGTCATCCAGGTGGGCAGGACACGGCCATTGCTATTGGATACAGTTTCTCGGGGTATACCAGTGAGGGAATATCACCTAGATGGGGAGTCCTCAGGGAGTGGGAGTGGAACACTGATGTGTGAGATGTGGTATACCCCTACCTTCAACACCTTTTCCCCTCCTCTCACGTAGGACATTCTAAACCACTGCTCCCCCTTTTTCCAACACAAACACTTTTGCACAACACAAAGGACTACGGACTAAAACCAGAGCCATTTACCTGATAGGTCCCAATACAAGGGTAAGGCAAAGTCAGGCAATTAATCAGAATCTCACACACCTGACGGCTCTTTCCCTTCCCCACAGGATAAAAAGTGGAGCCAGAGAGCACAGTACGAGGACGCCAGACAGCACAACAAGACGGCTAATTAGTTGTGGCAGTTCAAGAGAAGGAGAAAGGCGCAGGAATCAAGAGTGTGGCAAGGAGAGAAGTGACCTTCCCCTTTTCGTCCTAGACCCCTGGAACCTTCGTAGAAGTAAGCCTAAAACCATGAACAATAGCACAAGTGTTTTGCAGCAGATGTCAATGGTACATGGGGAAAGCTTATGCCGATAAGCAGGACTGAGGGAAGCGCATGTGCCCGTGTTACTGGCCTTGACTTCAGGAAAGCCAAATGCCAAGCGATACACCACAGCCGGTGAGTCGAGGGGAGAATCGATAAGAACCAGGCTGTGTTGAATGAGAAGCGCAAAGTGGCAAGTTTGAACCAAGTTTAATGAACGGTGTAAAGAACTGTAAAACGTGTTAAGGTTAAGGGGAGACAGGCGGCAGAGTGAAAACTGGCACCACGTGGGTGCTAATTCAAGAGACTCTGGTCGATCCCCATTGGAGCGAAACTACGGGTACCAGAAGGCCATAGGAGAGTCGCCGAAAGAGGTCAAAATGGTCACACAGGAGGTCTAGCAAATTCCCTGTACAATCGAAAGACTTTGATCTACAAACTAAGTGAAAGAGAGGGAAGTGAATCCCACGTGAGAAGAAACAAGAGAAGCAAAACCCAAGAGGGGCAAAGTCTAAAGTCCCAAGAAACAGTTTGTTTGGAACTGTTAAAAAAGACATTAAAATGTGTGGAATACGATACAAGAAGGGATAGTGCCCAGAAGAGGGGGATGCAGGGGTGAACCCATCACCCAGTGAGCATTGGAAACAAACTTTTCATTGGTTATAGGAACTTTTGTTCTATTATTTGAACACGTCAGGTCCTCGAAGGCAAGAGAATTTCAAGTGAAACGAAACTTGGTGATCGACAGCCCTGATAGCTGAAAGCTCAAGAGTGTGTCCTGAGAGCTGCCATTAGAACGGTCGTCTCATGCTGGAGAAGCCTGAGACTGTACTGTGCTCCAAGCTCCCATCTTACCCTGTATCTAAAACGTGGGAAAGGGAGACTCAAGCTACCACATCCTGCCATATTATTTGAGAACACTTCTTTCTTTTCTAGAGAACTCTCTGGAGGATAGCACAGGGGCAACGTGCTTGCCTTGGAAGCAAGATGACACAGAGCAACACAGGTTCGATCCCCGGGTCCGCGCTTAGAAACCTCTGGGTATTAAGCGCGTTATAAATAACCTATCATTTCATATCATAACTATCCCACACCCCTGTTTGTATTAGTTATGAGGTTTGGCAATAGGTTTCTTAGCATAGGCCCTTTTTATTTTGACCCGACGCCACTAGGACTGCCTTATTTATCATTTGATGGTCGACGCTTGCTCCCATCTTAGATTCAGGTTTTGATTAGACCGTTTTCCAACCTGCATACAGTATCCATTGAATACTAGGGGCCGCGATAATTGACTGTGATCACAAGTCTTAGTTGTTGCCACCATGAGTTCCTCACAATACCAACCCGGAAACCTTAGCAGCTGCATTAAAACCAGTACAATGTCCTGACACTACATAGAGATTGTGGACACATTTTTAGACTCTGTGTGAGAAAAATGCAATATTGAACTGGTTTCTTAATTATGTGTTTTTAAACCTCTCATTTCAATAGACCTTTTAAAAAACAGCATTCATTAGTGGCCAACTTTAACACTGGCTGTGCGTAACGTCACAGTTAACAGTTCCCGTTTTCTTGTTAGTTTCAGATAGAAATGTGCTTCTATACCATTTTGTGTTCCATGCTTTTCCATGGAATGTTATGGTCTCTTGGATAAGAGAGCCTTCTGCAGATCCTTATTCCTGGCATACTCTTCCTTCAGCCAATGAAGATTTAAATCCTATGTTTTCTTCATTTTGAGAACAAACTGTGCTGTGGCTTTCTCTTTACAAATTATTCCACACGGTACCTTCTGACGAAGAAGTCTGTGGGGCTTCAAAAGTGAATGCTTTGTTCCATCTCTGCATAGTATTCTTCACGTAGTCCAACTCAAGGTATCAAAACCTGCATCTTGTATGATTTAAAATCTGGACAAACACAGCGTCAAACTTTTTTCTTTGCATGTTCTCCTTATTCCTTAATTTGTCCTGATTTGGCATTCTTTACCAAACTTTTATTTTACCCTCTTCATAATTTTCTTAAGTCCTTGAAATCTACATTCCCTGCGGCTGATCTTAAGCAAAGTTCTCTCAGCAGTTTTCTGGCTCATTTATTGATTGAATACATAAGGTCCATCTTACTTGTCTGAGGTGTATTTCCCAAGCTTTGAAGCAAGGACTTATTGCGCCTCTTTAATAAATCGTCTCTTTAAAGAACACATAACTTATTACCTTTTTTTATTTTATAGTGCTTAATTGTATTATAAAATTCTCATTGCAAGACTTTAATATAATATGTACCAACAATCTAACAATGTATTCTCTTTATCATAGTGTCCATTCAGAGTATTAGTCAACAAATAATCTAAGTACTGTAAAACTTTTGGTATGATAATTTTTGTTTAGCTTTATTTACGTTTTCAGTTGTAAAATTAAAAAGCATAACAGAAGAACAACAGCAAGAAGAATAAAAACAAGGATCGTTTAGAGTTCAGCACATTCATCACCGGATAATAGTGTTCTTTAGGCATTATCTCATATTACTCCACTGTGGATCCCAGGTTACAATAATTCATGACAAAAAGGAGAGAAAGAGACGCTAAAGGAATAACCAGTACATCGGGCAACCCCCATTCTCTTTCTTTACCCCATCCCATTTCCTCCTCAGAGTCAAGAAGTCCCATTCGTCTTGACGAAGCAATACATCCTCCCCCAACCAAGATAATTAACCCTGCAAGCTCCCATGGCGACAGGGCATCCATATGGCTCAGTGAAGGTCTGGAGGTATAGTATGGGAGGGCCCCAAATGTCTTGCGGGATTGAGTTTTTGGGCATAAACTAATATAATTGCACTCCTGTGTCCTGGAACCACGCTACGCCCCTAGAGCACCTATCTTTTAGAGGGATCTCTGCCATTTCCAAGACATTAAAATCCTTCGTTTCGCTAAGAGCAGCAGCCTAGATCGAATTTTCCTTGAGGACAGAGGGATATATTAATGCGTTAACCCAGTGGTCCCCAACCTTTTGTGTGCAATGAGCAAAATTGGCATATCAAATTAGATGTTGAGCAACATCCATTTTTCGACGGAACATATCGGCGCACAGTTGGCGGAGAAATTGTTTGCAACACAAATAAGAAATGTAACAAAGTTAAAACTGCGTATAGAATATTTAATTTGCAGTACTTAGTAGTTATCGGCCTCATTACGACCCTGGCGGTAAGGGGTTTACGCCAGCGTTAGCTGCGCCGACCCCTTACCGCCAATTACGAGGTCCCTTAGCGCCATGGCGCTTTTAACACCTGCTTTTAGCAGGTGTTAAAATCCATGGCGCTAAGGGACCATGGAGTTAATTACGCCACCGTAATTTACGGTGGCGTAATTAACGCCTTCCCCACTCCCATTATGCCCTATGGGGCAAAAATGGGAATGGGGAAGGGTAAATGGGGATTGGGGACTTACCGCCCCCGCCAACCTCGGAATGGGGCGGTAAGTCCGCCAACCACCATGGCGTAAACGTAGTTTACGCCATGGTGGTAAAGTCACGGCCCAGGCGGTAACTTACCGCCTGGGTCGTAATGAGGCCCCATGTGTTATTCTAGTCAAGGAAATGTGCATGGCCTTTAACTTCATTTGATGTTAAGTGGTTGTTTACAAGAACTGTTGAGGAAATTAAGTGGTCAGTAGTACATTTTTAGACATATAGAACCAGTCCAGCTGTTCAAAAATAGAGTAGGAGTAAATAAACATTACCTGGGGTTTCAGGATCCCGGGCAAAATATTAGTGCATATGTATGGACGGTAAAAAGGGCCACAAACGAAGCACTGATTTTTCAGGTCTACTGAGATTCTGCCTAGGATTTCATGGGATCTTTAATGGCAAATGGTGCATTCCTATGCATGCAAGATCAGCAATACTGTTCCACAGTCATTGATGACTGTATTGTGGATGTTGTTTTTCTTCAGGAATGTTATGAAATGTTACATTTCTTATTGATCAGAGTAAACACAATCCTCTTGAGTTCATTTTCCAATGGCCAGGGTAGGCACCACGAAGACGATATCTGACAGCCAGAGAGGCTGGTTGGCGATGCCTACGCTTGAAAAGAATGCATTGGAAAGAATGACTAATTCACAAGAAATTAAGATATTCTCTTGAAACTGTTGAACAGTTCAGAGGCCGCAAAGGAAAGGGTCAGTTTGTTTGAGTCTATAGGAGAAACTATCCAGGACAGAGCTATTGACAAACCGTGCCTCCAAGTTCAGGAATTCCAGGTTATAGAAAGGGATGCACCATTGTTCGATGCAGAATGTAGAATCTCGAAAAGAAAACTGAACCATGATTTAATGAGGGGTGTGTACACTGCTGGTAAGACTTATAGTTTCAAAATGGCATAAAACATTACCTTAAGACAAAAAAAGAATTTGAGAAACAATGGGAGCTTTTTTGAAGGACACCAAATCGTTTTATGTTTATTGCTGTTGTCAAGACATGCATTATGCCATCTCCTTAGACAAGTATTTCTTGGGCCACCAGCCCATCACGGTTATAGGCCAATTCCCTTACTGGACATTGGGGCTCATTGCGAGTTTGGTGGCTTCTCAACTGTACCGTTACTGCCACTTGGTCCATCGTAGCACTCCAGTGTGGATTTTGTCGGTATTTGATTGATAGAAACATAATGTGGCATAATTTACATTTTATTGGCATCTGTGACAAATCTGTGGATGCTGTCCCTTCTCCCCTATGGGGGAGACCATTCCCATGGGGCCAGGGTGGTATGTCCTCGGTACGATAGTTCCCCTGAGGGTGGTGCACAGGGAGAGGAGCACATGGGAGAGGTAACCCCTCATGGGACTAGGAACAACCCTACCCTGAGAATGCAATATCCACACCAATCACCAGACCCTAGACCCCCCTTCCTATAACCCAAAGAACAACCCCTTCCCTAATAGGCTCATGAGCTATAATCGCCCTGCCATTTCCCTAGATAAGTATTGGGACTATGAAGAGCACAACCGGACCCAAGGGAGATCAAGTGTAGAAATACTGAGACGAGGAAGTATGGGGAAGAGTTGAAAGATATGCTATTGACAGCCACTGAGACAAAGAAGATGCATGGAAAAATGTAGAGTGTTCTGCATAACCAACATGAGCATTCTAGACAACTTGGAATATGTACTGGGATGAAGAGGAGGAGTGGAGGCATCAAGAGTTCTCCCAAGAACCACAATGAGCAGTGTAGTTGTTGCTGGCTGCTCATTGGCCAATGCAGAGTAGAAAAGGAAGAGGGACTCAGGAAGAAGTTGTCTTGTCTTCCATGAAGGAGCTGCAGGAGCAATCACGGAGCAGGAAAGTGCAAGGAAGCACACCAGGATGTCAAGAGGGGAGCTGTGAGGACAAGGGTCAGACCACAGTGGAAGGACCGAAAGACGAGCTGGCAGAGAGAAGCTCCCGGTGTTCCTGCAGACAGGGAAGCGAGTGAAAGGAAGACCACGCTGCCCTGGGAAAGATTTACACTGCATTGTTCCTGGGCAGACCAGAGCCCACTACAAAGGGGTAGCTCTCAGGATGGCTGGTGGGAAATTAAGACGGTGCAGTCAGCATCTTAATAGTCATAATACCTGGCAGGCATGTGAACCATGTCTGTCCCCCAACAAGAGAAACCTGAGGGTCTGGGACCCACCAAATGAAAGCAACATGAGTCATCTTCCTTGTGGCGGTACTTGGGAAGAAAGGGCTCCAAGTACCCACACACAACGAAGAAGTGTCTGGAACCCACTACACGAGCACCACACAAGTCATCTTCCTCGTGGTGGTACATTGGAGAATAGAGCTCCAAGTACCCTCATGCAAAGAAGGGGGGTTTGGGACCCACTGCACGAGAAACACACAAGCCCTCTTCCTCGTGGTGGTACTTGGGAGAAGAGGGCTCCCAGTTCCCAGAACATCAAGAGGGGTCTGGGCACAATGTTTCTATAACATTTCTATGATCCCCTTCTTCCAGATGTTGGAAGAGGAGGGGATCGTATTCGCCAATTATGCGACGACATGCAATGCATTCGACCTATCTCAGGTTCACACCAAAAAGATGAAGCATTCATCAATGAAATCTACTCGAAAAATCCAAAATTGGATGGTCTCTAACGGCCTGGCTTTGAACATTGCCAAAACCGAGTATATCCTCGTAGGCTCTCCAAGTAAATTGAATAAACTGGGAGCCGATTATAAGAACTACAATTTGGATAACTGTGTTATCGAAATCCTGAATAAGGTTAAAACTCTGGGCGTGTACCTGGATAAACATCTGAACATGAAGGCTCAGGTAAATAGTCTTATCTCCTCAGCCTCTTATTTTCTTAAACTCTTCTGTCATCTCCGCCGCTCATCTCTGAAAAAATTTCAGAAACTCTGGCAAGAGCCATCATTGGCTCTAAACTAGATTATGGGTGCAGCCTATTGGTGGGAATCCCTCAGACACAGATCCATTGCCTTCAGGTGATTCAGAATGGGGCAGTGAGAGTAGTGAAGGGCTTGCGCAAAAGAGATTATGTATCCGAAGCCAGAAGGAGCCTCCATTGGCTACCGATTGGAGAAAGAATTCGGTTTAGGCTTCTTCTGATTACCCATAAATGTATTATGGGCCAAATGCCTTCTTATCTGAAAGAAGCCATCGTCCTGAAAGACAAAGTAAGGACACTCAGATCGGATAACTCCAATCTACTCAAAGTCCCCCGGAGTAAAACCAACAAACAAGACAGGGGTCATTTGAAGTAGCAGCTTCAACCACTTGGAATGCCCTCCCAACCTTACTAAGAACACTGGCCTCAACAGAGCTCTTCAAGAAGAAGCTGAAGACCCTGCGCTTTGCCTAGAGATCTGTTTGTAGACACCCCTGCTATGTAATATGCTGCGCTGTGTTGTGTTGTAGTTTTACGTTTTTGTGTCTGTTATTATGCGCCCATCAGCCTTCGGGTACCAGGTGCGCATTACAAATTTCTTAACATAACATAACATAACAGTCCCATGAGAAGAAGGGAAACCACAGAGTAATTTACTATGGACCATATTTGGCAGGGAAGTGAACCAAGTTGGCCCAAGCAGAAAGAGAGAGAAGCAGAGATCTGGGGCCTAAAAGAGAAGGAACGAGTGCAAAGAAGTCATTGCCCGTGGTTGTGGTCCAATAAATAGAGAGTTGCCAAGAGAAGGACCAGGACAAGGGAGTCGTTGCCCCTGGTTGTTGCAAAGTTTGTGCAACAGAGAAATTTCTAAGAACTTTATGGAATTTTGTTTTAGATTTAAGAACTTTGGGTTTGGAACCTTTGTTACTTGGAACTCTTTGATTGGATCTACAACATATTCTTCTGAATTAAGAAGACCTTTTTGTTTTTATAGGTTAGATGGAAATAGGCTTTGGACGTGTGACAGTGGTTGAGGAAGGGAAAACCCTCTTAACTTTAGGGAAAGGCAGGAGTTTCTCCAGCCCCCCACCCTTATACTTTCAATATAAGTATATTTCAATCAACATGAGCCCACTGTGTCCGAGTCCTACTTCTACATTCTTACAGGTCACAAATGGTTTTTTAAGTCTTATCCAACGTGATACACAGACATCTCAGCATGTGTCCAATATACAACATTGCAGAATTATACATAGTTTTCCAACACCAATAAAGGTGACAAGCAGGGTTGTCAGTTGGTCCCAATGTATTCCTTTTGGATGTTGATTCTAGTACTTCTCTTAGAAAAGTTAATCCACCCTTCACCTGAAGGGTTCATTTTATAGCATGCTTCGTTATGCAGAAGACACAGCTATTTTTGACTTGCCCCCAGCAGGTCTCCAACAGGGCCTGCTAAACACTAGTTACTATTTTGGGAATTACAGTTTGAAATGAAATATAATAAAAACAAAAATGATGGTGTTCAGGCAAAGGGTGAAACCTTGCAGATAGTTTTTAAATGAATGTAGAGATGAGGGGGCAGTCTCATTTTTATTTGAGCCTACTCTTCTGAAAGAGCAGTGCTTGTGTCAGTCATTTTAAGAAGATAGCTGAAAAGGCATCATTAATGATTAAGTGGCTTTTTACGTTGTTATTTCAAGTGTGCAGCATTCTGATTGGAGAAGTGTCTAAGGCTGAAAAATCTAGGGTGGTTAGAATTGTCATTTCCTGGAGCGGTTGCAAAATAAATTCCTGTGCCAAATAGCAGGTCTCCCTGTAGATACACCTGCTCGCCCCTTGTGAGCTGCATTGGGGGTTTTCAATTTGAAAGTGTCAGGCAAGTTAAGAATGTCCCTTATTTTTTAAAAGCACATCTAGGATTTTCTGCTCATCATAAAGTGAATTTCAGTGCAAGTGCGATTGTAGCCTCCCCTGGTGAAGAAAATTAATTGTGGTTATGGGCGGTTGTAAGGCACTGTCCATTTGGATAGGGATGGATATGACTGAATTTGGTGCATTAAGTCACCTCAAAATAGCTCCAAAAGCAAGAGCTTGTGCTATGGAAAAGGTCAGATGTCCAAAATATATATATGCTGCCCACGTTAGCCTTATATACAGACTTAACTATACATATACAATGGCAAGGAGAAATCTGTGAAATAAGATCCCGAGAATGCAAGAGGCTGGTGGTAATGGTATGTTTAAATGTACCCACTCCTCAATAAATTAAGAAAGTGTGCAGGAGGAAGCACAAAGGGCGCTTGCATAACAGGAGTCAAAGATTTGGTTCATTTTCTGTTAATTTGCCGTTGTTTCTCCGTTTTGCATAAGCGTGGAATGCATGGGAGCTATGTTATATATAATTAATTGTAATGATCAGACTTTTATATATAGCAAGTTTGAATATGTTAAAGATGCTTTTTTTATTTTGGGCTTGTTCTGTGTGAATTGTATGAAAATATGAAACATGTTTTTAAATGTTGCTGACTTAATGGAGAAATACGATTAAATATTAATTAGTACTTCAGGTCATTACATGGTAGGCTTTAAAGATCACTTCATTGGGCCTTTGGAGGTTACCTCCTGAGAATTATTTGGGAATGTTATGGCAAATGTTGTGTTTTAAAGCTCCAGGAGGCTGTTGCATTGGTGAAAAAGCGGTTAGGAATTAAAATAATACCTTTCTCAATTATTTGGTGCCTATTTTCTCTGTCCAAAAGGGATTTTACACAAGACTTCATGGCAAACATTGGTCAAACCTTTGAGCATCTGATGACCACTTCATAGAGGGGTGTGGTAGTGTTAACTAAGTTTTTGAATCAATTAATTGGCTTGTTAGTTTAAACCTATTAACAATAACTTAATTGGATTGGAATACAGAGCAAATTAATGATTAGAAATGTGGTATGCATTTACCATATCTGCCCATTAACAATTTGTGCCAGATCAAACGATGAACATTTTTCCGCTAGGACACTACGTAATAATAAATACAGGTGACACCAAAATCAATATTGTCGATAAATATGCATGGTGGCATCAAACACAAACCTCACTTGTACAGAAAGTGTTCATACACATTATTTAATAAAGGAAAGTTGGGTAGGCATACCACCTCCTTGTCCATTATGCTCATACAAGCTGTACCAAGGAACAGAATATGCCAATTTTCTCCATGACACAAACATGGTTCAAATATTGTAATCATTAATACATTTGTCAGCTGGGCAATGTAAATGGAGATGAAAGGGTTTTAGCAATGACACTACCATAACAAGTAAGGACATTTACTGAAAAAATATGTGCATGGTGGCACCAAACACAAATCTTGCATGTATAAAAATAAGCCAGCTAGAAACACAGCGGCTAATTGGCCAACATTCTTGCACAGCCCAGTACCCTGTCCTGAATACAGTGCTACTGAGGTCTCATCCATTCAGCACCTCCTTCTAGGCCTCCACACCCTGGCCCAGAGCAACTGGCGAGCAACAATTTAGGGTGCCGCGAGCAACATGTTGCTCCTGAGCTACCCGTTGGGGATCCCTGCTCTATATCAAAGCAGTGAACGTGTCTCCTTCTACCTTTACAATTAGGCGTCATATTCTCCACTGATTTGAATATCAAATCATTGACATGCGTTGTAAAAGTGGTTGTAGAAAAATTGCATATGCGTTCCCCCAAATGCATATCATCAAAATTCTTTAACATAACCGAGGAGAATTTCTTTGTTTTGGCACCCGTCCATCTCATTCGATTACCTTTCAAATTCACTAGCAAGCCCTGTGTATAGCCTGTTGTTGTTTCAGTTAGAGCTGGGTATGGTAGGTCAATATGTAGCAAGTTATGGTCGCTAGTGGGCATCTCAACTACCGCAAGATTAGAAGTATGTTTATCTAGGCCTGCAGACACAAAAATGGAGTCCAAAATAGAGCTACTGCCCCTAGCATTCCATGTATGGCAGTTGTTAGCCATCATCACTAATCCCATAATTTCCAAAAAGTTAGACCATATAGCTCCCCGTAATTTGGGATTACCTGCAGCAGTTTTGGCCTTACAGGTGTTATGATTAACTTGCGACAGCAAGGCATCTGCCATCAACAACTCAATATTGCAATCCGAATTCAAATCACCCACTATAATTATAAGGCCATTCACATTGACAGCTCACCAAGCATCTATTTTTGTAGTCAGAATATTAATTTCTTTTACTTATTGTGAATCAGTGTATGTTAGTTGGTTCCAAAATACATTTGTAATACAAAGTTGCATATTTTTGTCTCCAGATTTGATTTCATATGTCACCGATAAGAAGGAATTTAAACTAGACCATTCACTAATTTTGGTTGCCCGAAGAGTATGTTTACAGGCAAATAAAAGTCCTCCCATTGGTCGACCTTTGGCCCCCTTTGAGGCCTTCATTTGTACAATGTCAAAACCTTCCCATAGTAATTCACTGGTTGCCCAGGTTTCTTGTAATAATAACAAGTCATAGGATTGTAAAGCATTAGTACCATCAATATTTTGAGTCAGGTGTATGTGCCCTCTCGAGTTCCAACTTGCAAAAGCGATTTTACTGCACATGCTAAAGAGGTTTTCCCAGTTCCTTCAGAGAGTTGATAGATTCGCTGAGGGAAAGTGCGAGCCATCTCCACTCTTGCTTATCAGCATTCTCCATTGTTGAGTTATTACTAGCCACACCAGATTCCACCCCATCTCTACCTTCAGCATTGGTCATGGGTGGATATTTGTTACTCCTTGTTTGTGTTGAGTGCTCATATTGAAACAAGTCGAAACCTCTACGCTGTAGAGATTCGACCTCCTTTAGCAGAAAATTTCTTACTAAGGGTGAAGGAATCACCAAGCGCACATAGTCAAATCTCTGTCTATGAATAAAGTCCACTAGGACAATGTCTGCAGATGATATTAATGCTAATTCCGGAATAGCCGCAAATAGTGAAAGAATATATGGACGATTTAAAGAGATTTGGTTTCCCTCCCAAAATAGACTTGTCAATGTAAGGCTTGGGAGGTCACTCAAAGCAGGTTTTCTCAGGTCAAAATCATTCATTGCTTTCCCGAAAATGTGTGTATTTATGGGAATCTTATTGTCACATGTAGCATCTTTCTGATTCTTGTATGAAGTTTCCCACCCATTCATATGCAAAGAGAATTTGTCCTCTAGAATTTTCTTGACCATAATTGTAATTTCGTCCTCCCTGGAGGATGTATTAGTAACTGGCTTCGCTACATCAGGAGTGGGCATGTCAATATTGGTATTAGTTTGAAAATTTTGGGCAAATTATCACAGGCTCAGCCTGTTCCTCATTATTTAGGGCGAGAGGTTCGGACACAGTTGGGGCCAAGAAAAAACATCCAGTATGGAGCGGGGCAGGAACAATCCTCTGTTCATTATGTAACCAGTCTCTATTACCCATTCCCGTATTCGCTGAACACATTGCCTGACTCTTGTCTACGTTTGAGGCAAGATCTATAGGGAGTGAGTCGTTACCAGACTTGACTTTATTAGAGTTTGTTACATCAATAAGCCCACTATCTTGACGAAGCAATACATCCTCCCCCAACCAAGATAATTAACCCTGCAAGCTCCCATGGCGACAGGGCATCCATATGGCTCAGTGAAGGTCTGGAGGTATAGTATGGGAGGGCCCCAAATGTCTTGCGGGATTGAGTTTTTGGGCATAAACTAATATAATTGCACTCCTGTGTCCTGGAACCACGCTACGCCCCTAGAGCACCTATCTTTTAGAGGGATCTCTGCCATTTCCAAGACATTAAAATCCTTCGTTTCGCTAAGAGCAGCAGCCTAGATCGAATTTTCCTTGAGGACAGAGGGATATATTAATGCGTTAACCCAGTGGTCCCCAACCTTTTGTGTGCAATGAGCAAAATTGGCATATCAAATTAGATGTTGAGCAACATCCATTTTTCGACGGAACATATCGGCGCACAGTTGGCGGAGAAATTGTTTGCAACACAAATAAGAAATGTAACAAAGTTAAAACTGCGTATAGAATATTTAATTTGCAGTACTTAGTAGTTATCGGCCTCATTACGACCCTGGCGGTAAGGGGTTTACGCCAGCGTTAGCTGCGCCGACCCCTTACCGCCAATTACGAGGTCCCTTAGCGCCATGGCGCTTTTAACACCTGCTTTTAGCAGGTGTTAAAATCCATGGCGCTAAGGGACCATGGAGTTAATTACGCCACCGTAATTTACGGTGGCGTAATTAACGCCTTCCCCACTCCCATTATGCCCTATGGGGCAAAAATGGGAATGGGGAAGGGTAAATGGGGATTGGGGACTTACCGCCCCCGCCAACCTCGGAATGGGGCGGTAAGTCCGCCAACCACCATGGCGTAAACGTAGTTTACGCCATGGTGGTAAAGTCACGGCCCAGGCGGTAACTTACCGCCTGGGTCGTAATGAGGCCCCATGTGTTATTCTAGTCAAGGAAATGTGCATGGCCTTTAACTTCATTTGATGTTAAGTGGTTGTTTACAAGAACTGTTGAGGAAATTAAGTGGTCAGTAGTACATTTTTAGACATATAGAACCAGTCCAGCTGTTCAAAAATAGAGTAGGAGTAAATAAACATTACCTGGGGTTTCAGGATCCCGGGCAAAATATTAGTGCATATGTATGGACGGTAAAAAGGGCCACAAACGAAGCACTGATTTTTCAGGTCTACTGAGATTCTGCCTAGGATTTCATGGGATCTTTAATGGCAAATGGTGCATTCCTATGCATGCAAGATCAGCAATACTGTTCCACAGTCATTGATGACTGTATTGTGGATGTTGTTTTTCTTCAGGAATGTTATGAAATGTTACATTTCTTATTGATCAGAGTAAACACAATCCTCTTGAGTTCATTTTCCAATGGCCAGGGTAGGCACCACGAAGACGATATCTGACAGCCAGAGAGGCTGGTTGGCGATGCCTACGCTTGAAAAGAATGCATTGGAAAGAATGACTAATTCACAAGAAATTAAGATATTCTCTTGAAACTGTTGAACAGTTCAGAGGCCGCAAAGGAAAGGGTCAGTTTGTTTGAGTCTATAGGAGAAACTATCCAGGACAGAGCTATTGACAAACCGTGCCTCCAAGTTCAGGAATTCCAGGTTATAGAAAGGGATGCACCATTGTTCGATGCAGAATGTAGAATCTCGAAAAGAAAACTGAACCATGATTTAATGAGGGGTGTGTACACTGCTGGTAAGATTTATAGTTTCAAAATGGCATAAAACATTACCTTAAGACAAAAAAAGAATTTGAGAAACAATGGGAGCTTTTTTGAAGGAGACCAAATCGTTTTATGTTTATTGCTGTTGTCAAGACATGCATTATGCCATCTCCTTAGACAAGTATTTCTTGGGCCACCAGCCCATCACGGTTATAGGCCAATTCCCTTACTGGACATTGGGGCTCATTGCGAGTTTGGTGGCTTCTCAACTGTACCGTTACTGCCACTTGGTCCATCGTAGCACTCCAGTGTGGATTTTGTCGGTATTTGATTGATAGAAACATAATGTGGCATAATTTACATTTTATTGGCATCTGTGACAAATCTGTGGATGCTGTCCCTTCTCCCCTATGGGGGAGACCATTCCCATGGGGCCAGGGTGGTATGTCCTCGGTACAATAGTTCCCCTGAGGGTGGTGCACAGGGAGAGGAGCACATGGGAGAGGTAACCCCTCATGGGACTAGGAACAACCCTACCCTGAGAATGCAATATCCACACCAATCACCAGACCCTAGACCCCCCTTCCTATAACCCAAAGAACAACCCCTTCCCTAATAGGCTCATGAGCTATAATCGCCCTGCCATTTCCCTAGATAAGTATTGGGACTATGAAGAGCACAACCGGACCCAAGGGAGATCAAGTGTAGAAATACTGAGACGAGGAAGTATGGGGAAGAGTTGAAAGATATGCTATTGACAGCCACTGAGACAAAGAAGATGCATGGAAAAATGTAGAGTGTTCTGCATAACCAACATGAGCATTCTAGACAACTTGGAATATGTACTGGGATGAAGAGGAGGAGTGGAGGCATCAAGAGTTCTCCCAAGAACCACAATGAGCAGTGTAGTTGTTGCTGGCTGCTCATTGGCCAATGCAGAGTAGAAAAGGAAGAGGGACTCAGGAAGAAGTTGTCTTGTCTTCCATGAAGGAGCTGCAGGAGCAATCACGGAGCAGGAAAGTGCAAGGAAGCACACCAGGATGTCAAGAGGGGAGCTGTGAGGACAAGGGTCAGACCACAGTGGAAGGACCGAAAGACGAGCTGGCAGAGAGAAGCTCCCGGTGTTCCTGCAGACAGGGAAGCGAGTGAAAGGAAGACCACGCTGCCCTGGGAAAGATTTACACTGCATTGTTCCTGGGCAGACCAGAGCCCACTACAAAGGGGTAGCTCTCAGGATGGCTGGTGGGAAATTAAGACGGTGCAGTCAGCATCTTAATAGTCATAATACCTGGCAGGCATGTGAACCATGTCTGTCCCCCAACAAGAGAAACCTGAGGGTCTGGGACCCACCAAATGAAAGCAACATGAGTCATCTTCCTTGTGGCGGTACTTGGGAAGAAAGGGCTCCAAGTACCCACACACAACGAAGAAGTGTCTGGAACCCACTACACGAGCACCACACAAGTCATCTTCCTCGTGGTGGTACATTGGAGAATAGAGCTCCAAGTACCCTCATGCAAAGAAGGGGGGTTTGGGACCCACTGCACGAGAAACACACAAGCCCTCTTCCTCGTGGTGGTACTTGGGAGAAGAGGGCTCCCAGTTCCCAGAACATCAAGAGGGGTCTGGGCACAATGTTTCTATAACATTTCTATGATCCCCTTCTTCCAGATGTTGGAAGAGGAGGGGATCGTATTCGCCAATTATGCGACGACACGCAATGCATTCGACCTATCTCAGGTTCACACCAAAAAGATGAAGCATTCATCAATGAAATCTACTCGAAAAATCCAAAATTGGATGGTCTCTAACGGCCTGGCTTTGAACATTGCCAAAACCGAGTATCTCCTCGTAGGCTCTCCAAGTAAATTGAATAAACTGGGAGCCGATTATAAGAACTACAATTTGGATAACTGTGTTATCGAAATCCTGAATAAGGTTAAAACTCTGGGCGTGTACCTGGATAAACATCTGAACATGAAGGCTCAGGTAAATAGTCTTATCTCCTCAGCCTCTTATTTTCTTAAACTCTTCTGTCATCTCCGCCGCTCATCTCTGAAAAAATTTCAGAAACTCTGGCAAGAGCCATCATTGGCTCTAAACTAGATTATGGGTGCAGCCTATTGGTGGGAATCCCTCAGACACAGATCCATTGCCTTCAGGTGATTCAGAATGGGGCAGTGAGAGTAGTGAAGGGCTTGCGCAAAAGAGATTATGTATCCGAAGCCAGAAGGAGCCTCCATTGGCTACCGATTGGAGAAAGAATTCGGTTTAGGCTTCTTCTGATTACCCATAAATGTATTATGGGCCAAATGCCTTCTTATCTGAAAGAAGCCATCGTCCTGAAAGACAAAGTAAGGACACTCAGATCGGATAACTCCAATCTACTCAAAGTCCCCCGGAGTAAAACCAACAAACAAGACAGGGGTCATTTGAAGTAGCAGCTTCAACCACTTGGAATGCCCTCCCAACCTTACTAAGAACACTGGCCTCAACAGAGCTCTTCAAGAAGAAGCTGAAGACCCTGCGCTTTGCCTAGAGATCTGTTTGTAGACACCCCTGCTATGTAATATGCTGCGCTGTGTTGTGTTGTAGTTTTACGTTTTTGTGTCTGTTATTATGCGCCCATCAGCCTTCGGGTACCAGGTGCGCATTACAAATTTCTTAACATAACATAACATAACAGTCCCATGAGAAGAAGGGAAACCACAGAGTAATTTACTATGGACCATATTTGGCAGGGAAGTGAACCAAGTTGGCCCAAGCAGAAAGAGAGAGAAGCAGAGATCTGGGGCCTAAAAGAGAAGGAACGAGTGCAAAGAAGTCATTGCCCGTGGTTGTGGTCCAATAAATAGAGAGTTGCCAAGAGAAGGACCAGGACAAGGGAGTCGTTGCCCCTGGTTGTTGCAAAGTTTGTGCAACAGAGAAATTTCTAAGAACTTTATGGAATTTTGTTTTAGATTTAAGAACTTTGGGTTTGGAACCTTTGTTACTTGGAACTCTTTGATTGGATCTACAACATATTCTTCTGAATTAAGAAGACCTTTTTGTTTTTATAGGTTAGATGGAAATAGGCTTTGGACGTGTGACAGTGGTTGAGGAAGGGAAAACCCTCTTAACTTTAGGGAAAGGCAGGAGTTTCTCCAGCCCCCCACCCTTATACTTTCAATATAAGTATATTTCAATCAACATGAGCCCACTGTGTCCGAGTCCTACTTCTACATTCTTACAGGTCACAAATGGTTTTTTAAGTCTTATCCAACGTGATACACAGACATCTCAGCATGTGTCCAATATACAACATTGCAGAATTATACATAGTTTTCCAACACCAATAAAGGTGACAAGCAGGGTTGTCAGTTGGTCCCAATGTATTCCTTTTGGATGTTGATTCTAGTACTTCTCTTAGAAAAGTTAATCCACCCTTCACCTGAAGGGTTCATTTTATAGCATGCTTCGTTATGCAGAAGACACAGCTATTTTTGACTTGCCCCCAGCAGGTCTCCAACAGGGCCTGCTAAACACTAGTTACTATTTTGGGAATTACAGTTTGAAATGAAATATAATAAAAACAAAAATGATGGTGTTCAGGCAAAGGGTGAAACCTTGCAGATAGTTTTTAAATGAATGTAGAGATGAGGGGGCAGTCTCATTTTTATTTGAGCCTACTCTTCTGAAAGAGCAGTGCTTGTGTCAGTCATTTTAAGAAGATAGCTGAAAAGGCATCATTAATGATTAAGTGGCTTTTTACGTTGTTATTTCAAGTGTGCAGCATTCTGATTGGAGAAGTGTCTAAGGCTGAAAAATCTAGGGTGGTTAGAATTGTCATTTCCTGGAGCGGTTGCAAAATAAATTCCTGTGCCAAATAGCAGGTCTCCCTGTAGATACACCTGCTCGCCCCTTGTGAGCTGCATTGGGGGTTTTCAATTTGAAAGTGTCAGGCAAGTTAAGAATGTCCCTTATTTTTTAAAAGCACATCTAGGATTTTCTGCTCATCATAAAGTGAATTTCAGTGCAAGTGCGATTGTAGCCTCCCCTGGTGAAGAAAATTAATTGTGGTTATGGGCGGTTGTAAGGCACTGTCCATTTGGATAGGGATGGATATGACTGAATTTGGTGCATTAAGTCACCTCAAAATAGCTCCAAAAGCAAGAGCTTGTGCTATGGAAAAGGTCAGATGTCCAAAATATATATATGCTGCCCACGTTAGCCTTATATACAGACTTAACTATACATATACAATGGCAAGGAGAAATCTGTGAAATAAGATCCCGAGAATGCAAGAGGCTGGTGGTAATGGTATGTTTAAATGTACCCACTCCTCAATAAATTAAGAAAGTGTGCAGGAGGAAGCACAAAGGGCGCTTGCATAACAGGAGTCAAAGATTTGGTTCATTTTCTGTTAATTTGCCGTTGTTTCTCCGTTTTGCATAAGCGTGGAATGCATGGGAGCTATGTTATATATAATTAATTGTAATGATCAGACTTTTATATATAGCAAGTTTGAATATGTTAAAGATGCTTTTTTTATTTTGGGCTTGTTCTGTGTGAATTGTATGAAAATATGAAACATGTTTTTAAATGTTGCTGACTTAATGGAGAAATACGATTAAATATTAATTAGTACTTCAGGTCATTACATGGTAGGCTTTAAAGATCACTTCATTGGGCCTTTGGAGGTTACCTCCTGAGAATTATTTGGGAATGTTATGGCAAATGTTGTGTTTTAAAGCTCCAGGAGGCTGTTGCATTGGTGAAAAAGCGGTTAGGAATTAAAATAATACCTTTCTCAATTATTTGGTGCCTATTTTCTCTGTCCAAAAGGGATTTTACACAAGACTTCATGGCAAACATTGGTCAAACCTTTGAGCATCTGATGACCACTTCATAGAGGGGTGTGGTAGTGTTAACTAAGTTTTTGAATCAATTAATTGGCTTGTTAGTTTAAACCTATTAACAATAACTTAATTGGATTGGAATACAGAGCAAATTAATGATTAGAAATGTGGTATGCATTTACCATATCTGCCCATTAACAATTTATGCCAGATCAAACGATGAACATTTTTCCGCTAGGACACTACGTAATAATAAATACAGGTGACACCAAAATCAATATTGTCGATAAATATGCATGGTGGCATCAAACACAAACCTCACTTGTACAGAAAGTGTTCATACACATTATTTAATAAAGGAAAGTTGGGTAGGCATACCACCTCCTTGTCCATTATGCTCATACAAGCTGTACCAAGGAACAGAATATGCCAATTTTCTCCATGACACAAACATGGTTCAAATATTGTAATCATTAATACATTTGTCAGCTGGGCAATGTAAATGGAGATGAAAGGGTTTTAGCAATGACACTACCATAACAAGTAAGGACATTTACTGAAAAAATATGTGCATGGTGGCACCAAACACAAATCTTGCATGTATAAAAATAAGCCAGCTAGAAACACAGCGGCTAATTGGCCAACATTCTTGCACAGCCCAGTACCCTGTCCTGAATACAGTGCTACTGAGGTCTCATCCATTCAGCACCTCCTTCTAGGCCTCCACACCCTGGCCCAGAGCAACTGGCGAGCAACAATTTAGGGTGCCGCGAGCAACATGTTGCTCCTGAGCTACCCGTTGGGGATCCCTGCTCTATATCAAAGCAGTGAACGTGTCTCCTTCTACCTTTACAATTAGGCGTCATATTCTCCACTGATTTGAATATCAAATCATTGACATGCGTTGTAAAAGTGGTTGTAGAAAAATTGCATATGCGTTCCCCCAAATGCATATCATCAAAATTCTTTAACATAACCGAGGAGAATTTCTTTGTTTTGGCACCCGTCCATCTCATTCGATTACCTTTCAAATTCACTAGCAAGCCCTGTGTATAGCCTGTTGTTGTTTCAGTTAGAGCTGGGTATGGTAGGTCAATATGTAGCAAGTTATGGTCGCTAGTGGGCATCTCAACTACCGCAAGATTAGAAGTATGTTTATCTAGGCCTGCAGACACAAAAATGTAGTCCAAAATAGAGCTACTGCCCCTAGCATTCCATGTATGGCAGTTGTTAGCCATCATCACTAATCCCATAATTTCCAAAAAGTTAGACCATATAGCTCCCCGTAATTTGGGATTACCTGCAGCAGTTTTGGCCTTACAGGTGTTATGATTAACTTGCGACAGCAAGGCATCTGCCATCAACAACTCAATATTGCAATCCGAATTCAAATCACCCACTATAATTATAAGGCCATTCACATTGACAGCTCACCAAGCATCTATTTTTGTAGTCAGAATATTAATTTCTTTTACTTATTGTGAATCAGTGTATGTTAGTTGGTTCCAAAATACATTTGTAATACAAAGTTGCATATTTTTGTCTCCAGATTTGATTTCATATGTCACCGATAAGAAGGAATTTAAACTAGACCATTCACTAATTTTGGTTGCCCGAAGAGTATGTTTACAGGCAAATAAAAGTCCTCCCATTGGTCGACCTTTGGCCCCCTTTGAGGCCTTCATTTGTACAATGTCAAAACCTTCCCATAGTAATTCACTGGTTGCCCAGGTTTCTTGTAATAATAACAAGTCATAGGATTGTAAAGCATTAGTACCATCAATATTTTGAGTCAGGTGTATGTGCCCTCTCGAGTTCCAACTCGCAAAAGCGATTTTACTGCACATGCTAAAGAGGTTTTCCCAGTTCCTTCAGAGAGTTGATAGATTCGCTGAGGGAAAGTGCGAGCCATCTCCACTCTTGCTTATCAGCATTCTCCATTGTTGAGTTATTACTAGCCACACCAGATTCCACCCCATCTCTACCTTCAGCATTGGTCATGGGTGGATATTTGTTACTCCTTGTTTGTGTTGAGTGCTCATATTGAAACAAGTCGAAACCTCTACGCTGTAGAGATTCGACCTCCTTTAGCAGAAAATTTCTTACTAAGGGTGAAGGAATCACCAAGCGCACATAGTCAAATCTCTGTCTATGAATAAAGTCCACTAGGACAATGTCTGCAGATGATATTAATGCTAATTCCGGAATAGCCGCAAATAGTGAAAGAATATATGGACGATTTAAAGAGATTTGGTTTCCCTCCCAAAATAGACTTGTCAATATAAGGCTTGGGAGGTCACTCAAAGCAGGTTTTCTCAGGTCAAAATCATTCATTGCTTTCCCGAAAATGTGTGTATTTATGGGAATCTTATTGTCACATGTAGCATCTTTCTGATTCTTGTATGAAGTTTCCCACCCATTCATATGCAAAGAGAATTTGTCCTCTAGAATTTTCTTGACCATAATTGTAATTTCGTCCTCCCTGGAGGATGTATTAGTAACTGGCTTCGCTACATCAGGAGTGGGCATGTCAATATTGGTATTAGTTTGAAAATTTTGGGCAAATTATCACAGGCTCAGCCTGTTCCTCATTATTTAGGGCGAGAGGTTCGGACACAGTTGGGGCCAAGAAAAAACATCCAGTATGGAGCGGGGCAGGAACAATCCTCTGTTCATTATGTAACCAGTCTCTATTACCCATTCCCGTATTCGCTGAACACATTGCCTGACTCTTGTCTACGTTTGAGGCAAGATCTATAGGGAGTGAGTCGTTACCAGACTTGACTTTATTAGAGTTTGTTACATCAATAAGCCCACTATCTTGATTATCAACCTTAGTAGATATGGGATTTGGAACTAGAGAGCTCATTGAGCCCATCAAGTTAGTTTTAAATATTTCAAAAATATCCGCTAATCCTGTTTTTAATGTTGATAATTGTGCAATATCACACGCTTCTCTTTTTTTTTTTCATGGCATCAGAAATCGAGTTGGCAGAGAGGGCTGATTTACTGACCTCGTTTCCGTTGACACTTTCTTGTTTACCGCCTCTTCAGTAATAGAGGGGTGGTTATCAAAGTCCCCCTCCAGCACATCTCTTGCCTCGAGAATAGAATTTTTAAATTTTGAATCTCTTAAATATTTGCGGGAGGAGGTAGCCATATTATTCGCTCGCGTCAATTTGGTTTGACATGCTCTTTTCTTTTTCCTTTGTTTATTATTAAGAGCATCTGTAGTTTTTGTTATGTCTGCCACTTCAGTTTCACTGGCGGGGCCCTTTGCAATATCCACCTTATCTAAGGTAGCCACAATAGCAATTTCTGTCGTATCAGAAGCCTTCTTAGTACCTTGTGACTCTAATGTAAATGGAGATGAAAGGGTTTTAGCAATGACTCTAGTATTAAAATCACTTCTTCAGAGGCTTGGGGATTGACTGTTGGTTGGACTTCCAAGGGCTCCTGATTGAATGGGCACACTGTATCCACCAAAACTGATTTTAGTTCACTGAGTGAGTCCGATAGTATATCATTCACTCTCAAAGGGATCTGTTCAATAGAGGTATTAATTTGAGCCAGATCTTCCGTCTGTCTCCTAAATTCATACAACATTAGTCTATTAAAGATCCCTAACATCGTACATATATCAGAGTTTTTCATGTCCTCTGCCCCTTTGATTGAGGGGGTATCCTGATTCATCGGTAGGCCCATAAGTTCTAAATCTGCGGTCAGGAAACACTCGGGGTATCGCAAAAAGAGTCATTATTATTATTGCTGTGAGACTGGTTTGCATTTGCTTCCCCCCACTGATGTTTTAAGGCCTCTTTCTCCACAGGAATGGAATATTCTTCTGCAAAAAGTGACTGGGAGGAGTCTATGGTTTCAATAGATTTAGGAGAAGGGTCAGTGTTAGTTTTGAGCTCATTTGAGCAAAATTGCACGCATTGGAGTAATTCGTCTTCTTCTATACAAGGGGGAGGAAGAGGTAAAGCTGCTGCACGTGCCAAGCTGGCCCTGCGCGTGGTTACAGCTGAAAAGAAATCTGCGCGCGGGTCTTTCATCATAGTTGGTGTTTTGTTACTTTTAACCATTTTAAGTACGTGTGGTACCCGTAGACTCAGGACTCTATAAAGATCATACAAGGATAACTAGACACCACTTGCTTACAGATGTTAGTTTACCCCAACAAAGGGATTTTAGGGCCACTGCTAATATCGACACACTGCTAATCCAAAAATAGAAGAGAAAGAGAAGGTCAAACCTGCTCCTTGCACCCTGCAACCCGAACAGCCAATCAGCCAGCCACTTGGTCCACTTGGGGAGCAGGCACCGGACCAGTTGTAGGCTGACGGGAGAAGGGGGCGGGGCTTACGGGCAGGCAGGCTCACTTAACTAAAAAAGAGGCAAAGGAGAAGCGTAAATAGCGTCATCCACAGTAAAAGTCCACAAACAGGAAGTCCACAAACTGGTTGGGCAGCAAAAAGATCCAAGAGTCCACTCACAGTGACAGACACGGGTTTCCACTCTGAAGGCACACAGCATCTTCCTCTCGCCGATGGCGCTTTCACAAAAGGGAAAAAGCAGCAAAGATTGCAGCGCGAGGTCTCCCAGCCAAACAGCCAGCCACTTGGTCCACTTGGGTGCGCGCGCGGGTGCGCAGGCACCGGACCAGTTGAAGGCTGACAGGAGAAGGGGGCGGAGCTTATGGGCAGGCAGGCTCACTTAAAGTGACAGACACGGGTTTCCACTCTGAAGGCACACAGCATCTTCCTCTCGCCGATGGCGCTTTCACAAAAGGGAAAAAGCAGCAAAGATTGCAGCGCGAGGTCTCCCAGCCAAACAGCCAGCCACTTGGTCCACTTGGGTGCACTCTTTTATGAAGATCATACCATGAGAAGGAAATCACTCTGAAGGGCTGACAATTTTGAAAGGTTTAGGGACTGGCACTATTGAGAGGTTAGGCAATACAAGATTAAATGAGATGCCAAGGATCACACATTGGTTAAGGGCTGAAGGGGTGAAGCTGGGATTTGTGCCAATTTCTGCATTTGAACACTTTCTTTTCCAGTTCTTACCATGAACTAAAACAATCTAATTTTATAAAAACGGACTTGGAAAGCACACAAATCACATTACCAAACATGACCATTTTTAAACAAAATATTATAGAAGGGAATTATGCAAAATGGGAATGGTTCTAACTTCATTCTCTCCATCATCAAAGGAAGTATATATGTACCAGCATACCAATCGATGTCATTTAACACATTTAATCTGGGTTTGTCTTTTGTATTTTAAAGCTTTAAATACTTCCAAAACAATGGCTTTTGACGTTTTCATTTATAAACGTGCAAAAAACCTTTGACTTTTACCAAAAAGCAAACTGTGTTTTGTGTCAACCACGCAGACCTTAAAATATGCTTGACTGAGGCCTGCAAAATCTGGTCCGCTCTCTTCTGTCTACCAACCCTTCCACCCAAATGGCCAATATAACAAGAAAGATCAAGTAATGGGCTACACGATAGCAGCAGCATGCAAGAAGGCAAACCTTACAGAAGATAGCACAGTAATGTAAGATATATTAGATGATTTGACCAGGATCACTGTATCGTCTGCTTGCAAATCCAGGATACAAGCATAAACGCTTTCGTTCCATAGTCTTGAATTTGGATACTTATTCACCTCTTAGACTAACAGTTTAGTCCATCGTTGGAGGCGATTGCCTATGTTTGACAACACCCCATCTGAACAAACCTATTTTGTAGACCTTCACCATACGGATAATATGTTCGTTTTTAAAGCAACCCCTATCTGGTACAGGTACATTGCCGATAATAACAGATGTTGTTCTGTAAAACCAAGTACATATGCAGACAGGTTTATAAACTTCAGACATAGGAAAGGCTCAGCCAGCCTTGCTGGAATGTGATATTCTACGTTTGCATATGAACACGTATCTCTGCAATGGGTGCTTCACACACTGAGCTAATTTCTGAACCATTGTGGCACTCCATTTATCAATATGCATTTCACCGTTGCCTATTGCACATGATCACCATAATTCCCACAGGATGGAAAGAATGCTACAGAGTTGTGTCGTAAGGAACACACAAACTATGTCTACCACAGTGAACATAGAAAGCAATACATGATGAATTGATCAAGGCAGAATGTACTTGTCAAAACAGAAAGGCAATGGGTTTAGAGCCTCAGCAGCACCCCATAAGATATCCTGACCTTTGCTATTTAAAACAGGTGAACAATGGAATCTGACTTCTTCAGATCAGGCAGCCTTGTCGCCCCCTCCCCCCCTACAAGGTGGGGGCCCTGGGCAAGTGCCCCTTTTGCCCTCCCATAAGAAACGTCTTTGCCAGAGCCATGGGTAGGTTCAAGGCCAAATCAGTTGATCTGGTGCTAAAAATGTATAATAGAAACGCAGCCTCGGTTGCAAGGTTTGGTACTGAGTTGTGTGGCTATAGTAATGTCAATTCCATCCAGGTGGTGGGGAATAATTCCGTCAAGAGAATTCTGGGTCTTCCTCACTCGCTTCCCAATTGTGGAGTACATTTAGAACTGGGCTGCAAATTTGTCAGTGGCATAATCTCAGCACAGCCTGTCCTTCATTGGTTCAGACTTTGGGGTAATTCCGAAGATGTACTGACCCAGGAGCTAATCAGATATTTTATCCTCAATGATCCTAATGGGAGAATTCCTTGGTTGAGGTATGAAATTGGCAGAAACTAAAACAGCTCATCTGTTTCTTCCATCAGATATTCTGCATGTCAGTGAACTAAGAGTTGTAACAACAAGGGTCTATCTGCACATCTCAGAGACTAGAGAGTCCCAGGAGATTATGAAACCCTCGAACAATAAGAACGCAATTATCGCGGCCCCTGGTATTCAAAGCTATTTGCTATGGGCTGAGAATCCATCTCAATGTATTCTTATAACCAGGGAACATTTCAAATGTGTTTTTTAAGAGCAGTGGTGGCAGCATGAACTGTCAATATAATGACTATCAGTCGTGCCCTTTTTTGTAATGCTCCTACGGAAGAGCTGGCCCATTTTTTACTGTTCTGTCCTGTTTACTCTAGATTCAGAGGGCATATGTTAAAACCTCTCCTGCAAGATCTGGGATTCTCTCAGGATAGACCCACCCTATCTTACTTGCTATGGGTGGATTCACCTCATGTTGTGTGGCCACTTCTTTTATTTTCGCAGAATGCATTACTTATTAGAAAACATTTAATGAAATCTATAGGAACTTGATCTATTTATCTTAAATTGTATTTTAATGGTTCTTATCCTTTGTGTATATGTTTTTGTAATTGTTCTTTTATGGAAATAATGTTGCGTTTCTGATATAAACTCATGTGTTATTCGTGTTAGAGGATTGACCCGCCATGCCTGCTCCAGCCAGTGCTTGGCACCTCCAGTAACCAATAACGAAACAACAAGCATTGATCCAACCAAGAGCAATTAAACCAAACACAACACATCTTCCCCCTCCGCCCTCACTACCAACCCCCAACTAGTAGTGCATAGACCCACCCATACCTCTACCCAAATAATCAAGCCCCACCCTGTGGGGCCCCAGTACCCATCATATCGACCATACCTCCTGCCGAGAAGCCTCCAGGAACGGCTTGAGTAGCTGCTCTTTTACGTACTGAAAGTAGGTAGAGTTATTGTCTTGTCCCGCCCATTGTGGTACTCCGGTTAACAGCACCACTCAGGCTGTAAGCAACATGGGGTGATCAACTCGAAGGCATGGTAATCCGTAACTGTTCACCAGGTGACACCTCAGCAGGACCCTCAAGTATCTGCCTCTCCGTTCTCACCATTCCTATGCGACTGCTGCACCTCTTTGATGAATTTATTGACGAAAGGCCCCATATGTGCTGGCCCTGTTGCTTCTGGCACCCCAGGATTCTGAGGTTATTCCCACAGGATCTTGCCTCATGG
Source organism: Ambystoma mexicanum (assembly GCF_040938575.1). NCBI lineage: Eukaryota > Metazoa > Chordata > Amphibia > Caudata > Ambystomatidae > Ambystoma > Ambystoma mexicanum. The sequence goes on along the minus strand of NC_090923.1, from coordinate 96,928,152 downwards.
TCCTCGTTCTTGGCCTGGACTCCTATAACCTCCTTTCACAGAGTCTTTGCCTGCTTGCATACCTTTTCTCCCTCATCCTCAATTGTGCTAATCCATGTCTCTGTTGCAGTGATATGACCACTCTCTTTTTCTATTCTGTGCTGCATCCGTTCCACTTTAAAAAACAAATTGTCCAATTTGTTATTGACAGAGTAAAATCTAGCTTTCATTTCCAACAATAGGGAACAGTACTGGGAGGGTATCAGTGCCAAACACAAATTGGTCAGGCCCAAGGGGCTAGCTGCTGCAGTGGGATCCCTGATCGCAAATTGGCTGGCGCTGCATCGCAGGAGTACAAGCAGGGTTTCTTGTTGGGGAGCTCAATCTAGACTGCATGCAGCCTTCTTTGGCCATGAGGTCGCTGTGTCCCACTGGGATAGGATTCAGAGAGTCTGCCACTCAGCTGTCTCCAGGCCAGTTGCACCGAAAAGCACAGGGCCAATCTCTCCACCAGTCCCTGGAGTGGGTGGGACCACTAGCTCTTCCTCGCAGGCAATCACACAGTCGTGGGGAGATCCCTTACACACTGTTCACTAGCTCCTCGCACCTGAGCGGGACCACACTGGGAAAAATGGGGCCTCTCCCCACCCCCACTCGGCCCTTCCTACCACTGCTGTGTTTGTGGGACACTGGAGATCGCACTGAGGCATATTAAGGGCACTGCAAGGGGGAACGCTTCTCCCCCCCCCGGTCTCAGAGAAGCCGCACCTTTATCTGTCTATTGCTCCTACACCCTTGCAGGCACGAATCAGGCGGCTCACATCCAGCCACTAAGGTCAGGCTGCCTTTACTCCAACTGGGCTGCCTCTCTGTCCGATCTCTCGTACCTCCTCCGGTCGCCGTTGCTCTCCGAGCAGGCCACCGCCTCAAGAACCAGTCTGTCCATGCTGTGATCCGGCCACTGCTCTGCCCCTTGCTGGTGAGTATCAGGCCCCAGTCCTTGCCCAGCCACCAAAACCGAGGCTCTCCTCTCTCCTGGCCTCAGTTCAATGCTGGGCCTGTTTTGTTACGCGCTACGACTGAATGTTTCCACCTTAAATTGCTGCACACTGAGAGTTGTTTTCCCCGCCCGGCTCTCCAGTTGCAGAACCTCAAGCAGCCATCTTTGTCGACAGCTCTTTAGCATCCCCGATAATGTCTTGTTACCTTTTTAGTCGATTTCCGATCAATAATGAGCCTTACCTTCCTTAGTACGCTGATTGAGGTTTTTTTGGCTATACAGTGACTGGCCCAATAATAAATCTCATTGGACCCTATCAATCCGGTTTCCATTCTCAGTACAGCAATGAAACACGTACCATTTAGTTGCTCGATGATGTGGACCGTATGACAGACAGTAGTGGAATCTGCTGTTGGTGTTAGATCTCTGTGTGACTTCTGGCTCTGTGAAGCTTCTCTCTACTTTGGCTGCTCATCGAGGGCAAAAGTTCAGGGTGGTTTACGTCCTTTTTTTTCAGGCACATCCCAATCAGCCAGAGTTGGTCCTTCCCGGTTGCCCCCTTGGCAGGTTATTTTCTTTCCCTGGTACTGTTTAATCCATTCATGGAGCCGCTGGGAGATCTACTTGCAGCACGTCAGTACACAATGAAGATACTCTTGCTGTGTCGTCGTCATAAGACGGTATCTGCTTGGGGAATGGTTTATCAGATCCTGGATGGCTAAAGCTAGCCTGGAATTTAACTCAGTTAAGACAGTGTTTCTGGCACCATGTGGAACCCTAGGTAGAAATAGCCTCTTAGCTGTTGGATCATAGATGTGTCGCTCGATCAGCTAGTTCACATGACTCCTAATCCTCTCTGTTTCCGCTTCAGTACATGAGTCTACAATGCCATTAGCACAGCTCCTTTTGCAGATTGTTGTGCTGAAGCTCGCCAATTGAGTAACACCACAAAAAGCCGAGTGTGTGAAAGAGGAGGCGTGTAACTTCTTGATGTTTAGCTGGTGCATGATAGGTAAGGATGTGAATATTTTCCTTCACTGGGAGGGGGTGTCTCATCTTCACAGCCACTCCTCAACAGCAGTATTAGTTCATTTCTTTACCAGATAAACTTAGGGTGACTACTATTATTTTTTGATTGTTTAAGGGACTTCTGTTTAGTCACCCTAAGTTTCCTAGGGTCATCCAGACGTGGATCCCTTGCTCACTGTGCTCAGAGAGGCACAGCTCAACTTCGCTGATGAAGCCCAAAAAGGCTAAAACATATGTCTGGGGTTGCTGTTGGTACTCTTGTTCAGAAGAGAATTGCCATAGCATTTTGGTGCTGGACGGCCCATGTGGGCTGGACAAAAACTGATATGTAGTGGATATTTCCCTTCTGTGAAAGGTACAGTGAGCTAAACTGTGGCTGTGGACTCTCGAGTGGGTACCTTCCCAAAGATCTGGTCATTTAGCCGTGTTCGTTCTTTGAGTAGGGCACCTATGACTATTTTATGATTTTGTGGCAGGTGACGCCTTGGAGCAATGGAGTGGCAGAAGGTGGTGCTCAGGCAGTCTGGTTCGTAATCATAGAAACTTGGGACCAGGGTGTTGCTGTTGTGGATCGGTTTGGCCTTAAAGTGGCATTGAGCCTTGTTCACTTGCACACTCAGCTTCATTCAAGAAGAACATAACGCTGACACGCATCAGCACATCTAGCAATGTAAAACGAGGGCTGAGCAAGATGATCTACTGGGTTCCGCCACTGGAACGCAAGTGCAGAGGTCACATATTGTCAATGACTGTAGTTATCATTCAAGTTCTGATAATGTACACCAGAGCAACAGAGGTCTTACATCATGACTGTTTGCATTGAATCTATGCTTTCTGATGGAAGGAAACGCCTGGATGAGTGGATATGTTACCTATTCTAGTTCTGCGCCTTAAATTTCCAACCAAGGTGCTGTGTACTGCTGAAAAGCCACAGAGCCTCATGTGTGTAGGAGGATCATGTGCAAGAGACACACCTCTGTGGACACAGGTACCAGTTTGAAACACCACCACAAACAAGTGGGGGGCATTGCGGGTTGCGTGCAAACCAAAAGCCTGTTGTGGTCGCCAGTGTTCAACGTGGCACAGAGGCCAAGAAAGAGTACATAATGTGGATGTTGATGAATAGTTTCTGTACGGTCCTTTTGCCTTGCAAGTCCATATTTACATAATGTTTTGATAATTGTGTATGCATATTGTTGATTGTGTTGTGCAATACATCTCTTGGGGCATGAAGGTAGCAGTGAAACTATCTAAAAGGTGTTTCAAAGTGACGAAACAAGGTTTCAGCTTCTTCTGGACTTCTGGGTGTCTGGGGTCCCAGTTTAGAGTCCTTAGATCTGCATTTCCATTCCAGGAGGTTGCCTAGAACCTACAGTCGGTCCGTCAACCTCAATGACCAGGCTCCGAGTTCTAATACACAGCCAGCAGATAAGCGTTGATCTGCAGCAGTGTCACTCCACTGTTCCCTCGGGTAGTTAAGGAGAAGAGATTACCTCTGCCTTGGATGCATTCTGTCTTCACCTCTATAGCAGAGGAGGACTTTGGAAAAGGCTGTATTCTCAACAGAGGTGATGTGAATCCACCTTTTTCTTGTGAGAGTCCCAAGACTAATTAACTAAGGAGAGGTTCACCTATCCGTATAAAAGCAAATGTCACAGGGGATTAGTCCAAAACAATCCTGCTGTCTGGGGCCCAATCCCAGTTTTTGTAACAAGTGTCCTTTGCCTTCTGACATCACACCCACATTGCTTTGTCTGCAAGAAGTGGGAAGAGATATGGAGATACAGAGAGCCCTGTCAGAAAACACGAAAGTGGAACCCCTCTCTTAGACTGTCCTTCTCCTCTGGATACTCTCTCTCCTTCCCATGACTGCTGACTTAAAAAGAACTCCAGTGCACAGCACCCTGGTATGAGAGTGGCTTTGTTATGTCAGGACTGCCTTTGAAGTACTGATTCCAAGTGGATCCTCTGGGGGAGGGGGTTCCTGTGCCCTGGATGGAAGGTGTTGCTCTCCTTCCAAGAGGATCACATGCCTCTTGGCTGTCTCACGTGGCTGTAAAGGAGACACCCAGGCAGACAGCAAATACACTTTCCTTTCATAAGTGAGCAGTGCTCACCAAGCTGAAACTAATATATATCTACGCATATAGAATTCTTAGGTATGTTTCCATACTCAGCTGATGCAATCCATCAGTGAAAGGTTGCCCTTTGCTATCCACTTGGCAAAGTGTGCCAGCTATCATTTTAGCAAACAGAAAGCACAGTTCTATGTGGTCACTTCACCTTTCACTATCTCAAACATTTAAAACAATCTCAAGTTACTTCTATCTACCCCCACTCCTCTTCACACAGGGCACCACAGTTCCAGTGTCAATGAACAGTTAATTACCATCTCAACATTGCAGTCTCTAAAGAGCGAAACTCTGTAGGACAAATGCCTCCTCACGAGCTACTACTGAAAGTGCTATAATTATGCTACTATACAATCGTATGCCAGTACAGGGACTCTGCAATGTAACAAAATGACAATTACGTATCTACAGAGACACAACATAGAGTCCCGTTTAATTGGTGGAACTTAGATACTGTTCTTATACCGCTCATACCTCTCATTCCATCTGATAGAAATATGCCTTTCAAATATCAAAAGAAGACAGCGAACTATATGTTTAGGCTTTTCAGTTACCATTAATAAGTCATATTTAGGAAGGGGGTTTTACGTGACCCTCTGAATTACCAACCGATATTGTCCTTTAAGATCTGCTAGATTGGCATATGTTACGCCGGGAACGGCAAGTGATATCAAATTTCTGTGACTTGTGTGTTTGCCGTATGTGTACAGTTCAACATGGCTCAAGGTCTCTCCCCTTCTATCTTCCTTTGTGAAATCTTCCAAACTTCTTGATTCAGCCCAGTCTGGCTTTAGGCCTGGGAGAGGTACCGAAAGTGTATTGGTTTCAGTCTTTGATGACATGGTTAGATTGGTTGATGCAGGTGGGGGTAGGGGCTCTGATTTTATTAGATCTATCAGCAGCATTTGATACCATAGACCACCCCACCCTGCTCACTTGCCTGTCTCAAATTGGCATCTCTGTCCATGGACTTTCTTGGTTCTCTTTGTTTCTGGCCGATCGCAGCCAGGTGCTTTCTCTTGCTTCCTTTCTGTCTGGCCCCCGCCACCTCTCCTGCGGTGTCCCACAGGGTTCCGCCTTGTCTCCCATTCTTTTCAACATATATATCTGGCCATTGATTTGCCTCATCCGCTCCCTCAGCATCAGGTGCTATTCTTATGCCCAGTTCCTGATACGTTTAGATCGCGATCGGACTGTGGTGTTGTCGCGCCTTTATACATGCCTAACTGTTGTTGGTGAGTGGATGAGCCGCAACTGTTTGAAATTGAATGGGGACAAATGGGGACAAGACTGAGGTGTTGGTGGTGCCCCCCCCCGATCCTACTCTCTGGGTTTCCTCTTTCTGGCCTTCTTCACTTGGTGCTCTTCGTATCCCTGTGTCCAAGGTGAGGAATCTGGGAGTAATTCTTTCATCCTCTCTTTTGATGAAAGACCAAGTGGCAGCAGTCTGTAAAGCTGGCCATTTCCATCTAAAAATCTTAAAAAAGGTTCTTCCCTTGATACCAGTGGCACTCTATCCTCCTGTGGTGTCTGCCTTGGTGCTGAGAAAACTTGATTACTGTAATGCTCTCTATCTGGCTCAGCCCAAGTGCACCATCCTGTGATTGCGACGCCTTCAGAATCTAGCTGCACGTGTTGCCGCAGGATCCCCATTTGGGGATCACATTTCCCCTGTGCTGTGTACCCTCCACTGGCTTCCTGTAATGCAGCGGATTAGATTTAAGGCCATGTGCATTGTTCACAGGGCACTACATGGGCAGGGGGCCGCGTATCTTCTATCAAAATGTACTCGTATTTCCCAGCCCGCCATCTTCGCTCTGCTTCCTCTGGCCTTCTGGTGTCCTGAGGTTTTGCAGATCAAGCATTGGAGGACGTGCCTTTTCTGTCGTCGCTGTTCAAATGTGGAACGACCTGCCCGGGACACATAAAAGTGTGTCAAATCATTAGAGTTTTGGAGAGTACTTAAAACCCTTCTGTTTTAGCCACCTGGCCGTTTCCTCCTGGCAAACTGGCAGTTTCTCCCCTCTCTAGCACCAAGATACCCTCAGTGAATGCCACGCTTTACAAGTTAGACTAACATAACATAACAACAAGGCTAAAGGATACACAATTATGGTAATTTAAATGAGAGGTGAAGATCTCATAAACCACCCCTTCCTGTTGGAACTTTGTGCTACAACCACTGTCAGGAATGCACATGTGGCCTTTGAACCTGCCCCATTGCCACTGAAGGGTTGATGATGAGGGGTCAGGAGACTGTCTCACCAAGGCACACGAAAAACTATAATTAATGCAAAAAGTATTATGAAAGGGGGGTTTGATTAGCAACCTCCCCTTCAGAAACAAGAGTACTGCATCAAATGATTTATTAAAATATGCTAGACTCTCACAGATGGTGTTCCATCACATTGCTCCTCTCGCAGATTTCTCACAGCTATAGCTCTACTGCCTCCTCCTTATTCTCATTCACCCCTACCTCTTGTTGTCAAGTAGTGCCCATCATTAAGACTGGTGACCCCTCATTAGCCTCTGTTCACCTGTTTAGTGCAAAAGGCAGGATGTTCTTTAACTGGATCTCCTTCTACCTAAACTCTATTGAACTTAAGGACTGCCTCTCCTCTGGTTCAACACCTGTCGTTCCACTGAATCGCCCCTCACCAAGGTTTTCAGACCTCTGCTCACCACTCGCAACTGTCATCCATCCTTCTCTTACTTGTCCTCTATGCTGATTTTAATACAGCGGATCACTACTCCCTACTTCGGAGCCTCACCGACTATGGAACTCATTATACAGCTCATATATGGATTTCCTCCAACATCTCACATAGGTCCTTCTCCATCTCATGGAACACTCTCACCCCCGATTCTACCCCTCTCCCAGTTGGTGTCACTCAAGGCTCAGCTTGGCTGCCTACTATTTACCCTCTGCACATCACCCCTTGGTCACCTCATCTATTCCTCTGGAGTTTCCTCCTGTCTTCTTGTGGATGGCAGGCAGATCTTCTTTTTCTTCCCTACTTTTCCTCCCAACCTTTTGGGCCACATAACTGCTTGCCTATCTGCCACAAGCCACAGCTTGTCCCATGCTGAGCTCCTCCGAAACCAAAGTAATCAACCTTTCTCCCTTAAATGCCCCCCCCCCCAATTTTCTCACCCATGTCTTTTCCACCGGACTTACTCACCCACTTGCCCAAATCACACAACCGTGGTGTGCTCTTTCGACAGCAACCTGAACTTTCACCCCTTTATTACTTCGAGCTGAAAGGCAGCTAGGATCGATAAAGGATGATTTGTCAAATACTGAATTCCTCCAAGACCTTAGTTCTTTCACTGCCTCCCCTCTCCTTCCCTCACCCATCTCTTTTCCACCTGACATACCCTTCTCCTTTCACCAAGCACTCAACCATGGGGTTCTCTTTGACCGCAACCTTAACCTTCACCACTTCATTACTTCTACTTCAACAGCACCCAGGTTCACTCTGCGTTGCATCCGGAAAATCAGCCATTTCCTTAACTACACCACCACTGAAACGTTCATATAGACGCAGGCAATCAGACACCACGACTATTTCCTGGCCCCTTCTGTACTCTGTGTTCTCTGTGCTGAAAAAGGTACTCAACTTTGAGACCTGAGCCCCCTAAAATGTTCCAAGCTCTTCTTCCACCCGCAAACGCTGACTCCGTGCTGACCGGCAATCTATGGAAAACCGATCCCTCCTTATCTTTCTCCTCGACTTCTTCAAATCCCAGCATGGTCTTGCTTCCCCCTTACCTACCCAGCATTACCTCTTACCACACACTCCACTTTTCCTTACTCCCTATTTGCTCTGTCCACTGTCCTCCCTGTGCTCCGGTCAACACCTTCTCCCTTCTTGCCCAGCAACTCTGGAACTCCCTTCTATCCACTTCTTCAAATCCTCACCAAAGCTCCACCCACTTAACCTAGAAGGTGCACCTTCGACGTACTCGCACATCACTTTCTCACCTTGATCAACCTGCTATCCACTACACTGATAACTCTAGCCTGTATTTTTACACTCCACTTATCTGTGTTTTTTACATTTATCGTGTCCTTTTGTCTCTATTCAACTCACTCCCTATCACCCACGGGTCAGTTACTATTTCTCTCCCGCGTGATTTACGTCAACCGATTTGGGAATGCCCCATTGACTGTTGAATGTTGTAAGTATTTCTGAATGAAACACGACATGTACTTAATAAATACAATCTATATTTCATGAGTGCATTATGTTCATATTTATATTTGTTTGAAGAGAAGCAATGTCAATTTTGATCAGCTATGACTTACTATACACATTTACAGATGAGGAGGCATTCCCTGGAAGGGTGCCTGTACAATAGCACAGTGGTCAGGCAGTTTATGGGTGTGAACAAAGTGGCACATATACCTGGAACAAAACAAAAATGCAGGAACGCAAGTGACTTAAAAATGCAACATTAACCTAGGAGGGCCAGAGCTGCAAATGAAAGAGGAGTCCTATACAAATACAGGGCTTGCAATATCTACTAACTCACTTGCATTGGCGAGGAGATTTCATGAAGGGTGAGTACAATTTGCATGGTACTAAACTTTGCTGGTGTGTATGAGGATCACCATGGGGCGAGTGCATTTCTCTGAAGTCGAGTATGCAAACTAAGGAACTCGCCCTGCAAGTCATAGAATTCTTAAGAATTTGCAAGGCCTGAAATATACAAATTGTCAATATTATTGAGCACTAGAGGGAGGGGATTCGGCAGGTTTGCAGGATGGGGGCGGTGGGAGATCCTTCTTTGGCCAATATGTGAAATGTACGCTGAGGTTTGAAGCGAGTTACAGTTGGATGTAGAGTCTCTCGCTCATTGCATCCTAAATCAACTTCTTTTGTCATGTACTTTCTATATTTCACATCCTGTACCCCTTTTCCACCAGTTATTTCTTATTCCCCCCTCTGAGAGAGGTCGGCGTTGCATTCTGACTGGCAAATTTGCATCTGAGAGAGATGAAAGTATGATGTGAGTATTCTGCTGTTTGGAACGAAGCGTGAAAACTGAGAGCGAGAGATCCTGGTAAGCCTGATGAAGTGATGGTCCTGTGGGTGCTGTAACTTTCTCCTTATATAGACTTCAACTACATCTTCAAGTTCAAACTCCCAGTGTCTTTTTCTGCACTTGGCTTCATAGGTGCTTCATTCAACAGATTCGCTACAAGTTCGGGCTCGTCTGTGAGGTCCTTCATGGTGGCCATATTCAGCATGTGCGGTGTGGGATGGGAGGGAGTGTGTTGGTTTGATTGGGGTAAACTGGATGTCTCAGGTACCTTTAATACCAATCTTCAATTTCATGCAGCTTCTTCTATGTCCACGTCAGAGCAGACCTAAGGCTCTGTTCAAAATGGGTAGGGAGGAAATACATTTGTAAAGTGCACTACTCTACTCGAAAGAGTGATGCCTTAAAGACTTTTCTTTACACTATCTCTTGAGGTTCCAGTAGTTGCCCAACATTTTGCCCACGTGGCATAGCCTTTTATTCCTGTTTACCTGCTCGGTGAGTTTGACTCATCTATTTATTTATTTATGATTCATGATTGGGCATCAACTGCATAGGAACGAATAAGGGTGCGCGTTAGCAAATTCAAGTGCAGCCTCCGTAACTGCTGTGATATCACAACTTGGATATATTGTGACATGTTAATGAGACATATTATTATTATTGTTAATACTGTCATGGCTCATCCCTGACGTTCGTGAACGTGCCTGTGCCTGGGTTTGGGGCAGGCTCTCTGGTGCTTGTCACACAGGTTTAACCAGTGAGTGAGTGCAGCCAGCGATGCACCTGTCTGGAGTGTTTCTAAGAAGCATTAACCTCTAAATTTCTAAGAGAAGAATATTCTTAGGTGTGGTACTTATCATCTGGGAGATGAAACATACCCCACCTATTAATATTAATCATGCTGCACTCCGAGGGCCATTACCAGGTTATAGCAACCCTCTGTCCAAGTTCACAGAGGGCCTAGGGACATTACCACTAGCAGAGGTCAAACATTCACGTTCCAACCTACTAATATGGTATGAAAATGTCATGTATGCACAAAGCATACCATTCTTTACTCACCAAGAGTCAATTATCACTTGCCATTCACTAGTGGTGATTGTACAATTTGAGGCCTGGCAGGAGGTCCTGGCGTAATAGGATGTGGCATTATTGCTATCACAACAACAAAGTGAAACACCTTTGGATGTTGCCTTAGAAGACTTATTACATCCATGACAGCCCTCTGTCACAGCAGAGTATTCTCTGCAATGTAGCTTCCAATAGCTCAAAGTTCTAATGAAGCTTTGTAGACCAGACGTTGGGGCATACCAGGAGCCGGAGGGGGTGCTGAGGTCACTACTGTCCCTGATCTTTTGGTTGTAGCCCCGGATAGAAGCTCAGGGGCTACAACCAAAAGGCTGGCTAGCCCTGAGTCCAAATCATGTGTTCATGCTGGAGTGATCACAGCACATCACCTACAGGTACGGCTGTGATCACGTGTAACTTACCAATAAAAGCAGTAAACGGGTTCCCGCTCGCAAGTTGCGTTACCTGGTGTGCTTGTGTTGTGTACTGAAGAGTGTAGGCCCGGACTCCCCAGAGCCCTTAACAGACATCTGGAATAGCTAGACCTGGAGCCGCTGGAGAGTGGACGTGCTTATGGGTGTTTCCACATACTTACCTGTTGCTCTTGCCTTCCAGCTGGACACTTGTATCAGAAGACCTGTACCTGACTAAGTTGGATGTAGCCGTGTGCCTGAAGACCTGTACCCGGTCTAACTGGAAGTAAACTTGTACCTGAAGATCTGTACCTGACTTAGCTGGAAATAGAGCTGTACCAGAAGATCATTCCCTAAATTTGCTGGAAATAGAGTTGTACCAGAAGACCAGTAACTGACTGAGCTTGAAGTAGACCTTCACCAGAAGATCTGTACCTCACTTAGCTGGATGTAGATGCTCACCAGAAAACCTTTACCTGATTTAGCTTGTAGTAGACTAGCAACAGAAGATCCTTACCTGACTTAGCAAGAAATAGACCTGTACCAGAATACATTTACCTGAATTAGCTTTAAGTAGAGCTTCACCGGACGACCTGTATCAGACTTAGCTGGAAGTAGGCCAGTGTCAGACAACCAGTACCTGATAAGCTGGAAGTAGACTTATGACAGAAAACCCATACCTGATTTATCTGGAAGTAGATTTGTACAAGAAGGCCTTTGGCTGACTTAGCTGGAAATAGGCCTGCACATGAAGACCTTTTCCTGAATTAGCTTGTACTTGTATGTAACCTTGCCAGTAACTTACTAGCTTGACTAGTTCTTTGTACCGGCAACAGTGTCTCAATGCCTACGGGTTGTATGTGTGCTCTACAAATGAAATAAATAAATAATTAAGTAAATATGCTTTGACCAGAAGTTCCTTACCTCACCTAGCTGGAAATAGACCTGTACCAGGTGACCTTTACCTGAATTAGCTAAGTAGTGTTTTGCTGGAAGACCTGTACCAGACGTGTATAGCTGGAGGTGTACCTGACGTAGCTGGAAGTAGACATATATCAGAAGACCCATGCCAGACTTAGCTGGAAGGAGAGTTACATTAGAAGACCTGTACCAGATTTAGCTGGACATAGACTGGTACAAGAACTGTACCTGGGTTAGCTGGAGATAGACATACCAGAAGACCTGTACCTAATTTAGCTGGAAGTAGGGTTGCACCAGATGACCTGTACCAGACTTAGCTGAACGTAGACTGGTACCAGATGACCTATACCTGAGTCAGATGGAGATAGACATATACCAGAAAGCCTGTACCTGACTTAGTTGGGGGTAGACTTATACCAGAAGACCTGTGCCAGACTTAGTTGGATGCAGACTGGCACCAGATGACCTGTACCAGACGTAGCTGGAAGTAGAGTTGCACCAGAAGATTTAGCTGGATGCAGACTGGCAGCAGACGACCTGTACCAGACGTAGCTGGAGGTAGAGTTGCACCAGAAGACTTGTACCTGACTTAGCTGGAGGTAGACTTATACCAGAAGACCTGTGCCAGATTTAGCTGGTTGTAGACTGGTACCAGACGACCTGTACCAGACATAGCTGGAAGTAGAGTTGCACCAGAAGACCTATAACAGTCTTAGCTGGATGAAGACTGGTACCAGACAAACCCGTACCTGAGTTAGCTGGAGATAGACTTATACCAGAAGACCTGTACCAGACTTAGCTGGTTGTAGACTGGCACCAGACGACATGTACCAGATGTAGCTGGAAGTACAGCTGACCAGAAAACCTGTAGCAGACTTCGCTGGATGTAGACTGGTACCAGATGACCTGTACACGAGTTAGCATGAAGTAGACTTATACCAGAAGACTTGTACCTGATTTAGCTGGAGGTAGACCTATACCAGAAGACCTGTATGAGACTTAGCTGGATGTGGACTGGTAGCTGACAACCGATACCTGAGCTAGCTGGAGGTAGACCTATACCAGAAGACATGTACATGACATACTGGATGTAAAACGTTACCAGAAGACCTGTACCAGACTTAGCTGGATGTAGACTAGCACCAGACAACCAGTACCAGATGTAGCTGGATGTTGACTGGTACCAGAGGACCTATACCTTAGTTAGCTGGAGGTATACCTATACCAGAAGAACTGTACCTGACTTAGCTGGATGTAGGATGGTACCAGAAGATAATAAGAGAGTCTAGGCTCTGCAGCCAGTGCCTTACGGGAGAGCAGAAGAGTATAGGCTCTACAGCCAGTAAAATAAAGGAGATGATAAGAGACCACAGCCTGCAGCCAAAACAATGATGGACAGGTTAAAAGAGAACAGGCTCTGCAGCCACTACAATAATGGTGATAATACGAGAGGCCATGGTATGGAGCCAGTGCAACAAAGTAGAGAATAAGAGGCATGCTCTGCAGCCAATACAATACTGGACAGGTTAAAAGAGGCCAGACTCTGCATCCATTGCTATAAGGGAGAGAATAAGAGAGGTCATGCTCTGCAGCCAGTGCAATTAAGGAGCGAATAAGAGTCTAGGCTCTACAGTCAGTACAATGAAGGAGATAATAAGAGACCAGGCCTGCAGTAAATCCAATAATAGACAGGTTAAAAGGGGTCAGGCTCTGCAGCCAGTGCAATAAGAGGGCAGGCTCTGCAGCCAATGCAATAAGGGCGTGAATTGGAGAGTTTAGGCTCTGCAGTCAGTGCAATATATGAGAGTACAAGAGACGGCAAGCTTTGCAGCAAAAGCAATAAGGGAGAGAATAAGAGAGTCTACGCTCTGCAGCCAGTGCAATGCGGGACAGAATAAGAGAGTCTAGGTTCTGCAGCCAGTGCAATATATGAGAGAATAAGAGAGGGCAAGCTCTCTAGCCAAAGCAATTAGAGAGATAATAAGAGACTCTATACCCTGCAGCTAGTGCAATATGGGAGAGAAAAAGAGAGTCTAGGCTCTGCAACCAGTGCAATAAGGTAGAGCATAAGAGAGGCCAGGCTCTGAACCCAGTGCAATACATGGAAAAATAAGAGAACAGGCCTGCAGCCAATACAATAATGGACAAGTTAAAAGAGGCCAGGCTCTGCAGCCAGTACAATAAGGGAGAGAATAAGAGAGACCAGGCTCTGCAGCCAGTGTAATGAAGAGAAAATGAGAATTTGCAGCCAGTTCAGTACATGATAGAATAAGAGACTAGGCCTGCAGCTAATACAATACTGGACAGTTTATAAGAGGCCAGGCTCTGCAGCCAGTGCAGTTAAGGAGAGAATAAGTGAGGCCAGGCTCTGCAGCCAGTGCAATACTGGAGAGAATAAGAGACCAGGCTCTGCAGCCAGTGCAATTGAGGAGAGAATAAGAGAGGCCAGGCTCTGCAGCCAGTGCAATACTGGAGAGAATAAGGGACCAGGCTCTGCAGCCAGTGCAATACTGGAGAGAATAAGATACCAGGCTCTGCAGCCAGTGCAATAAGCAGACAATGAGAGAATCTAGGCTCTTCAGCCAGTGCAGTACACACTGTCCTTCCCCAGTTGGTCATCCTGCACAGAGAACAATAATAAAGCATAGACAGTGGGGGTCATTCCGAGTTGGGCGTTAAGGGACCAGTATCCCGGGCAGGAAGGGGTGGATGATAATGATACATTATTTATGTAGCGCTTACGCCTAAGCACTTTACATAGAACATACAATATCACCCAACAGAAGATGGTACTCATTTATCAACCTTAGAAGGATGAAAGGTTGAGTTGTCCTTGCTGGTTTTCAAACCTGCGACCTGCAGATCACACACAGTTTGCAGCAGTGAGCAGTCAACCCACTGAGCTATTTTACCGGCCTCTAACAACGTTAGCAGCATTTAGCTATCTTACCCGATTCATCTAAGTTCACCACTTTATGACTTCGGCCCTCTACACGTAACACCCCAAACTCCACTTACCTCTCTCACATTTAGGGCAGTTGCTAAGAGGAAGCTCTTCCATGCCCTTGCCCCATGCCATGAGTTCTTGGCCCATTACTCCCGTTAAAACTTTTATGATGGCTGATTTTCAACATTTTAAAAAGCAAAAACAGATGGGTAGAACCAATGCAATTGCAGGGTGACGAACCGTGAAAGCACAGTCCTTGTGCAATCGGCTCACAGGTAGATTAATCTAGTTTAAGTGTTTAATGATCTTTCACACTGAAGTGCAGGATGACCAACAGTGGAAGTACAGTCCTTGTGCAATCGGCTCACAGGTAGATTAATCTAGTTTAAGTGTTAAATGATCTTTCACACTGAAGTGCAGGATGACCAATGGTAAAAGTACAGTCCTTGTGCAAGTGGCACACACTTAGATTATTGTAATTGTAATTGTTTATTTGTAAAGCGCTTATACACAAGTGGAGTGCTTCAAAGTGCTTCAAGGTGGGAAGGGAATAAGGGAACACAGTCATTTTTAGGCCTTGAAGTTTCTGAATAATCTAACAATAAATGTCTAGCATACTAGGCCTGACTGCATTGGTACTAGCAAGTGGAGAAGAAAGAAGGTCAGAAAGGGGGGAGGAGAGGGGGAAAAACATACAGCAACAAGAACTATCATACTAGGCCTAGAGAACTAGGCCTAGTGTAATCTGGTAATGTAAATCCTCAGGCAGGAGGTGAAAGGGAGGGGGAGGGGGAGAAAAACATACAGCAACAGGAACTATCATACTAGGCCTAGAGAACTAGGCCTAGTGTAATCTGGTAATGTAAATCCTCAGGCAGGAGGTGAAAGGGAGGGGGAGGGGGAAAAGTGCGTACAGTTCAGCAAGGCCCTCAGTTAAGTGTAGACAGGTTACCCTTCCCACAGAATGAATTCCAGAAGTGCAGTAGTGGTGAGCAGAATGCAGAGGCCCGGAGGCAAGTGCAAGGACTGGCTGTGGAGCCTGGGACCTGTGAGGCTCTGGAGGTGAGCCAGGCAACCAGTCGGCAAAACACAGTGGAGTTAGGGAAGAGAAGGAGGAGTGAAGTAGGCGGGTATAGGGAGGAGGTCACAAAGGGAGAGGGAGAAAGAAAGAGGAAGTGACGAGGAAGGTCTTGAGGAGTTTCCAGAACTTCAGGTGTTCTGGCTCAAGAGGGAGAGAAGCAGGGAGGCTGTTCCAGAGGGAGACACCTGCAGAGGATAAAGATCTACCCCCAAATCTCTTTTTGGAAAAACGGCTCACCCACACAGAGTTGTAAGAGGACGAGTGGAGGATCTAGAAGGAGAGTATGTAGGGATAGAGAGTTGTAGACAGTGCGAGCCCCAGCCCCACAAAGTCTTGTGGACTATGCAGAGGGTCTTGAACTCGATCCTTGCAGCAACAGGGAGCCAGTGGAGGGATTTCCATACCGGAGAGGCTTGAGCCCAAGAATAAATCTGGATGAGTCATAGAGGTCAGAGAGTAGAGGTAGGAAGATTGAGGTAGGAAGATTGAGAAAGAGACTGTTGCAGTAATCCAGTCTGGAGAGAACCAAGGCTCCGGGGATGATAAGCTGATAAGCTGGTTTAAGTGTTTAATGATCTTTCACACCGAAGTGCAGGATGGGCAAGAGTGGAAGTACAGTCGTTGCGCAATCGGCTCACACGTAGATTAAGCTGGTTTAAGTGTTTAATGTTCTTTCACACTAAAGTTCAGGATGACCAACAGTGGAAGCACAGTCTTTGTGCAAGCTGCACACACGTAGATTAATCTGGTTAAAGTGTTTAATGATCTTTCACACTGAAGTGGAGGATGACAAATTGTGGAAGCACAGTCGTTGCACAATCAGCTCACACTTAGATTAAGCTGGTTAATTCAATCCTTGTCTAAGTGTCTCACATGTAGTTTAAACTGGTTTAAGTGTGAAATGATCTTTTACACTGAAGTGCATGAGAACCAATGATGGAAGTTCAGTCCTTGTGCAAGCAGCTCACATGTAGATTAAGCTGGTTTCGGTGTTTAATGATCTTTCACACTGAAGTGCAGGATGACAAATTGTGGAAGCACAGTCGTTGCACAATCAGCTCACACTTAGATTAAGCTGGTTTAATTGTTTAATGGTCTATCACACTGAAGTGCAGGATGAGCAACAGCGAAATTCAGTCCTTGCGCAATCGGCTCACACATAGATTAAGCTGGTTTAAGTGTTTAATGGTTTTTCACACTAAAGTGCAGGATGACCAACGGAGGAAGTACAGTCCTTGTGCAAGTGTCGCACACTGAGATTAAGCTGGTTTAAGTGTTTAATTATCTTTCACACTGAAGTTCAGGATGACCAACAGTGGAAGCACAGTCCTTGTGCAAGTGGCACGCATGTAGATTAATCTCGTTTAAGTGTGTTGATCTTTCACAATCAAGTGCATGAGGACCAACAGTGGAATTACAGTCCTTGTGCAAGCCACCCACACGTAGATTAATCTGGTTTAAGTGTGACATGATCTTTAACACTGAAGTGCGGGTTGACCAACGGTGGAAGTTCGATCCTTGTGTAAGCGGCTCACACATAGATTAAGCTGCTTTATGTGTTTAATGGTCTTTCACACTAAAGTGCAGGATGACCAACGGAGGAAGTACAGTCCTTGTGGTGTCACACACTGAGATTAAGCTGGTTTAAGTGTTTAATTATCTTTCACACTGAAGTTCAGGATGGCCAACAGTGGAAGCACAGTCCTTGTGCAAGTGGCACACATGTAGATTAATCTGGTTTAAGTGTGTAATGATCTTTCACAATGTAGTACATGAGGACAAACAGTGGAATTGCAGTCGTTGCGCAATCGGCTCACACGTAGATTAAGCTGGTTTGAGTGTTTAATGGTCTTTCACACTGAAGTGCAGGATGACCAACGGAGGAAGCACAGTCCTTGTGCAAGTGGCACACATGTAGATTAATCTGGTTTAAGTGTGTAATGATCTTTCACAATCAAGTGCATGAGGACCAACAGTGGAATTACAGTCCTTGTGCAAGCCGCATTTGTTTCACCACCATAATTCGACTAAATAGAAATAATAATGCAAGTAATTCGTAGTAATGAGATTTAAAAACTAAACAAATATTTGATGAAAAATGGTATCAGGTAATAATGTCCCCATACATAATGTCCCCGTACATAATGTCCCCATACATATTGTCCCCATACATAATGTCCCCATACATAATGTCCCCGTACATAATGTCCCCATACATATTGTCCCCATACATAATGTCCATACATAATGTCCCCATACATATTGTCCCCATACATAATGTCCCCATACATAATGTCCCCATACATAATGTCCATACATAATGTCCCCATACATATTGTCCGCATACATATTGTCGCTGGGAAAAGCCATTGGCAACATTATATATGGTGATATTATGTACGGGGACGGGTTGCGGGGATGTCCCCTGCACCACTTGTTAAAATAAAAAATTAAGGGGTTACGGGTGTGTATCCCCATGTTTAATGTAATAGGGTCTACGCAAAAAACTGCGACTTTTTTTGTCAGGAGACATTTTTGCGGGGACATTATTACATGGAACCAGACATATTGAGGTAGGAAGTAAAAAGATGGAGTGAGGGGGTCTTAAAAGGGGCATTTATTGAACCACCATTGTAGCAAAAACCTCATAAACACAATAAGCAACAAGCATTGTGAAAGCCAATAGGTTTGGCTGTTCTCTAGGCATGGGGAAGGGATTTACCAGACACTGCCATAATGGCCAGCAAATCACAACAGCGGGCAAATGGTGTCAGTTATTAGGAATATGATGCATAGTCCATAGCACAGGCCTGTCTAATCCCAATGCACGTGTTAGAACTGTTGGATTTGCCATACTTGTTATAACCGGAATTCACTGCAAGGTACAGATGCAAGGACATATCGCTTATAAATCAAGTCGCTGAAGGCACACTTGCTTAAGCAATTTTTATTATACTAGGAGCTGATTTGAAGATTCAATTTACTCTAAAAAAATCCACTTAGGAATAACAAATACAGCCCCGTAAACACATACCTTGATGCTACTGCAAGGTAGATCAGCTGTGGGCGATCAGTGGATGGGCAAAAAGCCAAACTCCCATGGGCTGCATGTCCCTCTTCACTTTCCATGTGCCTACTATCTGTGCTCCTATACCAGTAGCACAAAATGGCCGCCGAACAGCCAGAACTAGAAAGACGACTTTGAACATGCTCTGCATGTGTACGTCGACTCTTAAACGAATTCACTGCAAATAAAAAATCACATGCAGCACTCTTAATTGCAGTCCTGCAGACTTTAAAATTAACAAAATATCCATGGGATCTGGTTTGCCATATAGGAATCCACCAGCATGACCTGTACAAACTAGAACTCGGTGAAATAGATCAGTGAGTTGTGTGCTTGCTCCACAAATCGTTCTTTTGTTTGCAGGGCAAATGGTCGACCAGGGGGAATGAACTATCCATTCTTCCGACGTCAATAGAATGAATGCCACTAAATCGTGTATTATTAGCATTGCTTTTTACAACTGTCAGTAACAATTCCCATGTGACCTGATAAAGCGCCACATGTCATTCCGATGTGTGGTCACATAACACCATGGGTCTCTTTCTGGTTAGCGGATCTGATAGCACAGCGGAGTAGAGCACTCGCTGTGCAGAGGCTGCTGACCCAGCAGAGCCAATCACAGCCTTTCATCCATCCGAGATCGATAAATGAGCCCCACACACCGTGGGAAATAAGCAGCGCTCAGATACCTGAAGTTATGTAGCGCTATATAAATGCTAAATTATTGTTATTATTATTTAGGAGCATCATCAGCAGCAACCTGTGGAGTCTCTTGATAACCATGGAACCTGTTCTGTCCTTGACTTAGCCCTATCAACTTGGGTTTGCCAGCCATTGTTGGCTGGGTCACCCCCTGCTAACATATATTGTGGGGGGTGAAATGTTTTGTGGGCGACGCGTCGTGAACGGTGAAATGCACAATGATGACTTGTGCAATTTAGGCACAGCTTCATGAAAGGGACTTCACCTGGGTGCAGCATCATGAAAGTGATTTACCCCGGCACTGCTGGCATATATTGAGGGTGCAGCATTATGAAAGTGGTTTACAGTCCTATTTCCTGAATATATTGTGGGTGCACCTTCATAAAAGTGATTTATAATGGCAATGCTGTCATATATCGTGGGTACAGCATTGTGATAACATATGCTTCTATGCACTGTTGGTGACTTCGTTTCTATTGGTGTTTTTCATGTGTTCCCCTCGATAACCGATTGTAAATTGTATGGCTTTTAACACCATTTTCTTAGAAATTATGCTGTAATGTGCACCATTTCAACCTATTATTTAAAAAGAAATTTAAAAAGAAATATCACGGGGGAGATCCCCCAAACCTCACTACATTATTGTGGTTGTCCTCTCTGTGCTTGGTCACTTCTGCTGATTTGGGGAGATATTTAGACCCTTCCACTGAAAACATTCAACTGCTGTGACTGACTGTGACTTATTTAGAATTTTGGTACCAGCTCAGGATCCAAATGCTTCCCTGGCACTGGGCTGCCCCGCCACAGCCCCTATCTCAGCCATTACCACCTCATTAAGACTGAACCAGTTGGATTGCTTGCATAATGGAAGGTTTCAGTATTTCAGCTTATTTTCTGCAAAACACCATATAGGACCGATCCGGTATCCAGTGATTATAACGGAATAAAAACAGAGAATGATTTTTTTAATGAGACAATTCAAACGAAAATATGTTGTTTTTTAAAATATATATGGGGTGGGGTAACGGTTTAAAACGGGTGGGGAGGGGTTAGGGTAGGGTTAAAAGCACAGTGAAACAGGGGCTTCGTGGGAACCCCCCAAAATAAAAACAAATAAAAATTAGATTTTTTATCGTTATAAATGTTTTGTTTTAAAAAAAACATTCTCTGAAAATGATCTCTATAAAAATCCCATAGAAGTGACTGAAAGAGTTGGTTTGCACCTGCCTCGGTATGAAATGCCATGCACACCGGGGATCGTCATTCACTCAGAAAATGGTTGAACATATGTTTTAATGTGGAAATTGTAAAAAACATGATCTTTGGGGGTACTCAATAGCCAACTGTCGAGGGAAAGGATGCCTTGCCTCCTATAGCCCGTGCCACTGTGCAGTTGTTTTAAAGGAATGAACCCTGTTCCCTGATGCCTCTGACATTCGTACAGCCTCTTCCAACCAGTTAGCAGGTGGGATTCCACAATAAGTAGTAGAAACATATTATTTCGGGATAAAGATTTTCTATACGAGTATTCTCAGCCAGGGACCATGACAATCCCTGCATGGCATTGCTCCAACTAAGTCTCACTCCTGCTCCTCTACAACGTCTCGCACTCCATCACAATGGAGCTTAGCTGTACCGCTTCCGGGGCATGGCCACTCACCCCCATACATCTGCAATAAACACAGCTCGACTTCTCGCACCCGAAACAACTCACTACTTCCAATAGAATACAGCTGAGTCCCACGATAACAAATTGGCGCCGCTGTGCACATAATCATTCTCCTTGACTTTCTTCCTGCCCGACAGTCCGTCATGGCACCTATCTTCATGTCCGAGTTCTATGGGCTGCTAGTATGGACCTAGTAACTCCCGCCAACCTTGGGCTGGCTAGTAAATGCACACGTACATTTTTATAATATTGGGTCATAGTCGCTCACGAACTACCTTCCTGCTGGCTAAAAAAGCACACCAGCATTTTAGAACCCTACCATCATATCTCACATCTCGGACCACGGTCCTCCTAAGGGCGTTCACCCCAACAGCACTTTGAAGACATACCAATGGCAGTAGGTGCTATAAACATGGCATAAAACATAACAGAATCATAACCCCTGCATTTCTCCATTTGCCCTTATTGCCAATTAGTCCTTTGCGCATGTTCCTTCGCTGCGCTTTATTTCCTTCCAAGAAATGAATTGGCATGACACAGTATTTTCAAATGGCAAACTTGGCCGCAGTTTTATTTCCATAACAACAGAATTATTGTACACATTTTTAAACTTCAGTCTGCAAGTGTGGCGCTTGCTCCGTGTCGGATCTCACCTGCTTCCCCCTATACCTTTGTATAGTTTCCATAGTAGGCCGCCAACTCCCCCGACCCTTTGTACCTGAGCCTATCCTGCCCAGGCAGGTGTTCGTGGGTGGGGATAGCACCGTTTCTTTTTGGGGGAAGCTGAGCCTTAGTTGTTACCACCAGACGCCCCCGCCGTTAGGCCCCCAAGAGGCGCTGGTCCGGAAGAGCGAAGACCCATTCCGGTTTCCTTCTGGCTCATCCGGAGTCTATCATTTGTGCTTGGTCGCCCAAACACCGCCACGCCACTAGGTGGGTTACCGCCCACCATGGCTCCCCTTCTTCCTGTCTTCTTTTCACAACTCCAGCAATTTGGTACAAATGTTCCAGAAAAAGAGCTCCATTCCCATTGCAGATAGGTGCACCCCATCCTTCAGAAAGTACTCTGGAGTTTTCCTGTTGATCAGGCCATGCCTGATTTGATGGAAGCCTCTGCCCCTGCAGAATTTTGCCACGCCCCCATTTAGTTTTCTCCTCGATTTTTCGACTGCTGAATGGTTCTCGGCCCCCCTCCATACTGCCCTGGGAATTACTTCTGACCACACAATCTCCCTTTCACCCAACTGTGCCGCGATCTCCTGTAACAAGAGCGTAATGTCCATCAACAAAACCCCCCTCACCAGGCTGGTCAAGTCGTTCCCTCCCAAGTGGATCACCAGCACCTCCAGCTTCTGCTGCCTACCCAGCAATTTCCACAACAGCCCCTGTAGCTGTGCCCATTTCATCCCCGGCACCCTGTGCCACTCAATCCGGAACTCGCGGCTGTCAGCTCCTCCTGCTGCCGAGTCCAGCTCGCCTTGGCCCTTGAGACGAACGAGTGCCCCACTACCCACACGGTGCGCTTCCTCTTTCCTTGAAACGCTGGGAAACGAGAAGTGGAGGGAACGGCAGGGTTAACTCATATCTTTTCTGGCCTGATATATCTTTTGTAACACCCTGAAGACCATATTCCCAACCTCATGATATCCTCCGCCCCCAAGCCCCCGGCTGCTGCGGAGGTGGTGGCCCCTATTCGAAATTAATGTGTCCCAAACCGGCCCTCCATTAACCCAATCATTGCCAGGCTCTGGCCCATCACTTTCTTAAACTGGAAGCGGCTTAATGCGGACCCGTCCCTGTCCAAGAGCCACGGTGCCTCTGCCTCTGACGGCTGCCGCTGCTGGAGGAAGTTGGCCACCGCCGCCACTGGGCATACTCTGCTTGTTTGGATGGCCTGCAGCGTTAATGCCGCCCCTTTCCCTTTCTGATCAGTCTTTGATCTTCTCACATAGATGACCACCTGGGAGCTGCTCACCTGCACGTCCCTCAACCGCAAAAACCCGTTCCCCTTGCCATCTTTATTCTCTGGCACCAGCTCGCTGATCCTGAGAGCCCCAAAGAATGCCACTGTAAAGGCACCCGTGAACAGTACCCTCTCGGCCTCGCCGTTACACACGGTGTCCAGACATTTAATTAACCCATGCAGTTTTAAAATATCAAAGGGCCGCCTCTCATCCGGTTTTGGTACTATTTGCTTAGCCCAGCCTCTCATGGCCAGCGTGATGTAGTGTTCCTTAGTGGGGTCCTTCTCCCCTTGAAGCTTGGCGTAATGCGCTATGGCCACCAGGTGGTACGACACCCATGCTCAGGTCTTCCCCATCCTCCAGCACCAGCCCACAAAGACCCGTACCAGGTTCTCCCCCTGACCGCCTGGCAGCACCTCTTCTTGGAAATGCGTAAAACATTCCCAACTTGCCCTGTACCTCTTAGCTGTAGCTGGCGCCAGTGCTGTCTCTACCAAGGAGCTCAGATCACCCCAATCATCCCCCACCACCGATCTTCGAACAGGGCCATTTCATTCCTTGTTTCGGGGTAGCTTTCCCGGAACCTGTCCCACTGTAAACGAGACAGAGAATCAGCGGCCGTATTTTTTATACCGGGAATGTCCCGTGCCCTGACTTCAATGTTCAAAGCTAACAGACTTTTGGTGAATTTCATGAGTAGCCTTAGCACCCTTAGGTTGCTAGATGACCCCGTGTTGATAATCTGGACCACTGCCAATTTGTCCGACCATAAGGCAACCTTTTTGTTCTCTAGGAGTTCCGCCCACAACTTGAATGCCACTACTATGGGGAATAGCTCCAACAGTGTAATGTCGTTTGTGACACCTCCCCTGTGCCATTCAAGTGGCCATGCCTTGCCACACCACCTGTCCCCCAGGATTGCACCAAAACCCAGGGACCCTCAGGAATCGGTAAAAAGTTTGACCCTCTGACTGCTTGCCCAGTACGCCCTCCAGATCGCCACCCCATGGGACTCTGTTAAAAAGGTATCCCACATCCTGAGATCCTCCTTCACCTCAGCTCCTAACAGGACGTGCTGAGCGGCGTGTTGTAACCCTACTGTTGTCAGCTCCACACTTCTGGCAAACACCCTGCCCAATGGTATTACTTTCCCTGCAAAATTGAGGTTTCCGCCAGAGACTGCAACTCCTTCAGGGTTGCTTTGCTTTTTCCCAACAGGCCTCGTATCATGACCTGTAGTTTCTGTACCTTGTCCTGTGGGAGCCTACACTCGCCTTTTATTGAATCAATCTCAATCCCCAGAAATGTCAATGTAGTGGCTGGCCCCATGGTCTTCGCTGGCGCCAAAGGCACCCCCAAATGTTCCATCATCCCCGGAATTTCCTCCATGAGCGCCCTGCATTCCTCTGTCCCTTTTCTACCAATGAAGAAGAAATCATCCAGGTAATGCAAAATTCCCCCTTCCTTTGTTTTTTGCCTCACTGTAAATTCCAAGAAGGTGCTGAACGCCTGGAAATAAGTGCATGAGATACCGCAGCCTAGACATCTGTCGTAATAGTAGTCGTTGCCCACCTTGAAACCCAGCAAATAGTAACTGTCTTTGTGGATTGGCAATAATCGAAATGCTGACTCTATGTCTGCTTTCCCCAACAGAGCCCCCTCCTCTGCTGCTTTCACCATTTGTACCACATCCTCCAGCGAGCCGTACTGTACTCTGCACAATTCTTCAGGTATGCCATCATTCACTGACTGACCCTCGGGGAAGGAAAGGTGGTGGATCAGGCAGAACTGGCCCTCTTCCTTCTTTGGTACCAACCCTAGTGGCGATACCACCAAATTGTCCATGGATGGAGCAGGGAATGGGCCTGCCACTCTTCCTAGTCTCACTTCCTTTTCCACCTTCCTCTGCACCACCTCTGGTTTCTCCAATGCTGACCGTAGGTTGGCCGCCTCTTTCCCACCCTGGCTAACTGCTCCAGGGATCTGAAAACCCCACCTGAACCCTTGGCACAACTTTGCATCAACCTTATTGTGATATACATTCAGAAAAGGAGTCTTGGCAAGGAGGTTAACCGGCGTGGGTAAGTTCCATTTAATCACAATTTTGTTATTCACAGTTTCCCCCACATTGTATTGATTTGCCGGGACTTCAAACACTATTTGCTCTCTCTTTTGGTTTGCTACTCTCTTTGTGTTTGGCCTCGCCTGGGGTGGGTCTGCGGGGACCGGCACCACCTCCCCTTTGGTGTTTGTACCTGCATGCTTTACCATATGAACAGTACCCCTCTGCAAACCTCCAGCAGTTCTCTTGCTCCCCCTGGTGGGCTGCTGCCCGGTACACCCAGGAAGGGGGCCCGCAAAAGGATCCCCTCCCCCGCTGCGTGTACCCCCCTCTGCCCCTCCCTGCCCGGGACCTCTCCCCTTGTGGCTTGTCCTCCGGCTCCCTGGAGGGTACCACTTGTCGATGTATCCCCTGACATCCAACTCATCCCATGACATTGCTGGCCATATTTGCATCTTTAGCCTGAAACCCCGGTCATAGTCCAACCACCCATCACCGCCATATTTCTGATACAAGTCATGAACATACTGCTCAGAAGCTATCATCGCTAGCGCATCCTGTGGGTACCTTTCCAACATCACTGACATGTACATCATATATGCTTTGAGCCAATTGTTATATGGAGTGCTCCACCTTGGTGCTCTCACTGTCCCTCTTTTCTTTCTCCTTTTTGGACAGTTCTTTCAGACCCCCCCCAACGGGAACAATCGCCAATAAGTCAAAGATTTCTATAAACTCTTTCCTCCACAACCTCTCTTTGACTGCCCATGGGATATGCCATACCAAAGAATTCACTGTTGCCCGCATTGGAGCAAACCCTGGCATTGGTCTGCCATACTGTGTCGCCTGCCCCCGGGCTCCCCCTGGTCCAAAGCTGATCCGGCCTGCAGCTGGAAGCTGAGCTGTGCTCTGAACCCCTAACAAGCCAGCCCCCGGCCCCAGCCCCCATCCACTCTGGCCCGCTTGCGCACTTGCTGGGGCCACTGGTACCGGCAACTGTGCCGCCCCAGTGGTGTTAGGTGCCCCCGGGCCCTTCACTCCACCACTCCTGTCCCCTTGGTGCCCCTGCTGCGGTGGCCATCTGAGACTGTTGACTGACTCCCCCAGGAGGACCCGCACTAGGCAGGCCGACTGATAAAAATCCCCATGGTGGAATCCCGCTTCTTTGAGGCAGCTGACTTATCCCCCTACTGTGGACCATACCTGACCCCCGGAACCGCCCAGCGGCCCCCCAAAGCCCTGAGATGTCCCTTGCTGAGACAATGCTCCCACACTATTTACCATCCCTTCCATCATACCGGCATTAGTAATTACATTTAGCACTTGCCCATTCTTTCCCATTGTTTGCATGCATTCCATCACCATACCTTTCACCATCTCCAGGGATGTGGTTCCTTCCCCAGCTACGTCCACCGTTCTGGTTGCAGGAGTGCTGGGTGGGCTCACACGGTTCCCTGGAGCCTCAGCAGGTGTAGAAGCCGTTAAGACCACACCCTCCTGCGCCCTCCCTTTCTGTCGTGGCCTCTTGATGCTGCTGGCCTGTTCTTTGTTTGCTTTGGCTTTCGCCATCATTGTCCTTTTCCTTTTCTTCACCTGGACCTATTCTTCTTCGTCCTCCTCCACACTGTGTATCTCCACCTCCACCACCGTCAATTCGCTGGCGCTGTCCTGAAACATGAGTGGTGAGTTATCTACCACCTGGCTGAGCCCGTGCTGGCCCTGTCCCGGTTGGGCCACCATTGCCATCATCCAGTCTGGCCCATGAGTGGCTACCGCCGACCTGGCCATATCTAAAAAGGCTGCCAGTTCCATTGCTTGTGGATATCTTGTTGGACCGACTGCCTGCTTTCTTTCCCCACTGGGTAGCCTGTTGCTGTTCCCTGTGGCTGCTCACTGTCTCTTTCTTGTCCCCAGCTGATTCCCCTGCGGCCTGGTGATCAAAGCATCCCGCCTGCGGAAGCCCACGCTGGCTGTCCGTGTCCTTCCGGCGGGCCGTACTTTACGACAAGGGCGTGCGGGAGTCCACGGTGCGGGATAGCGCCAGCCCACCTGTGGCCGCCCGCTCGGGCAGTCCGGGTCCTTCCGGCGGGGCCGCGGCTCTAGAATAGGGTGTGCAGGCACCCTCGGTGCGGGATCAAAGCCGCCTGCCTGCGGATGTCCGCTTGGGCAGATCCTACAGGCGGGGCCATGCCCTCAGGCCGTACCTGCGGTTCCCTCACATGATGGCGTTCTCTCCTCTGCCGGCTTCCTGGTTTCCGCCTCCGGGTTGCCTCCTCCTTCCGGCCTCGTGACCTACAGTCAGCTGGTCTCTTGCGTTGATGCTTCCTATTCTCTGGGCACCCGACGCCGTGCTGCTTCCTGGACCGTGTCGCTCGCGCTTGTCCCCGGTTGGTTCGAGCTGCTTTCCATGGGCAAGTAGGGGAGATGTCTGGGCAGCACTCCGTCCTGACACACGACCACAAACTCAAAACAAAATCCTTCCTTCAGCACGGCGAGTCGGCAGGGTCCCACTGCAGGAGTGAGATGTCTCTGCATTCGGACCCTGCTGATTATAAAGAGGCTCGCCACGCCCCTTTCCTTTGTTTTGCCCTTTGCGGGCTTCGGGGTGTTTTGGCGCCGTTCTGCCCCCGTACCCTCCCCTTTCCCAGGGGGAGGGGAACAAGTTGCAATGAGGACTCTGCATAGGTTACCATGCTGCCTCCTCCCATTTTCTTGGGGTCTTTCCCGTCGTCAGTGGCATTTAATTCCAAAAAATCACACAAACAACAAAAACAGTATTATTGTTGCACAGAAAACAGGAGGCCATCATAATTATAATGAGGACTCCTATTTTCAGTTTTTACTGATTTTTACACATAAAACAGCTACAAAAGCCTCTGTTTCTTTTCAGTATTTATTTGCAAACAACATAAAAAAAAACTGAAAACGGGTCTCTTGCTTAATCTCCTGGTTGTCTGTCAAGTCTTGCTGGCCAGTAGCTGCGCAAAGTAACCTAACTGGGAGGCTTAACATGTATTTACTTCCCTTTGAAGTTGTTTAAATGGTTGTGGAGGTATTGCTCAGGTCATCAGTCGGTTGGTTTTAAAGTGAAACTGGATCTTGGCGTGAGCTGCAAGAACCCAGCTCCATACATATCCCATTACAGGCATCCAAGCACTACATTTTCAATGTCAATATATGTGGAAAACTTACAAGTTGCAACTTAATTTATTACAGAGCAAAAATGTATAAAAGGACGAAACTATAAATATGGATAAATACAGATATCTTGAATAATTCAAAATGTAATACCATGAAACCGGGACCCTTAATCATAATCAAAATAGTAAGACAAAAAAAAATCGAAATCTATCCATTTACGTAAGTGCTTATGTGACTCTGCCAGTCACATACACATATAAATACATTAAAGCGCCTAGATGCCTCACGGTTCGGTGCGCTATACACACGTCCAAATAAATACATAAAAATACTAATGATTCAATGTCTGCTTCCTTTACTTGTCCTCACAACTGTGCAATGTGCCTGTCTTCTGCGATAGGTCCTGTAAGAGGGATGAAATAGTTGGGGTTAATGTGGAGAGAGTGAAAGGCAAAATGCCAACTTCAGGTGTTGACGCGTGGACGCTTCCGTTCTCTGCGCACGAGCAGGATTCTGGGTAAGTTAGCTGAGGACAGGGCACCCCGGGGGTTGCGTTGCCACTGGAGAGCCCCAGGTGTTGTTGTTCTGCTTGGCTGATTGCTAATGAGTTCTGTTTGCAAGCATGAGGTGTGTGTGTGTGGAGGGCCGCTTGGCGAGGCGTTGAGGCCGGGTTCTGCCTGTGGGATTAGAGGTGGGTTGCTGTGTAGGCAACCGGTCGGCAGCTGCGTATGGATCAACTGGTCGGTACGTGCATAGTGCTCGCTGGAAAGATGGAGGCGGAGGGGAAGTGGTTTGGTGAGAGGGGTTGCTTGTTAAAGCCCACTTCCACGCGTGCTTGCTCGATTGCACCCATTTTGTGTAAGCAGCACCAAAACACATGTTCTTGCTTCTTTTAGGTGCTCGGGAATCACCTATCAGTTTTTAGCAAAGCAGCATCAGACGACGTTCCCATGCTTATTCTGCCACGTGATCTCTCCTAAAAGCAGTGATGAAAAGTCATGCTCCTGCTGAAAGTTCCTGTTAGTTGAAAACTGGTGTGCCCTTGAATCAGAGTGGCACACCTGGCGTGTGTGCTGTTACTGAGGTTTCCGAGGTGCTCCCACTTCCTTCTTCCCCAATCACTCTCCACTCACGTGCAGAACTGGTTCCAATTCATCAGGGAGCCAATACTTCATGCAACGTTCTCCAATGGACGCCATTTATCCATGAACTAGCACCAATAACCTGGTCCTATCACTCATTACTCTTCAACGTACTCCCAGATGCCTCGAGGTTCGGTGCGCTATATAAATGTACAAATAAATAAATAAACTTCTCCATCTCTACTGAAAAACATTTCCTGCATGCTTCAAAGTACCCACAGTACTACCTATCCTCAGAAAACCCACTGCGCCTTATGCTCAAATTCTCCAAGACCCAAGTCATCTGTCCTTCAGCCTTTAACGGACCATCTCATCTTTCCTCTCAAATATCTTTGTTCCAGGTACACAACCTTCTGGTTCTTTTCGACTGAGCTATAAAGCACCAAACATTAATCACTGTTGCAGTCAGAGCTGCCAGGAGCAATTATCTGGATGAAGGGGTATGCAGTGATAAAATCGCAGCAAAAATGTCACCTTTACAAAAAATCCCAGCAAAAATGCTGTGCTTTGCCGTGTTAAAGGTGTACCCCATTACACCATATAAGAGGAGCGGGGGTTGCTGGGGTGTCCCCCACTCACCTTAAATGGTATAATGGGTCTGATGGATGCAGGCGTGTCCCCTGCGTTCTTAACATGGATTGCAGCGGCAAAACAACAGCCTTTTTGCCACAATATTTTGTGTTCGCAGCCATTTTTGCTGTGATTTTAACACATGGAACCGATGAAGGTTGGTCTTGAGGGCTGCCCAGAGCAGTTGCCAAAGGTTTACGTTTAATTCTAAAAACTTCCAGCCCTCAGCTCTTTGGTTTTGCATCAACAAATCACCAGCCAGTTCTAGCCAGAGGGCTAACATCAGAGGCATTGCTGGCGGTGGGGGCTGAGGGGGCTATAGCCCCGGGTCATTTGGTTGTAGCCCTGGATAGAAGCTCAGGGACTACAACCAAAAGGATAAAGCTAGCCCCGAATCCCACCGGTCCCGACATTAGCTTAGCCCCTGATCTTTTCCAGACCTAGCTACACCCCTGGCTAACATGAATGGACACCTGCACAAGCAACAACAAATTAAAGCTCAAACTAAACAAAACGGACCTCACCCTCTGACCAAGTAAATCATCACATCCCTTGACAACACCTTAGCTGGAAGAGGTGGGAGACTACCCCATCCAAGTGAGAAGCTCAAGAAGATTCTTATGTACAACTCGCTTACCAACCAGGAGTCAGAAACAGCTTCTTCGACCTCAGATTGATCCACCTCATCAATCCATATGTGCTCTAGCACCTCGAAGCGTCTCTTGTGCTAGATGGAATGACCAATAAAGATCTCAGACCAGATAAATGGACAGACTCAGAAAATATGTCAAAATACTATTCTCAGTTCAAAAAAGCAGGGTGAACTGGCGAACAACGGACTGATGCTCACACACAAACTAGATTATACAGAGGTTATATACCCCAATATGCGTCATCTATGACATCATCCTACGTCGCAAACTACAAAATCTATTGAAGGGAAGGATTGGTTAAGGAGACATATGTACCTATGGTATACATATGGGTTAGTACACATTGGCTGCTGCTTATCTGTAGGGCACACCTCGAACTACCTCTAAATACATACAATGCTGATAATAGCAGAGAAAATGGCAGCGGATTGGTCTATGCAACATTGTATGGCACGTTGCCCCATAGACCCTCTGATTGGTTGGCATGCTCACCCAACCTTGGACTTTCGGCTTGTTAGCAGCACGTAAGCAAAACGAAACCCAGGTGCTCAGGTCACGTCAGATTACTCCCCACTTTCCTAATTAGTCCATCATCTCTCATAAATCCAACCATAAGCAAAAGTTTCTCGTCTATAGTTGACCTTGTAGTTGCTCTCTGTTCTAGTGCATTCGAGGGAGTGTAAGCACATCACTATCTTCATCCGTAGCTTAATGAATAGCCCTTGTTTTTAGCTCCTGAATCACATGTGAGGAGGCCGCACATTTCGACCTCCTATTTACTGCTATTTTATTTACTTATTCTGGTGTTCTTACTCCTCGTGGCCTCTAGAGACTTGCTCACTCCATCTTGTATAGACCTTATCCACTGTTAATTGTCCAATACTTGGCTCCTGCAAATGTTTTCTTCTTCTTTAATCTAAAGAAATATGTCTCTCGTACATGGCTTTGCCATCTACCTCCCATTGTGCTTTGCAATTATTCCTTAAAATAGCACCCTTGAACCCAGGCCTCCTCTTCATTCTGCACACAAAGCTATTTCTCCAACGTCTCCTGACTCTGCATCTGTCTATGAGGTAGCTGGATTGAGTCTTGACATGAGCCGGCATCCATCTTCCTATCATGGACGTCCTTGCCACATTATATTTTCCTAGCAAGCTTCTATATTTCTCGTCTACCTTGCGCTACTGCGTATTTACACTTATTGGCCCGCAAGTTACTTTATCTTCTTTGTATAAATGACTACTTTATCATTTCGTACATGTTTCTCTTGCTACTGCGGTGACATCGTCACTCTTAAGTATTTCCTTATCGTTTCTGAATGCCCTCATATGTCTTCTTCTTAACATCCCTCTGCCCTTGTCAGATTTCACTCAGCGCCACATGATGTCCAATGGTGCGTGCTGACATCCTGCCACAGGGTACATTCGGTACGGTTGCCTGAGTGCATATCGTCTCTCATACACTCAATGTGGTTTAGGGACAACACATGGGGTCCCACATAGAGCTCTTCTCCTGCTGTTCCAATATGACAGCAGTGAGGGGGCGGGAGCCAGGGAAAACGCATCCACTTGCTCCTCTACACATCGTCTCCACACAGAACCCTTGCAGTCACGGCACTTGCACCTTCAGTGTTGGACTAGGGCACCAGGTTCTAAGTAATACTCGCAGGTTACCCAATGAGGATTCACCTCCAGAAATGGTCCTGAGACTGCAAAGCTCGGAACACATCACACTGGCAAGATCCAATAGAACCCTCTCCTCTGCATCTCTCGAAGAGACCACCACACCAGGGGTCAAGTAGTAAAGTTCATGACATATATCCTGGCCAAGATGCTGCGATCCATCGAGGACACCATAGGGATTGTTCCTTGGTAAAACAAGAAATATCTAATTTGGTTTTATGGCCATTACCCTCTGTAAAACCCTCCCCAGGTGACGTTGCACACTGTACTGTGCTTTTCTGAAGCTCCTAAAAAGATGGCTCTTCACAAGCAGGCAAGATAGAAAACAATGGCAGTACCAACGTCTCATGCAAGGCATGACCAATTCTTTAAGTGGGATAAGAAATCGAAGGGAGGCTCTAATGCGTCATGATACAATATTTGTGGACAGGTCCTAAAAAGGGTCTCTCGCAGCCTCAAATCCAGAGTAGCTAAGAAAGCTTTAAAATAAAAGTGGCCTGTGAAATTAAAGAAGTGACCTAAGGAAGGTCAGTGGCTCAAGGGCAATGTTTTGAGAATGCCAGGGCTGAGCCCTGGCTTGCCCTGGCCCACTTAAATCCCTGGCCAGGACTAACTGAGAGGTTGTGTATGCTCAATATCCTCCGACAATAGGCATCCCTGCGCGCCCGGATAACATCACTCAACAATCCTCAACCCAGCAACAGATCACACACCACAACCCAGAGTAAAATTAACAGGATCTTTAATAATTGGTACTTTTTGTTCAACTGGGCCGGTATCTATAGTTAACACCACTTGGCCAGAAGCATGCTGTCACAGATACTAGCGATTTCAAAAGAGAAAAAGAGGGCAAAGTGGTTTTCAGGAAGGGCAGGGGGTAGGCTTGGTGGCTAGAGGAGAGTTTGTGGTGTGCTGTGCTGGTGAAGTGAAAAAATAAAAAAAATAATAATTAATTAATTAAAGGATATGTTGAGTGAAGCAGTTGGACCTGGCAGTCTCCAAAGTAAAAGTGATTTCAAGGTGGGCCCACTTGTATGCCATGAGAAGTGGAGGGGTGCAACATGTACTCCATCACCAGAGTTGAAGCCTCATATAGGTTTTATGCTGGCATATACCAGAGAGAAATTCAGGGCTGGGGCAAGTGTAAGTGGTTGGGAATGTGCAGGAGGGATAGAGGTTCTTAAAAGGGGAGTTTGGAACTAGTTGAAGTTGTTAAAGCATTATTCGATAGAGGAGGCCTGAGGATGAGAGAGCTGCGAGGGAGGATCTGACCTCACCCAGGTAGGGGGCAAGGAGATAGGGTACAGAGACATCAAATTCAATAAGGAATTGGTTACATGACAAGATTCAATAGTTGGGTTAGATGAGAAAAGGGGAGAGGAAGACAAGGTCAGGCCAGTTACCTTGTGCATGCCTGGCACATTTTTGGTATGACATCAGTGTGGGGTCACACAGGAGAGAATTAAGTTCAAGTTGATTTGCGGGACGTTGAAGTCCGCCCACAAGAGCATTGGGGTCTCCTGTTGGAAATGTGCAGTAGCACCTGGAGCGTATCAAGTGTTGCCCGGGATTACCACAATAACTGATTCAGGCCCACATAACGGGACAGACTCAAAGAATATGGCAAAGTACAACTTTACTATCAGTCAGGGACATCATTTGGGGCTCGCAAAGAGTTGCACTGCGACCCCTGTGATCTCCCTTGCTACCCCAAAAAAAGAAAATGTTTTTATTTCTTTTTTCTTTTTAAAAAAATGAAAGCTCCTGGGTTGTGGCCAGCGCCATGTGGCTTATTGTTTCTGGAGTGACTGGCTTACTGGTACAGGCCTCTTAAAAAAAAAAAACAGGGGGTTCCACAAGCGTAACACTTTAAGCAGTGACCCTAAATAAGAAAGAATAGGAATACAAAATAGTCTTTCTGGAATTCTATACAATAATTGCTAGACTCATTAAAGGTTTATTTTTGGCACACTTCAGTGGGTGAGTCACTGATTTAGTCTGATTTAGTCTGTTCGTAAACACCTCAATTTCACAATGCAGTCAAAAACTATATGTATTTTGCTTTTCGCAAGTTGCAGTTATAGCATGTTTTTTCTGCCGTTGTCTCTGTTACGATCATCACGAGACACTCCATCTCAGTGTCTTCGCTCGCGTGACAAAATCCTTGTGCCTAAAAGGTTGTGTATGTACAGTGTAGAAATATTTGATTGTAGCACATAAAGTGGCCCTTGATTTCATTGTGCCAGAATAAATGCTTTGTTGTAATGTGTCTATCTTTCCTATCTCCCTGGCATGCTGTTCAGGATGTTTGTTTGCATGTATGAGGTAACGAGTACCCAGAGTACGGGATGCCGTGTGAGTGCACTGCTTTCCCAGCGCTACTCTACAATCTTTAATAAATGTATGACCCCTTAGTATGTATTTTGCCAACCTCTTAAACCATGAAAAGTATATCCACGCAGGTTTGACATCTGACCAACTTTGCACCAGATCTGCAGATGAACTGGCCTGCTGTTAAATCTCAGTTACCAGTCTATTGGTATTCACTACAGAGAGTAATTTGCTTTCTGACATGTAATTCCTGTAAACATTCAGACATGTAATTCCTCATTTTACTATAGCCAATAAGATAGCTATATCTGGTAAAATAACTCAGTGGGTTGAGTGCTCGCTGCTGCAATGTGTGTTTGATCTGCAGGTTGCAGGTTCAAATCCCAGCGAGGTGTTGGGTGATATTGTAGGCATATTTATTCTATATAAAGTGCATAAGTGTTATATGATAACACATCATTTTCATTTGGCCTTGGACGTCTGCTTGTACTCACCGTAATTTGGCAATATGGGCCTATACACACAGATATGATTAACAATACAAATGGTGACTTATTCTTGTATGAAATATATATCACATTAGAGTGATATTGTAACCATATTTATCGTAGTGTACTTTGGAACAATGCTATGTGATGCCACTTCCTGTTTTGTCAATGGGTGAAAGGTTGTGTTCCATTGCTTCCCGTGATGTCACATCGGGGTGGGGTCAAATGACATCACTTCCTATGATATCCTCGAGGTCAAGGGTCCTGTGATGTCACTTCCGCTACCCCTGACACACTGTCGAATATATTTCAGTTACACAAAGGATTTATACCCCAATATACGTCAGATATGACATCATCCTACGTGGCAAATAGTAATAACCTATCAGGGGAGGGATAGGTTGAGGGAACATATCTACCTATAGCTTATTTAGGGGGTAGTAACATAATTGGCAGCCCCTTATCAAGTAGGCACGCCTGGAACAACCTCTAAGTAAGTATAATACAGATAATAGTAGAATGACAGCAGCGGATTGGCTTGTGCAACAATGTATAGTCCATCATCACAAAGGACATCCTGATTGGTTGTCACCCTCTTCCAACCTTGTACATTCAGGTTGTTAGCAGCACGTAAGCAAAATGAAACTCTGGGAACAATGTCCGACAACTGCCCACTTGACCAATTAGCCTACCATCTCCCATCTGTTAGGCCCCAAGCAAAGGACTCTTCTTTATAGTTTACCTTGTTGACTGTTCTCTTCTCTGGAACTTGAAAGGGAGTGAAGGTACATTGCAATCTTTGTCTGGAGCCTTGTTTTCTGATCTTACACCACACGTGAGGAGACCATGATTTGTCCATTCTGTCCTCATATTTAGTGCTATTTGATTCAATTATACTGGGTGCTATTACTTTCCTGGGCCTCTGGAGACTTGGTTGCTCCGTCTTGCATGTGCTTTCTACATTTTTAATGGTCCGATACTTGGCACTTCAGATGTTTACTCCTTTACTTAATCTAAGAGAAATGTGTCTTACATACATGGCTTATCCTCTGACTACTTTTGTACCTTGTAGTTGCTTCTTTCAGCAGCAGCTTTGATCCTTAGTCAAACAAATCTTCTGTGTTCTTGCACAAATTTGTATTTTAGTGTCTGTCAGCTCTGCAGCCTTGGTCTCTCTCCTTTGGATTTTTAGATTACTATTATACGAAACCAACGCCCATTTTGTCCTCATGGCGGCTTTACCTGTGTCATATTTTCTGCTGTAGTTCGCTTCTATATCTTCTCAACATATATGATTTCTTCGTATCCACATGTTCATTTATTTATTTTATTTTTTATATACCGCGCCACATGCCCGTAGGCCTCAGGGCGTACACAATACGAAGCAAACTGGGTTAGGCAGAACAAGAAGGTCCAAATCAGACGTTGCGAGAAACCGTGGCATCATACAATAAAAATCAAGCATAGGAGTCAGTCAGGTGGGAGGTTGAAGAGAAACGTCTTCAGCCTTTTTTTGAACTTGATGGTCATTATAGCAGCTCTGAGGGCATTCGGAAGTGCATTCCAAGCAGTAGGACCCAAGACATTAAAGCTATGACCGCCTGCTTTAGCCAACCTAAACCGAGGCTGTACAAGACTGAGTTGGTTCTTAGATCTAAGGCAGTGGTGCACAACTGATTTTGACAGAGGGCCGAAAATACCTTACATGATGGCTATAGTGGGCCAAAAAGTAAATGTGGGTGGGGCGGTAGGCGGGGCGTGGCAGGAGGCTTTTTCAACCCCCAATTTGTATTAAACACACGGAAAAAGAATACGTTTTTGAGGTGTAACGATTTTTATTTGTATTTCATACTTACATTTTGTACCACACATTTTCCATTGTTATGATGTATTTCTATTTAGTTATTGTATATCGTCTGTTTAATTAAATTATATATATTTTATTGACCCTTGATTGGACATTGCCTTATTTTGGACTGCTATAGTTTGCTGTTTGGGTTTCCCAAGAGGGGTATGGCCTTTGTTAAGTCAGGTTTCCTCAAAAAGCGAAGGATGTACATCTCCTAACTGTGCCTGTTTTAGCTTTATTATTGGGTTCACTCTTGGGAGTGCAACACTATGCCCCATGGCCCCCACCCACAACCAAACACTATTCTCTATGGCCCCCACCCCTCAAGCAAACACTATGCACCATGGCTCCCACCCCCAACCAAACACTATGCCCCATGGCTCCCACTCCAAACCAAACACTATACCCCATGGCCCCCTCACGCCCAACCAAACACTATGCCCCATGGCCCCCTCACCCCCAACCAAACACTATGCCCCATGGCTCCCACCCCAATCAAAAACTATGCCCCATGTCCCTCACCCCCAACCAAACACTATGCCCCATGGCTCCCACCCCCAACCAAACACTATGCCCCATGGCTCCCACTCCCAACCAAACACTATACCCCATGGCCCCCTCACGCCCAACCAAACACTATGCCCCATGGCCCCCTCACCCCCAACCAAACACTATGCCCCATGGACCCACCCCTCAAGCAAACACTATGTCCCATGGCTCCCACCCCCAGCCAAACACTATGCCCCATGTCCCTCACCCACAACCAAACTCTATGCCCCATGGCTCCCACCCCCCAACCAAACACTATGCCCCATGGCCCCCACCCATCAACCAAACACTATGCCCCATGGCTCCCACCCCTCAAGCAAATACTATGCCCCATGGCCCCCACCACTCAAGCCAACACTATGCCCCATGGCTCCCACCCCCAACCAAACACTATGCCCTATGGCTCCCAACCAAACACTATGCCCCATGGCCCCATCACCCCCAACCAAACACTATGCCCCATGGCCCCCTCACCCCTCAACCAAACACTATGCCCCATGGCTCCCAACCAAACACTATGCCCCATGGCCCCATCACCCCCAACCAAACACTATGCCCCATGGCCCCCTCACCCCTCAACCAAACACTATGCCCCATGGCCCCCACCTCTCAAGCAAACACTATGCCCCATGGCTCCCACCCCTCAACAAATGTACCTTACATGCCGCCTATGGAGGGCCGAAGAGTAATGATGTGGGAGGGACGGGTGCAGGGCGGGTCCCAACTCAGCACACAAACTCTCAAGCATGCACCCATACAGACCCGTATCCCCCACCCCCCAACTCAGCACACAAACTCTCAAGCATGCACCCATACAGACCCGTACCTCCCACCCCCCCAACTTAGCACACAAACTCTCAAGCATGCACCCATACAGTTCCGTACCCCCCCATCCCCCAACTCAGCACACAAACTCTCAAGCATGCAATCATACAGACCCGTACCTCCCACACCCCAACTCAGCGCAC
The DNA here is from genome assembly GCF_040938575.1 of Ambystoma mexicanum. Lineage (NCBI taxonomy): Eukaryota > Metazoa > Chordata > Amphibia > Caudata > Ambystomatidae > Ambystoma > Ambystoma mexicanum. The sequence goes on along the minus strand of NC_090923.1, from coordinate 96,889,696 downwards.
ACACTCTCAAGCATGCATCCATACAGACCCGTACCCCCCCCCCAACTCAGCACTAAGGGTGTTGACTGTGGAGCGGGTGTAGACTGTGGAGTGGGTGTAGAGTGTGGAACGGGTATATAGGGTGCAGAGAAGGTGTCGAGTGTGGAGCGGGTGTAGAGTGTGGAGCGAAGGGGTGATGTATGTGGATGGAACGGGTGAAGTATGTGGATGGAACGGGTCAAGTATGTGGACGGAACGGGCCAAGTATGTTGGATGGAACGGGTGAAGTATGTGGATGGACCGGGTGAAGTGGATGGATCAAGTGAAGTATGTGGTTGGAACGGACGAAGTATGGGGTTGGAATGGGTGAAGTATGTGGGTGAAACTGATGAACTGGGTGAAACTGATGAACTGGGTGGAACGGATGAACTGGGTCGCACGGATGAACTGGGTCGCACGGATGAACTGGGTGGAACTGATGAACTGGGTGGAGCGGGTGATGTGGGTGGAATGGGTGAAGTGGGTGGAACGGATGAAGTATGTGGATGGAAAGGATGAAGTATGTGGATCAATCTGGCGAAGTGGGTGGATGGAATCAGGGAAGTGGGTGAATGGAACAGGTGAAGTATGTGGAAGGAACGAGAGAAGTAGGTAGATGGAATGGAGAAAGGGGGTGGATGGAACGGGTGAAGTGGGTGTATGGAACGGGTGAAGTATATGGAAGGAACAGGTGAAGCATGTGGATGGAATGGGTGAAGTATGTGGATGGATGGAACGGATGAAGTATGTGGAAGGAACGGGTGAAATATGTGGATGGAATGGGGAAAGTGGAACGGGTGAAGCTGGTGGATGGCACGCGTGAAGTATGTGGATGGAACGGATCAAGTATGTGAATGGAACGGGTCAAGTATGTGGATGGAACGGGTGAAGCGGGTGGATGGAACGGGTGAAGCGGGTGGATGGAAAGGGTGAAGTGGATGGATGGAACGGGTGAAGTATGTCGAAGGACGGGTGAAATATGTGGATGGAACAGGGGTAATGGATGAATGGAACGAGTGAAGTATGTGGGTGGAACAGATGAACTGGGTGGAACGGGTGAAGTGGGTGGAACGGGTGAAGTGGGTGGAACGAAAGAAGTGTGTGGACGAAATGGGTGAAGTGGGTGGAATGGGTGAAGTGGGTGAAACGGAAGAAGTGTGTGGACAAAACGGGTGAAGTAGGTGGAGCGGATGAAGTAGGTTGATGAACGGATGAAGTATGTGGATGGAACGGGGGAAGTGGGTGGAACGGGTGAAGTGGGTGGAACCGGTGACGTGGGTGGAACGGGTGAAGTGGATGGAACAGAAGAAGTGTGTGGGTGAAACGGGCGAAGTGGGTGGAACGGATGAAGTAGATGGATGAACGGGTGACGTATTGTGGATGGAATGGGTGAAACAGGGTGTATGGAACGGGTCAAGTATGTGGATGGATGATGCATAGAGAACGGATAATGTGGGAAGAACGAATGAAATGGGCAGACCGGATGATGAAGGGATAACATGCATAGATCGGACAAAGTGCATTGATCAGAAGGAATACATAGAACTGATCTAACTGATAGTGTGCATAGAACTGAGCAGGTACATACAACGGATGGAATGCATGGAACAGATAGAGGGCACGGAATGGACACTGTACAAAAAATGATTAGAGTGCATGGAACGATCTGAAGTGCATAAAACGGTTGGAGTGCATAAAATGATCGAAGTACATAGAATGGTTGGAGTGCGTGGAACGGTTTGGAGTGCATGGAACGGTTTGGAGTGCATGGAACGGTTTGGAGTGCTTGAAACGATCGGAGTGCATGGATCTATTGGAGTGTGCTCGATCTCAAGCACCTAAGGTAAACCACCATATCACATCTCCACGCTTTCTCTCTTCTTTATAGCACCACTCAACTAGAACACAGCGATACTAGGACACCATTCGGTATAGCTGTTCTCATACCATCACTTGCCTCATACTCCCCATCATCCTAACTAAAGACAGCTGGTTACACACCCTCCAGCCTAGGTGTTCTCCTCAGGCCTAACGCAGCCAGAATCGGTCTGGATAACAACCTGCCAGAACGAACACATATACTTGATCTCCCAACCACCACACCTACCGCTAAGAAGCAGCTATCACACGAATGCCACACCTGCTGCACACATATCCGGTGCTCACACGCACCTTATGACTCTCTCTCTCTCTCTCTCTCTACTGACTTGAACTTCGGTTCCCGAGGGCGTTCAACCTACCAGCGCCTTGAGATCATACCAATGGTACATAAGGCGCTATATAAATGCAAAGTAACATAACATAACACAAACTCTCAAGAATGCACCCATACAGACCCAAAGCCCCCACCCCCCAACTCAGCATACAAACTCTCAAGCATGCACCCATACAGACCCGAACCCCCCACCCCTGCATCTCAACATACACTGCACTAACACTCCAAAACAAACATTCAGGCAAACCTGACCCTCCCCCACAGCTCAACATACAACGCCCTTGCACTCAAAAACAAACATTCAAGCAGACCCGACACCCCCACCCCCGCATCTCAACATACACCACACTCACATTTAAAAACAAACATTCATGCAGACCCGACACCCCCCCACCCCGCATCTCAACATACACCACGCTCACACTTAAAAACAAACATTCATGCAGACCCGACACCCCCCACCCCCGCATCTCAACATACACCGCACAAACATACAAAAACAAACATTCATGCATACCCGACACCTCCCCCACCCCCACATCTCTACATACACCGCACAAACATACAAAACCAAACATTCATGCAGACCCGACACCCCCCCACACCGCATCTCAACATACACCACACTCACACTTAAAAACAAACAATCCTGCAGACCCGACGCCCCCCCACCCCCGCATCTAAACATACACCACACAAACATACAAAAACAAACATTCATGCTGACCCGACACCCCCCAGCCCCACACCTCAACATACACCGCACAAACATACAAAAACAAACATTCATGCAGTCCCGACACCCTCCCACCCCCGCATCTCAACATACACCACACTCACACTTAAAAACAAACATTCATGCAGACCCAACACCCCTCCCACCCCCGCATCTCAACATACACCACACAAACATACAAAAACAAACATTCATGCAGACCCGTCACACCCCCACCCCCGCATCTCAACATACACCACACTCACACTTAAAAACAAATATTCATGCAGACCCGAGACCCCTCCCCCCATCTCAACATACACTGCGCAAACATACAGGCAGAACAGACCCGACAGACAAACACAAACAAACAGACCACTTGCAGAACGTGCTGGAAGGCAGGCTAGCTGGAACGCTGGCGAGGTCTCTGGCACTACGGCTGGCGTGGGCGTGCCAGCACACTCACACTTAAAAACAAATATTCATGCAGACCCGAGACCCCTCCCCCCATCTCAACATACACTGCACTAACACTCCAAAACAAACATTCAGGCAAACCTGACCCTCCCCCACAGCTCAACATACAACGCCCTTGCACTCAAAAACAAACATTCAAGCAGACCCGACACCCCCACCCCCGCATCTCAACATACACCACACTCACATTTAAAAACAAACATTCATGCAGACCCGACACCCCCCCACCCCGCATCTCAACATACACCACGCTCACACTTAAAAACAAACATTCATGCACACCCCCACCCCCGCATCTCAACATACACCGCACAAACATACAAAAACAAACATTCATGCATACCCGACACCTCCCCCACCCCCACATCTCTACATACACCGCACAAACATACAAAACCAAACATTCATGCAGACCCGACACCCCCCCACACCGCATCTCAACATACACCACACTCACACTTAAAAACAAACAATCATGCAGACCCGACGCCCCCCCCACCCCCGCATCTAAACATACACCACACAAACATACAAAAACAAACATTCATGCTGACCCGACACCCCCCAGCCCCACACCTCAACATACACCGCACAAACATACAAAAACAAACATTCATGCAGTCCCGACACCCTCCCACCCCCGCATCTCAACATACACCACACTCACACTTAAAAACAAACATTCATGCAGACCCAACACCCCTCCCACCCCCGCATCTCAACATACACCACACAAACATACAAAAACAAACATTCATGCAGACCCGTCACACCCCCACCCCCGCATCTCAACATACACCACACTCACACTTAAAAACAAATATTCATGCAGACCCGAGACCCCTCCCCCCATCTCAACATACACTGCGCAAACATACAGGCAGAACAGACCCGACAGACAAACACAAACAAACAGACCACTTGCAGAACGTGCTGGAAGGCAGGCTAGCTGGAACGCTGGCGAGGTCTCTGGCACTACGGCTGGCGTGGGCGTGCCGTAGTGCTGGCCCTCCATTGGTGCAGCACAAACGCACTACGTGGCTCGTAGGAGCTACGTGGTGCGTGTGTGCTGAGCCAATGAGGGCTAGTGTTTTGTCCTGCCCGGAAGGGTTTCAAAGACTTTCCTAATGGAGGGCGGCCGATGCTGCTTGCGGGCCGCACTGCATTAGGAAAGTCTTTGTACCTCGCGGGCCGGACAAAATGGCATGGTGGACCGCAACTTGCCCGCGGGCCTTATGTTGTGCACCCGTGATCTAAGGGTACGCAATGGGGTGTAATGCAGGAAGGCAATCACTGGGGTATTTAGGAGCAGTATTGAGTACACACTTATGAGGAGCTTGTTTGTAACTATAATTCAAAGGGAGCCAATGTAGTTCCCGCCTGGAAGCTGTTATATGAGCTCATTTAGAGAACAGTGATAGCAAAAACCGCACCATTCTGAGTTATCTGGCGGGAGGATAGATTAGTTTGAGAGCATCCACTCAGGAGACTGTGCAATAATCTAGGCGGGTATTAACAAAGTCAAAAGTAGGATGGCTCCATTCTCATGTGACACAAAAGGCCGGATGTTACTGAGTAATTTGTTAACAAGGCCACAGGAACCCCGAATCTGAGCAACATGCGGGTTCATAGTTAGCTCGGCATCCAAGGGGACGCTGAGAGTCTTCACTTTTTTGGCTACGGGGATAACAGCATTGAGGATAGTAATGCTATCATATTCCTGTGGGAAGGTTTTAGGTTTGGGGCCATCAGACCACGATCAGGAGTTATGTCTTCTTTGTGTTGAGAGCCAGTGAATTAGTAGCCGTCCTGTTATGGATTGCAGTGTAGATTGCAGTGCAGTGATAATGTTGAGGTCGGCTAGGTCCTGGGCATACAGGCCCGTGCATTTTATGATGACCTGGGTGTCATCAGCATAATTTGCATACTGAAAACCAAGGCCATCTATCAGTCTCAATAGTAAACAAAGGTCAGATACAGGACCCCTGAGGGAAGCCACAGGTAATGGGAGCAGTCCTGGAGTGTGGCTTCCGGGTGGAAACTCTGGCATTTCGTGGCCCAAGAAAAGAGGCAATCCAGAGGGAAGCCAGAGTAGAACAGCCTACTATGGATTGTAGTCTTTCCACCAGGATGGTGTGGTCCACAAGATCGAATGCGGAAGAGAAATCCAAAAGCATTAGAAGTGCTGGTTGGCCGTGCCCGACGATGTTTAGTAGATTTGTCTTGAGATTTAGCATGGCCGTCTCCGTACGTAACTGGCTCTAAAGCCTGACTGGTGAGTGCCAAGAATCCCATTCTGCTCATTAAATCGCTGGAATTGCAAGTAAGCCACTTTATAAAGGAGTTACTTTGTTACTTCACTCACATCTTCATTCTTTCAAGTATGTATATATCGTTTCAGTGCGCCTTCGTGTATTCTCTTCATGACATCACTTTTACACCTGTCAGACTTTACTTATCATTCTTCTATGTCCTGTGGTGTCTTCAGACTTCCTTCAACCCCTTCAGTTTTAGGGTACATTTGGGACGGTTGTCTGAGTGCATAACGTCTTTCATATCTTCGTTGCGGTATTGGGACGATACCAGGTGTCATGCACAGTGCTTTCTTGCTGCACCTCCAATATGACGGAGGTGAGGGGGTGGGCTCCATGAGTGACGTGTACATCTGCTTCTCTACACAAGGGAGCCCAGAAGAAAATCACAATCAGAGAAGAAGGAGTGGTGGGCTCCAGGAGCTTGTAGATAATGAGGATGGTGGGATGGAAATAGTGGGGAGCAGAGTGGCAGTATAATGAAAAGTGATATGGGAGATGTTACCTGATGATCAGACAGCCGACCCCCCACCCCACTCTCTCTTGGTCATTCAGGAGTAGTGAGCGAAGTTGAAAGAGCCCAGGGGTAGAGCAGCAGGAGTGGCTGTATCTTGGAGGGGTAATATCAGTTTCATTTATTCCTAATTCTCATCATTTACCATTTTGAGGGTGGTCGATTCCTGTTATTTCAAGCAGTCAATTTCTGAATGTCCCCTATGGTGCAAATCCCTAGCATGGCGGACGTACTACCCTTCTGGAAATCTGCTTTTCGATCAACGGTTGGTGCAATGCCATTATCCATTACATTACTGTTCTATTACGTTGCTGTTACGTCAGTAACCCCTCTATTAGCGCCAAGTTGCATCATTGTTGTACGTGCACTCTATCAATAAGCACATAGAATATAAAAAGATTTCAGATATGAAATATCTGTTTACAGACTCAGCAACCCTTTCCTCTGGCATTGTTAATTGATGTAACAAGTCCAGGTGTCATTCCTTGAAGTCACCCTCTTTAAATGTGACTAATGTTTTGGTTTCGATTAAGGAAAAGAAAGGGCACAAAGATGAAAAGGACATTTATTGATTTTTCATTACAGATGCAAATGCATTTAAGATCTGACTTATTGTTCCCATACCCTAATCACTGCTGCAAGGTTTATTTTATTTCTTAGAATTTTTGGGAAGAACCACCTCCTGGCAATTAATTAGACATGGCCATTTTTGGCATTCCTAAATCCCCAAAAGCGATTTTCTGGGTTTCATGTCTTCCAATTGTTTTCTTGACTTTCACAGAAATCACTACACATGAAACCATGTTGAGTGATTAATGGTGACACCTGTTTTATTAAGATAGGGCAGCTATTTTATAGTATGTCCTATCTGTGAAAGATTCATCCAGTGCCCCCCTGATACGGGGGTGCTGAAATGTTAGATGATGTAGAGTTGCCATTGGTGGAGGCAGTAATGCATTGGTCTGTAGGCTACCCACAGAATTTGACTAGTCCATGCCAACAGTGTGCCATTCTAGATCCTCATTCAGACCCTTATCCAGATCATGTAAAGAAAACATCCATTGCAGCTCTTTCCTATCTTTTAGGGCATATAAAGATATAGACAAAGTGGTGGCAGACAAAGAGGCTCTTTGAGGATCTCCATACTCTCTGGCTTTACCCGTTCATGAGCTCACATATGTGATGCAAATACATTCCTGTAAAGGCAGCTAGGCTTTCAAATGCCATTGCAAGAATCAGCACATGTCACAGGCATCAATCACAGCATTCTCAGAAATTACTTCAGCGGCAAACAGTAATTATCGTCATATCTCTGGTACCACCTCCTTTGCATTCACGCCATTTAGCATTAAGTACTGTCCCCAGACCGCTTGAAGTGGCATTAGTGGCTTCCTGGAAACTTGTTATCCGTCACTCACTAGGTTTCCCAGACTTTACCCAGGAATCAGCTCTCACGGCACTGACGAGAAATATTCAAGAATGCAGCTGAACCTGATACACAAAAGTATCTTTAAAAACAATTATGGTTAAAAAAAGAAAAAAACAAATTCCAAGCCTCCTCTTTAAGTCCAAAAAGATATGTTATTGAAGGACTGTGGTGTTGAAATGCCTACTGCTTTTTACTCAGAAGATGTCTGGAGTGATGATGTTAATAATAACAATGACTCAGGAGTGTGCAAGGTACCTTCAGACCTCCCCAGCCCTTAGGTCTGTGGCTGCGGGGGAAGCATACAGCAGGCAGGTGGTGCATGTGCACAGTATTTCGCCATTAGCTGCTGGATAGCGCCATGCTCCTAACTCACAAGCGTAGGCAGCTAAGCCAGGGCTGATTGATATGATATGATATGATATGATATGGCATTTGTAACGCGCCTATGCACAAGTGTTTCAAGCCGCGATTGAAATATTTACTAATGGGGCGCCGGGAGGTGGCAGCAGGGGCAGCAAAAATATACAGCCGAGTGTGCCCCCTTAAGCCATAGCCCCATCTGCACGCACCTTCACCAACTCCACCCACGCCAAATGGCTTCCCACGCAAACGGCAGGCTTCTTGGGACAGCTACTAAGGAGAGGGTGTTTTTATGGCCATTATGGACATAATGCTCGGATGAGCTTTTACCACAGACAGTCCATTATCATAGTTTCCATTTTCACCTCCGAATTTTACGAAGCAAGGAATGGGGGGGGGACGATAGTGCAAGCTCTGAGTATCTAATAATGTGAGGTTTGAAAACTACTGGCGGTGTGGAAAGAGTTAATAATAATAATAATAATACTTGTCCATTTGTAGGTGTGTGCTTCTATAATACATGATCAAGAAGACCCAGGATAGCCACTTCAGCCCAGTGAGGCAGCTCTACTGTTGCCCAACGGTTGGGTGGTGCAAGAACCCCATTTGTGAATCTTCATATGTTTATGTGACGTGGCATGAAGCCACATAACTCGGAAATATACACCCCACGGCTGCAAGTGATCTGACCTGAATAAAAGGCACGCAAACATCACACCAACCCGGCATATGAGAGTGCTGGTGCTATTTAGCCACTTTTGGACATGTTTAAGTCCAGAAACCTAGGCTGCAGGAAGTCAGTGACCGCCAAAGATGCCACAGTGTTTAAAATAGGACGCCCTGTCCTGGAACCAAGTGTCCTTAGTCATGCCTTAGTCATGCGGATGGCCTTCTTATTTTCCACTTTAGTTCCCCCCTCAGCTGCGTGTGCCCAGATTAGGACTTTTGCCAATCCACTTGCTACTTTGCCTTCCATCCTTATCTCAGACTTGTAAAACAGAAGGCAAGAGATTCCTAGCGTTCTTTACATTATAATTGTCATTTTATTTGTCATAGAAGTCCTTTATGCCCAAACCATTTTTTTCCACTCTTTACATTTTATTGAAGCATAAAGCTAAGTAGCAGAAATGAATACATTGGATCGTGGGCCACTAGGATGCTAGTCCGTGCGCGCCGGGCTGGTTTGCAGCTGCTGCCAATGGGTGAGAAGGCCTGTTTAAAAAGAATGGTCTTTAAGGATTTGTAGAACAGCCCGTGGGAGCTCTAGAGTCTTAGTTCCCGTGTCTGAGGGACACAGAAGACAGTGATGTGTTATTTATGTAGCGCCTTTATCCAAAGAGCTTTACAGAGCACATATTTACATACAATATCACCCAACCGAAATTGGTACTCATTTATCGACCTTGGAAGGAAGAAAGGCTGAGCTGGCCTTGCCAGGATTCGAACCTGCGACCAGCAGGTCACGCGCAGATCACAGCAGCAAGCACTCAACCCGCTGAGCTATCTTACCAGCCGATCTGCTTCATCCAGATGGGGTCTTCCTGAACCGACTGTGGCTGAGGACCGCCTGAGTTCTCTAGCAGGGACGTATCGCGCGGCAACCTCACACATACATTCTGGGTGCATAACCAACCTGGCACTACGGTAGACACATAGTACCTCCAATGCTATTTGTGATTCCGCTGGTAGCCAGTGTAGCTCCTTCAGAATAGGAGCTATCCACATGTTTCCAGGAACCCATGACGAGGCATAGTTTAAAATTCTGGATTTGATATAGGCGGGCAATGTGGCACTTGGACACGCCAGCAAGGGGGCTGTTACAGTAGTGCAGGAGGGGCAGGACTGTGGCCCATACTAGAGGGGCTTTCGTTGACAAATCCATAAGGGAGAGCATCTTTCTGAGCAGATGACGTTGATGGTTTGCCTTTGTGTCCAATGAGTTGACCTTGTTTGTGAATGAGGTAGGAGTCAAAAATAACGCTCAGGTCATTCACCGGCATAGACGGTGGAAGGGTCTGACCAAAGACTGGGGCCAAGGTCAACGCAGTCCTGAGAGAACAGGGTCATGACTAACATCACCTTGGTTTCAACACCATTTAGCTTTGGATTTCGCGATGTGGTCTGTGGTCTTGTGCGGAGTGGGGTTTAGGTGTAACAAGATCTGTGTGTCGCTGGCATAGAATTGGATCGGTGGATTGAGAGATTCCTGTCAGCTGGGAAAGAGGCTGCATTTACATGTTGAAGAGCCACTGAGCCTTGAGGGACTGAGTGAGTCGCTCAGTCATACCTACTGCACTCTTTGTCAGCCCCCTGGCCCTGTGGAACCTACTTGCTTCTAGAGGCAGTGACAGGGACGTCATTTCAAAAAAATAGCAGGGGTAGTGGAAGTAACATCACTTGACCCTTGACCTCTGATGACATCACAGCAAGTGATGTCATTTGGCCACACCCCAAACTGTACTCATGCAAAGCGATGGAACACGACCTTTCACCCCTTGACAAAACAGGAAGTAGCATCACATGGCATTGTTCCTAAGTACATTACGAAAAATATGGTTACGATTTCACGGTAATGTGATATACTTATGATTTCGTTTTATTGGATCAGATGCCAATTGGCCTCCAAAGACAGTTGACAGCATTGGAAACATATGCACACATATGCGCAGGGATTTACTAATAATAGCCAAAAATCCAAAACTCTGATACTCGGCCTAACAGACGAAAATGTTAAAGTAAATTTCGCTGGTTACTTGATAACACCGAATTTATTAATCTGAATGAATACAAATATTTGGGCCAAAATATCAACAAAAGTGTTTCGGATCTCCCTTATCGTACAGAATTGAAAATTAAAATGCAGACTCTAACTTTGCAAGGGAGATTCATCCAAAATAAATATGGGAAATGTACTCCCATCCCAGTGACTACCTTCTTCAAACAGAAAGTTATGCCAGTAATCACTTATGGTGCTCAATGTAAACAACCTAAGAACCATCCGAACTGGGATTACATAGAAGAGATATATTGGAAGAAGATCTTAAGTCTCCCTAAGAGTACATCCTTTGTTATGCTACGATATGAATTAGGCCTGGTGTCATTGGCCACAATGGTAGTGTGGCAAGCCCTAACACTATACAGGAAATGTTTATGCAATCCTGCTAAGGCTAAAACACTGCTACCAGTGTTAGCTTCATCCCTTAATGGACAGCCAACCATTCCAACACATGAGTGGGAATTATACTGCATTCAATATTTGTCAAATGCTGATATTTCAATCCAAATCCTGATTGGTAACCCAGACAAAGCCAAATCAAAACTCTGGCTTGGGGCTGGATTATGACCCTGAATACATGTTCCAAGTATTCGTCTTTTAATATCTGTGATTTTGCTCTAAAATCTCTAAACTCAATCCCACGTGACAATGAAATATTTCCTGATAATATGTATGCGCAGTTATTATGAGACTCTGATTAAATGTATGGCCTACAAAACTAGAGAATACCACCCGCTCAAAAAATTGTAAACATGGACACAACCTGCCGCTTCTGCCAAAATGAAACGCATATTGAATCTCTAAAGCATCTTATTGTCTCTTGTGTCGCTCTGGCACAGCAAACGAAAGAGTTGTTTTATAAGTATTTTAGCCAACATAGGATTTAACAGAAGAGATTTTATGGTCAGAATGGTTTAATGCTCTCTCTAAATATTGCTGTAGTAAAGTTTATTCTTGCCTTGAAAATTCATGATTATGCTGTGTTTTTCTAGATAATATTTTTAATCTGGCAAAGTTACTTTAGTGATCAATTCATGTTTTCATAAGGAATCTTTAGCCAATATCTTCTGCAACATTGTTGTGCTCTCGAATTTTCTCCACCCGGTTTCACTTAATTCCATTCTTCTTTTAGCATTAGATTGTATCTTTAGCATTTGTTTGTAAACATAATGTGTTATGTTTTATCTTATGTTTGTGTACACATGTATAAATGTATGAAAATAAAAACACTTGAATTTACAACTAAAACATTTTTGAAACTGAAATTGAATTGATATACATTTCATACAAGAATGGATCACCATATGTAGCGTTAATTGCAGTGTGTATAGGCCCATATTATCAAATTAGTGTGAATGCATGCAGACGACCAAGGCAAAATGATAATGATGTGTTATTATATACCACTTATGCTTAAGCGCTTCATACAGAACAAATATACATACAATATCACCCAAACTGTGTTGGTACTCATTTAGCAACCTCAGAAGGATGAAAGGCTGACTTGGCCTTGCCTGGATTCTATCCTGCAACCTGCAGATCCCACACACATCACAGCAGCGAGCGCTCAACACACCGAGGTATCTTACTGGCTATAGCTATCGTACAGGCTATACCAAAATGAGCAATTACATGTCTGAATGTTCCCAAAGTTAGACATCAAATTACACCCTGTAGTGGATACCATTAAACTAGTAACAGATTTAACAGCGGGCCAGCTGATCGTATGCAGGTCTGGTGCAAAGTTGGCCACATGTCAAGCCTGCATGGATCTACTTTTCAGGCTTCAGAGGTTGGAAAAATACATAACATTGAGAGGTTTCATAACTGTGTATTAAAGAATTCAGAGTAGTGCAGGGAAAGCAACACACTCACACGGCATCCCGTACTCTGGGCACTCATGACTTCACACATACAAACAAACATCCTGAAGAGCATGTCAGGGAGAAAGATGGACACATTACAACAAACCATTAATTGTGGCAAAAGAAAATCAAGGGTCACTTTATGTGCTATGGTCAAACATTTCTACACTGTACACAAGATTTTAGGCAGAAGGATTTTGTCAATTGACCGAGGACACCGAGATGGAATATCTTGTGATGATCGTAACAGAGACAATGGCAGAAAAAAACATGCTATAACTGCAACTTGTAAAAAGCAAAATTCATCCGAAATGGATCATTATTCTAATCTAAATGCTTTTGGAAGTTTTTATCTGCATTATGAATTTTAGGTGTTGAAGAACAGACTAAATCAGTGACTCACCCCCTGAAGTGTGCCTGAAATACACCTTTAATGAGTCTAGCAATTATTGTATAGAATTCCAGAAAGACGCATTATTTGTTATTCCTATTGTTTCTAATTTAGGATCACTGCTCAAAGTGTTGCACTGTGGAATGCCCTGTTTTTTTAAGAGGCCTGAAGAAGAAAGCCAGCTGCTCCAGAAACAAAGAGCCACATGGCGCTGGCCACAGCCCAGGAGCTTACATTAAGAAAGAAAAGAAAGAAATCATTTCTTTTTTTCAGGGTTAGCAATGGAGACAACAGAGCTCACAGGGGAGACCTCAGGGGTTGCCGGCGCGATCCTTGGCGACCCCCAAATGACGCCCCTGGGCCCTGAGCTCTTCTGGAGACTCGGTCAGCCCTGGGGGGTGCGGTTGTTGCTAGAAAGTCCTGTCCTCAGCTCTATGGAGAGAAGGCAAGATACGAGACCCAGAAGTGGCGCGGGCAGGAGCCCCCACTAACAGCCACCCACGCGCTCCAACTCCTGGATGCAGCGCAGCGACCACGACCGCGACCGCAAAGGGCCATCCCTCCCAGGCTTGGAGGTGAAACCACCAGCCCTCCCAGGGCCCCCCCCCATCTGCCCACACTGCCCCCACATCAAGATCAAGCACCGCTGATACATCCATGCCCGCACCGCATTGCGCCGACATTTCCTCCCGAAACAAAATGTCGGGCGCGACGCGGCATGAAGACGAGGCTCGGCTTCCCCAGTCGCCTAGCAACTAGTGTATTTATACACTAACTTCCGCCGGCAGGCGGATTAGCCGGCGGCCACTCAAAGGCCACTATAAGGCCCTGTTTTGCCCCTGTTTAACGCATGTGAGCGCAACAACCAACCTACTTTCCCGATCGGCTGTGTTGGAGCCCTCACACCCGAAAGCATCCCCGACTGCACCAGGAAGGAGCAGGAGCTCTCCCCACCCACCACAGACGCAGCAGCCGATAGGATCGAGACCCCTGTGCCGTGCAAAATGCAAGGTAGGCCAGTTGCCTCTCTCTGCTGCACTTCAGAGTTTGACAACATGATTGTTTTCTTTGCCATAGATAATTGCACCTTAGCATTCTAACCTGCCAGCTTGCGCCTATAGATCTGCGCTCTGGCACACCATTACTGCCCCCGCACATGACACTTTTGGCTCGGCAGCCTTAGGCACGACCCGGAACTCAGCTGCTGCCCTACGGCGTTATTGGCTCAAGTGTCCTACCCGAACCCAGGTGCTGCCCAATCCAGCCCTTGTTCTATTCTGAACTCAGACGCTACCACAATGCATCATGTGCTGCACCTAGGGTCGCCAATAGACCACAATTGATTTATGCTTTGCCTCTGATTTTGTGCTGTGCCTTATGGTCGCCAATAGACCGCAATTGATTTATGCCTTGCCTCTGATGTTGTGTTTTGCCTTATGGTCGCCAATAGACCACAATTGATTTGTGCTGTGCCCCTGATTTTGTGTTGTGCCTTATGGTCGCCAATAGACCACAATTGATTTGTGCTTTGCCTCTCATTTTGTGTTGTGGCTTATGGTCGCCAATAGATCACAATTGATTTATGCTTTGCCTCTGATCTTGTGTTGTGCCTTATGGTCGCCAATAGAACACAATTGATTTGTGCTATGCCTCTGACCTGTGTTGTGCCTTATAGTCGCCTTATGGTCGCCAATAGAACACAATTGATTTGTGCTATGCCTCTGACCTGTGTTGTGCCTTATAGTCGCCTTATGGTCGCCAATAGACCACACCTGATTTGTGCTGTGCCTTCTGACTTGTGCTATTCCTTACGGTCGTCAATAGGTGAAACTAACTACCTCATGTATCCCAAGGTGTCCTTGGCTTCGCTGTGACTTTCGCATTTAGGTGATACACTACCATAGTTAGCTCATCTTTACCTGCCTTGCCTGCCACTACCTGTACTTGTCTAGTTGGCCACTACCTGTACATGTTCCGCCTATGATAGCTACATTTAGCCTGCCCATTGAATGCTGTACTCTGAATGCTGAACTTAGCCTACCTATGATAATAAGCTGCATTCAGCCCGCCTATGATAGCTACATTTAGTCTGCCTATTGAAAGATGTACTTGTCAACTGTACTGCCGATTGCACTCTAGTCAATGGCCACCGTCCCAAACTTAGTCGCCATCCACTATACCTGAGTTATCTGCCTTTTCTGCACAGGCCCCAACCCTGATCAGGCCAGATTACACAGCCTACTCTAGCTCTATCTGCCACCCGCCACGGTGACGTCACAAGATGCAAACCCTACGAGCCACACTAGCCCTTCTCACTCTAACAACACTCCTAGTCCACATACCCAGACTCACTCCCACCATTGAATACACCACCCCCAACGCTCAGTTCACTCCCCTGCCATGACACAGACTCCACCTCAACCATTATTGAGTCGGAATGACCAAACTGAAGAACCTCAACAACATAGAACCTTCGAATCTAAACCATGCAACACCATATCTAGAAATGCTAGACTCCGAGCCAGACTTGCAAAACTATACGAACCACGCGTCAGAACACTGACCACATCTAACCGTAGCAAACCCTTCCATAATAGGGGCTTAGAAAAACCACAAAGCCTACACCCAAAGACACAAAATGCACGTATGCACATTCCTGCCACTACCCAGGAAAAGACATGCACAACCCCACCCACCAGCCCACTTCTAAAAGGTGCACTAGTTAATGCTAGGTCCTTGATTGCTCATGCCATTGAGATTGCTGATCTTATCCAGACCAAGAATTTTGACTTCCTGGCCATCACGGAATCCTGGCTACATGCCGCCGCAGGTCCAGCCATTATGTTAGCAACCCCCAACGGCTACACCATCCTAAGTGCAGATAGAGCCGAAGCCCGCGGAGGGGGCATAGCCCTTATTATTAAATCTAACCTATCCATCAGGCTAGTGCCCTCGAACGACACTAAATCATGCGAAAGCCTAACAGCTAAACTAGCTATTAACAACTCCCAAACCCTCACTATCCACCTTATCTATAGACCTCCAGGCCCTATTGGAACCTTTGAGGAGGACATCTCCACCATCCTATCGCACAACCTAAAACAATCATCACAAGTCATCCTGCTAGGGGATCTTAACCTAGGCTTCAATGACCAAAATGACCTGCAGGCAATTCGAATAGCCAACCTACTCTCTGAACTAGGCATCTCACAAAAAGTATTTCACCCTACCCACAACAAGGGTAGAATACTTGATTGGGTGGCAGACCACTACTGCAATGCCTCCATCCTATTGATCTCCCCACTAATTTGGACAGACCATCTCCTTATAACTTTTGCTCTAGAAACGATCAGACCCACTACCGCCTCAGTCCAGCCAGCACCATCCATCCCAACCAGAAACAAGAAAAGCATCACCCCGGACAACCTACTCCCGCTCATCCTCCCCACACTTAATTCACTTCCAGACAACCTGGACCCTGAAACACTAGTGAACGAGTACAACAAAGTCATGTCCTCTGCCTTGGACATAATTGCACCACGCAAAGTGAGACGCAGCAAACCTAAAGCCCACCTCAACTCCTGGTACACCCCCCACCTAAAAACTCTTCGTACCAAAAAAAGACAATGCGAGGTTGCATGGAAATTACTACCATCGGAAGAAAATAAAAACACCCTGAGAGATATATCTACCCTCTACAAAAAGGAAATACTAGCAGCCAAACGGGAAACCTACAACACTAGAATAGCCCAAGCCAACTCTAGCATGAAAGAACTCTTCATTATCCTAAAGGAAATAGAATCCCCCATCCCAGTGCCTGACAACTGTGTCAAAGATAAAACATGGTGCACCAACATTCAGCAAGCGCTAGCTAATAAAGTAACATCTCTCCAATCTAAAATTGCCACGAAAAAATCCTCGCTCAGTCTCGACACTAAGCCCAAAACAGACATCCCCCCTCCTAAAAATAGCACCAACTACCCTTGCTTCAAATTCTCAAAAGTATCTACTATTGAGACAGAAAAAATCATACTGTCACTCAAACCATCTAATTGCCCCGGGGGAACAATGTCCACCTCAACTGATAAAGGACGCAGCTAGAGACCTGGCTCCCTTTATCTCAAAACTCATTAACGCCTCGTTCGCTACAGGGTCCATACCAAGCAACCTAAAAGAATCTTGGGTACTCCCTTTGCTTAAAAAACAGACACTAGATCCTGCCATACCCACGAACTACCGCCCAATCACCACTGTGCCATTCCTTTTAAAAATCATAGATAAAGTGGCGTACTCACAAATACAGAAACACCTTGAAAACAACAATCTACTAGGAGTACGGCAGTCTGGCTTCCGTCCCCAGCATGGAACCGAAACTGCCCTCTTAGACCTAAAGGCGCAAATTGATGAGCTAAGGAATCAAGGCAAACCAGCCTTACTCCTCCTCCTGGATTTATCAGCCGCATTTGACCTTGTTGACCACAAGGTCCTTTGCAGGCACCTGGATATAGCCGCACACTTCTCAGAAGAAGCCACAAAATGGATCCAATCCTTCCTCAATAACAGGACAATGAGAGTCTTCTCCACGACAGTGGCAGCAGACTCCATCCCCATTACATGTGGTGTGCCCCAAGGATCCTGTGTTTCGCCTACACTCTACAACATCTTTACTAAGCCCCTTTTCAATAATCTGGACCTTCTTGGTATCACCTACACTAATTATGCAGATGATACCCAGATTCTCCTACCACTTACCGGTGATTACGACAAGGATTTGGCCTTGGTGAACAGAGTGTATCTCATCATCCAGGCATGGATGGCCACACACGGTCTATGCCTGAATGATGACAAAACTGAAATCATCATCCTGGGCACACCCCCACCCTCAAAAAACTGTGCCCCAACTACTCCTCCTTCAATATCGACAACAACCAAATCACAACCGCCCACGTGGTCAAAACTCTGGGTTTCTACCTGGACTCCACCCTTTCTTTCAACAAGCAGGTCAATGCGATGGCTTCAGCAACCGCCTACACCTGCAAATTGATAAGAGCAGGCAAACCCTTCCTATCAAACGATAGCTGCATCACACTCGCGAGAGCGCTCGTGTTATCAAAACTGGACTACTGCAATTCGCTCTATATCGGGGCTAACAAGGAAATTATCAAAAGAATTCAAACTCTGCAGAACAACGCGCTTAGAGCAGCACTTTGCATTCCCAGGAGAGCCCACATCACCGCACTCAGACGAGCTAACAACTGGCTCTCTACTCAGGAGAAATTCCAACTAAAAATTGCCTCTTTGGTCCACAAATGCCTTAACAACGCTGCACTGCAGTACCTCTCTGCCAGATTCACCAAACTAAAACCAACAAGACTTACTAGATCTGCTAACTCCAATAACCTATCCATACCTAGAGTCAAACTGACTAAAGTCGGTGGCTGCAGCTTTCAGGTGAAAGCAGCTCAACTCTGGAACGCCCTACCATCCACCTTGAAGTCTGACCAACCCTACCCCACATTCCGACACAACCTTATAACGTGGATCAAAAATGCAGACACACTTTAGATCATCTACTGCTTGGACTTATTCAAGCCTAGGAAATTCTGCTTAGGATCATAAATACATGCTTTTACACTCTACATGCTGTATATTCCAGTATATTTTGTGTATATTCCTGTATATTTTGTTGTATATTATTCTTGTGGCTCTATTTTCGCTATTTTTGCCTTCTGATCTTGTAACAAAGTTTTGAGCTGTCTTATAAAATGCGCCCGGTTACCCTTGGGTCTGGTGCGCAATATAAGTAATAAAAACAAACAAACAAACAAACATTGTGTGCATCCCAGCACATAACACATGGGAGGTGCCACAGAAGGGTCCCTCATGGAGAGAGCACGGTATTTGGTTTCTGGTACATAGTCCATACCTGATGCCTCTGATTGCCCTCAGGAGGAGAAACAATGGCACTTCTAGACTGGCCTTATACTTGAACTCCTCACAGAAAAGCACACCACTCTCTTTGCCCCCTCTATTTATGTTTACTGTGGTAATTTGGCGAACTTATTAAGCAATGAAGATGTCATTTAGTACATTCATGCCTTGCATGGGATACACTTACAGATGACGGAGGCAATCCCTGGGCGGGGCCGCACTTTACATTTAGCAATGGCTATGGGATTACAGTAAACCAGGTGATGGAGGGGTAACAAAATGAGACATAGACTGCGGACAGTTACTAGCGAGCAGATATTCTATATAGTAAAATATACATGTTGACATTCAAGTATGGCATTACCGAGAGTGGGGGGTCTGTTTTGCCGGTGCCTTTGCCAGATAGCAAGTGGGGTTTATATGGATTAGCTGTCTGGGGAGAGAGTATCGCAGTGGAGGGGGACAAGTCGATAGAAGGAGCTGAAGTGGGAGGAGTCACTTGGACTACATAATCAGCCATTATAAACTGGTTGTACCAAGACTCCAGCTTTTTCTGCCTGGGATCGGACCCCAAGATCAGAGGTTCCGTCTTGATGGCATTCCAGGCAATGGAATTGGTAGCCATCCAGGAATTTATAGAAGTATAAATCTGATTAATAGACTCAGAATCCCAGACATAATCTTCATTACATTCAAGGATGACCTGGCTGTCATCAGCATAGTTGGTATAACTGACACTGAGGACATGCTAAAAATAAAACAAGGGCCTGGTATAGATATTATACAGTGTTGGGGAGAGGCAAGAGCCTTGCTTGTGCAACACCACAAGGAAGTGAAACTGGAGTGGCTTAAAAGTAATCCTTAAAAACCCTGGCCATATGGTTACTGAGAAAGGACTCAATCCAGATAGATACATTACCGGGCAAGTTGGCCACCTCGGCAAGCCCACTGACAAGTCAATCAAGTCAGAGGACGCCAAGAAGTCCAGTAACATAAGATGGGCAGGAGGCTCTTATTCAATAATTTCAGAGATACTGGCTTTAAGATCTAAGAGGGCTGCCACTGTACCATGCTTGGTGCGAAAGCCTGATTGACACCGACCAAGAAGGTTGTTAGCTTCACAGTATTCCTGAAGTTGAATGTAAGCTATTCGATCCAGCATTTATAACAAAATGGGCAATAGTTACTTGTAACAGCAGGATTCAAATTCAAAGAGTCTTTTTTTTAACAAAGGTGTAATCTATGCCTCTTTCAAGATTGAAGGCATGGACGAGGCTAGGACAGAAGAATGCACAATTTTTGTGATCAAAAGAGTTAACGTCGCTAAAGATTCCTTCATGATCTTTGCAGGGCAAAATCACTCTTACAGGATGTTCCCTTCATGTTTTTTTAACAATATTCAAAACCTTAACTTCTGAAACATGCCTAAATGAGAAGCTAGGAACATCAATATTAGGGGGTGGGTGGGACTGATTTACTGTTGTTTTATTTTGATGGATTGTTGGTGATTTTTTTAAAATTTTACCCATCAGTGAATGCTGTATTGTTGACACCAGGCCTCACTTTTGTCATTTTCTGACTTCAACACCTTTTTCCCCATCTAGTTCTTTCAATATAAAAAAGAGTTCCCTCAAACTATATTTAGCATTTTCATTTCTGGTGTTATAATCTGACTGTTTAGCGATAAGAATTGCTTATTTGTAGTGGGCAGCTGCGGCCGTGGCTGCCGTTAGCGAGGTATAGGAGAGTAAGACTATTGATAGATTTGAAGACAAGGAGTAGGAATCTGAAGAGACAGCGATTTTGCACGGAGAGCCATCTAG
The DNA here is from genome assembly GCF_040938575.1 of Ambystoma mexicanum. NCBI lineage: Eukaryota > Metazoa > Chordata > Amphibia > Caudata > Ambystomatidae > Ambystoma > Ambystoma mexicanum. Next base: position 96,868,870 of record NC_090923.1, on the reverse strand, counting down.
TGTAGTGTCAGTAGGTCGTGGTGGCGGGAGAGGGAGTTGGTACAGTTTAAAGGGAAATCTAGAGCCATCTAGTGTGGTGTCAGTAAGAATTGGTGGGGGACACTGGGTACAAATTAAAGGGCATTCTAGAACCATCTAGTGTGATGTCAGTAAGAATTAGTGGGGGACACTGGGTACAAATTAAAGGGCATTCTAGAACCATCTAGTGTGATGTCAGTAAGTAGTGGTCTGCCCTGCCAAGCTTCCCAGTTGCATGTGTGACACCTCATGCCAGTCCTGGTTTTTGCTTCCAATTGCATGCCGGAACTCATAGTTTTGTTTTTCCCATTGCAACGGTGGGCCTACATGTCCCAGCATGCAGAGCGTTATAAAAACAGGACTGGTTCAAAGATTCCACATAGAATAGGGAGACTTGGTAGCTAAGAGTTGTGGGGAAAGCACTGGTTATGATGTAAAGGAGGGCGATCTACATCCATTTATGTTTCGTTATGTTATGTTATTTGAATTTGTAAGGCGCCAAAGCCCGTGGTCATCCAGTGTGGTGTCAGTAAGTAGTGGTGGGGTAGTAACTGGTTACGATGTAAAGGGCAATCTACAGCCATCTAGTGTGGTGTCAGTAAGACGTGGGATGTAAAGAGTGTGTGTGACAAAGCTGAGAACTTTGTTTTATAGGAGAGAAGGAGTAGAGTGGAGGACAAAGGCATAGGTTCAAAAAGTAATGTCCAGTTGGCAGAGTTTAGTCAATCAGTGGGTGAGGTGGGGGCAGATATTGCTGGTATTCAATCGTTGATCCTGGAAACCTTTTCATAATAAACAGCAGGGTGTTGTAAAAGAGGACACACCGTTTGTGAGCCTTGGACGATGGGCTTAGGAGGTAAATGGGGAAGAGGATGGGAGATGGGGAGAGTGGGGTTGGCATTGGACGTAGACCAGGTCTCTATAAAGAGGAATTGTTGGGATCAGCAGTAGTGCTCTTCAGTGTAGGAATGAACATGTCTATTTTGTCGCAGGCAGGGAAGCTCCCTTTTGAGAGAGATATCTAGAAGTAGGATGAGAGGAAGAGGAGTTAAGGTGCACACTGCTCAATTCTTTTGCAGTTTAAAGAGGTCAATGGGAGCACATGGTGGGATAGCAGAACGGCAGACGGATATGAGTTCCATGGGGAAGGTGGGAGGAAATGGCCGTAGTTTTCGGAGGGCAGACAGCATTGGGCAATATCTCACTGATCTGCAAGCTACTCATCGAAAATCTCTCACAGAGAGGATGTTAAACTGTGGCAACTTACTGCTTGGAACGGTAGGTCTTCAGGACCCCGCAGCCCTTTGATTTTAGTGATACTCACTGTATTTTACAGAGCAATAGACATATGGTCTGCTTAGTACACACCAGTACTTTTAACATAACATGGTCAATAACAATACCCAAAATAAACTCACAAATAACACAGTTACCAGAGAACCACTGTTTAATATCTATGGGAAAATATGAAGTGCTCAAAACTGCTATGAACAACCCAGCTCGGCCACTGCTATACTATGGCGTTAACCACCCGTTCCTAGAGCTTGAACGAGTGGCAACAGCCCCAAGACGTTACCACCCGTTCAAGCACTTGGAACGGGTGGTTAACGTCATTAGCACCCGTCCAATGGGCTGGCATGAAGCCAGTTTAAAGTATTTTTGTTCCGTGAGCGGGTCGCCTCAAAAATGGCCGCCTTTAAAGGGAAGGCAAAGCTCCATATCGAGACACTCTTCCCTTTCCATGGCAGCCTCACGCATGAATAAGAGGAAGCAGCGGCAGCGGGTACCACCACCGCAATTAGGTAAGTGGGGAGGAGGTTTAGTAAAAAAAAAGGAATCCGCGGTGGGGGTGGATGGCGTGTGGGGAGTGGCCATCAGGCGACTTGGACCGCGGGCCAACATTGGCTGATTCAGCCCACGTTCCTAGGCTCCTGATTGGCTGACTGCCCCACAGAGGGTGCTAATCAATAGCAAATAACTTTTTGAATGACTGGTTGTCTTTAAGGTATCCAATTTCCACCTTTTACTTAGTTGACTAGTGTCCGAAGCCTAGAGCGAGATCCTGTTCCTCACCAGCAGTCAGTGGAGCCTCTTAATAACCAGGGAAATCTGTGCTCTGCGCGGTGCTAGGGTCATGATCTGGGATGGTGAATTTCCAGTGACATGGAGGCCCTGCAAGACATGCCTGCATGTGGCTGAAAACAGAGAAGAGCCCTCCTTTGGGAAGGACTAGGAGTGTACGTTGGACACAAGTAGGTGGTTTGTGTTAGGAATGTTTGTGGGGGCCCGTTTGAGAAAGTAGTCTTCCTGGCAAGTAAATGGTTAATTATGTTCTACACGGGTCCTGCTGCAGAACAAGGAAGTAATGGAAGAACCAAAGACATAGAGAGAGAAAGAGAGAGAGAAATATGAATTAGGGTCAAATACGAATTAGGGTATAGTCCTGCTCGCACCCCTAGGGGCTCTGGCACCCATTAGAGTCTGGGGGCAAAGACCGGATAGATGGCAGGGGGCCAGAGAAAAGAAAACCCCCATGGACCAGCCACAGCTGTCTGTATGCAGCTGTGCCTAAATGTTTCCCATCTCACTGTGTGTTCGATAAAGTCAGCCGGAAGCGGAAGTGCCCAGAATGCCTTCCCTCGAGGCCCTCTGCTGATTTCATGCGTCGGACGGACTGCACATAGCTGCGCATGCCCCATCAGTTTCCAGTCCATGGGAATTTCCCACCGATGTTCTCAATGTGTTGTGACTTTCTTCCAGATACAGATGGCACGTGCCAACCTAAAATAACAGGTACCCTTCAGATTGGAACTCATTTGCTAAATGTGTACGCCCAGCAGCAATGAGGCATTGGTTTCCCAAAGGTCTTAGCCACGCTGCTGAACACACTATTAAAGAGGGTTTCATATACGCGATTTAGGCAGACAAGATGAGTGTGAGAGATCCGCCATGGAGCATCCATCGTTTGCAGTGTAACTGCTGGAGTGACGTCTTATTAATGAGTCCTCCCTGTTTATTGTGTGACACTGCGCAAACACGCATGCCCGGTGTAGTGAGAGAATTATACTTCCAAAGAGATGGAGAGACCTTCCTCAGGTTCACCTCATACAGAAAGAAGCCTGTTTGCTCAAAAGGACCGATAAGGCACTATAGTGTTAATTAGTACACGATTGGGGAGGGGGCGGGGGAGAGTGGGAGGGTGTGTGGGATGTTTTTGGTCTGACCTAATCTAGTTTGCCTTAAAGAATGCAGTTAGTTCAACAAAAGTGGTATTAGCTGCTTCCATGAAACTTCTTATTCACCAGAAAATGGTTTGCAGACTTCACCCAGAAACAGGTTCACACTTCACTGACTACAACAATCTAAGAATGTGGCTGACCTCATGTTTACATACAATTTTGTACAAAAAGAAAAAATCTCTATGTGCAAAGGGTTATCTTTTTTCAGGGCTGACTTTGATTACCGAGCTGATAAGGCAGGCTTTAGGTAAAGGTATTTTGAAAGCACGCTAACCCCCCCACCCCCCTCTTCCCATCTAAAAATGGAGTGGGACTTGACCACAATGTAAAACTAGCAACTCAGACAGCTTCGCCATCTTCTTACTTTTCCAAATAGCACAAGTTTAGGAAGCTAAGCTCAATGCCATTTGCAATATGTTCTGTTGATTTATACTAGGAACTTCTACCACACAGGGGCAGCCTCCAGGCATGGCAAAGCAGGGGACACAGGGATGGCGCCAGTAGCCCCCGGCATCAAATATAGAAAGCCCAGCATACCACGGTAGATTGGCCTGAGACTAAAATCGGCCCAACATTCGTGAATCACTTTTCATTGCTTTTTGCCACACATTGTTTATTTGGTAGCTGGGGCCATATTTGTGGGAACATTTGTGTCATACTATGGATTTGTTTACCCATTGTAACAATGACATTGGTGGCAAGAACCAGCAGCACACTGTCCCACAAAAGTGACCACCACTAGCCAGTTGTGCCAGAGTTGCAGGTATTGCCCTATTGCCCTACAGGACAGTGGAAGCCTTCTTATGACCTACTCCGCTCTTTGCCAACCACCATAAAGTGGAAGATCCAAATGTGGCCATTGTGACCCCCACCCGACTTGCAGCCCGAAGGCAGAGGATGGAGAGAAGATGCATATCACTATTGGACCCTTCATCGCCATTGGTGATGCATCGCAGATGTGAGAAACGCTATTCACTCAGACAGCCATTCAAACCGTACCCGACTGATGATATGGAAGAGATACAGTTATCATTGGTCGAACAAGTTGACTCACTATAATCCCGAGAAGCTGATGACGTCACTACTGACTTCACAGCATAGATCCGTTGGACATGAAGGATATAGGCATCCATGCATGAAGCTATGAAGACGTTCTAGTGTATTGCAGATAGGCACGAAACAAATGACTCCCGTAGATAGAGGGCTGACACACACACCTATGTATATCCTTTGCTAAGCGTAAACAGCAAAATGCTAAGAATACGTACAATAAGGCACCTACAGGGAATATAGCCTGAACTCCTCATAATTACAAGCAGGAGAGCTCCATTTCGTGGTCCATACACACGTGACCTGGAAGAACGGGGCAATGCCTATCCACTCAAAAGCTGTTCCCATCGAACCAGAGGTGGAAGGATCCAATTACTGCACAGGTTCAAAGCGGGAGGCCCGCTCTCAGGGCTTAGGCGATCAGAGATGGCAACTTATTGGGAACTCACAGCACCTTTGTGATCGTTCCCATTGCCTTGAATAGTTTTGCTCAGCCTGGTGGCTGTCCAAGGTCCCAAGGCTGAGAAAACTTGTCCTGCCCATCCATAGCAAACTTTCACATTAAGCACACTATGTTGCAGGGGCCAACAATTTCCCTGTCAACCTGCAACTTTGTAATTGTAACATTTTGAGGTGGTCCTAGGAGGAGCCACTAGATATGACGATGCAATAACCAGACCAACCCCTTTAGATTACATGTATAGTTTTCCTCGATTGATTAATCCCCATCCCTGGTAGTATTTTTGGGAGGTACCTTGTTTTTATGACATCACTAACCTTTAAATCGGCATAACTCACGTTTGGAGGATGAAAGCTTGTGGAGCAGGATGCTGTTCTAGTTTTATCCCTGTAATTTTGATTGATAATAAAGACAGTAAACTTTGCCCTATGGTTGAGTCTTCTGTTGTTGCAGCAGGGATTTTGTTGGGGCCCAAGTAGCCTCTTGCTGGTAATCGGGGTGGCTGCTAAGAGTACCCCCACCACTCCTTTACAACCACAAACTACATTTGTCACAAATGCTTTGCTGCACAAACAGCTCAGTTATACCAGCTAGTAAGAAGAGAATGGCATAGTTGTAAACATGACCCATTCCAATCTGAAGGTGCTTATCCAGACCTGTCTTTTCTCTTTGCATTCTGGGAATTGTAGTTCGGTTAGAGCAGATTTATGTAGCAAAGCATGTCCATTCGACAAATAAGCCATTGAACATGGTACACACACTGAGATAACTGGCTGTCCAAATGCATTACATGCTGACTGTGAGTGTAATGCATGCACCGTACACATGAACGAAATAAACTCACGAAGAAGGCATCTACCAAAAAAAGCCCTAGTGCTGGTCATAGAAAATTTGACATACAATTATCACCCCACCGAAGATAGCACTCATTTATTGATCTTGGAAGGATGAAAGACTGAGCAGGTATTGCCAGGATTCAAATCTATAACCTACAGATCACAGCAGTGAGGGCTCAACCCGTTGAGCTATCTTACTAGCTAGAACTGCTCAGACGCCTATAGATGGCAACTTGCACTGTGTGAATGGCAGAGCTCCAATCATGTACCTGCCCACTCGTACCTCATTACAGGTGTTATGGGGGCAGAGTCAGCACAGGCCAAGGCTTTGACGAGCTTCTAGGTGCCGCTAAGTGCAAACAGACAGACTCGTCCTTTTAGAGATTAATTATCGCCTTCTGGCTGGAACGCCAGAGAAAAAAGTATTTATCAACATACTGACATTGCCCCCATTGACGCGTGTTTGTGTGCGTGCTTATTTGCGTGTGAAAGGTACACTGCAAATGTCACAGAACTTGTCAGTCAGCATAACGCCAAGGAGTTCAAGCTGGGCCTCTAAATGAAGAAAAACAAGCAAAGGGCATTATCCTGTTTGCACCTGTTGTTGTGGTGGGCCACAACCCAAATATCTTTTTTTTGAGGTAACAGACAGCAGGTGTCAACACACCACCTCACTCAAACCTGGCACCCTAGCACCCACAGAGAAATTGCTAACCCTCAACTCCACATGCATCTTACACATATTCATAACTCTGTTTATAAGTTAAAGCACATGTGAAATATACACTAAAGGAGGCTTTGAAGTCATCCACACATGGATACACACCACTTACATGTCATATCCCTGTCTCAGCCTCCAAGGCATTACACCTCGCTGACCACAGGCAATGTGTAGCGCCTTCTTAGAAGAGATCACTGATCTGAATGCCATCTTATCTTTTACAGCATCGTCTTCAGAGATTCCACTGTCTGGCAACACATTTTGCCAAATAATTTAACAGGGTTTTCTCTCATTTCCTCCAGTCTATGGTTCCGAAACAGCACATGAATGATTGCGCTCACATCAAAGGCAACCCACTTGCCATAGAGTTCTCTGTAGTGAGGGACGTCCTTGTAATGCACTGAACGTTTATCTCTTCATTTCAGTTTTGCATGGTCCATTCTATCTCCTCATTCAGGCCCCTGTCATGGGTGTGTAAATAGTAAATCCATTGCTGCTTTCACCTGTGCAGTAACTCTTCAATGTGCCCATCCAAAGAAACCATGTTCTGCCTTTTTATGTCAGGAAAAAACATTTGAAGGGTGCATACAAAGTGGTGGTGGAAGAAAGTGGCCCTTAAGGCTCCTTTTTGTCTCTGTGCTGGCTTCACAATATGCTGTTTAAATACTATAACGAAAAGGCAGAAATTTCCAGTGCCAAGATATGCACCCGTCACAGGGGCGATGACTGACACATTCAATATCTATAATTCTGTGTGGCTGTCTGTACCTGGAGTCTGGGCATTCACTCAGACATCCATACCCTGAGACCCAGCTTCCCCACTTAGCCCATCCTACTCTACAATTCTGTGGGATTGAAAGGAAACTTAATTTCTCCACAAACAAAAAGCAACACCATTGGATCCCAATGGCGTGACAGGTGCCCTTGATTTTCATGCTATTATTGAGCTTATCTCACTCTTTCCTTTCTCCATCCTTTCTCCCACATTGTCCTTTATGAATAAATTATATAATGCCAAACATTTAAATTTTAAATTAATCAAAGCCTTCCCAGGGAAAGCTATAAATTCAGCCATCTTGTCTCTGGAGGATAGTACAGGGGCAACGAGCTCACCTTGAAAGCAAGACGACATGGAGCAACAGAGGTTTGATCCCTGAGTCTGCGCTTAGAAATCTCTGGGTATTAAGCACGTTATAAATAACCTATCATATCATATCTTTTTGCACAGGACAACAAGAGATTCTAAAACTAAATGCCTACTGAAATCTTCATTGATCTTCTTTACAGTATTTATCTTAAGGATACTCCTAATATCCTTCTGCGTGCCTTCTTGCATTTCCTGATCCTTTAGCACACTTTTAGAGGTTTTAATGTTGCATCATCTACAGGGCCATTGGCCTAAAGACGACAGGCTCCCTTGCTGAGGAGTTCAGCATGTCCGCAGGCCTTTCCATCTACCAGCTGTAAGACGTAAACTCCTCCGGTGCAGGAAGGAAAGAACCAAAAGACAGGCCTTCTCTGTCTAGGACCACAGTCTCTGGAAACTGCACCAGATCAACACCAGATGCTCACGTCTACATTTCAGGAAGATCCTGCTCCTAAAGGTATAGCTCCTCCTTAATAGCTATATTCACACCCACTACACTTCCCACCTAACCAGAGGCTTGGCGATCTACCCCTCCCCCCGGATTCCGCACATGGTTGCTTGTAGATCCCTGGCAGCCAAACTGCCAGCCCAATTCCCTCTTAAAAAGTGTCAAGCACTCCGATAGCCCACCCCCAAACCCCTCTGTTTCCTATTGACCAGATAAATAAAGAATCAACGAAATCCAACGGATCTTCCAACCCACCAACATTCTCTGATTAAAACTCCATTAAAAATTCAGCCCCCATCCCCTCCCTCTCATTCACTGACCTGCATGATATCACAAACAAACTCAACACATGATATGATAGGTTATTTATAACGCGCTTAATAACCAGAGGTTTCTAAGCGCGGACCCGGGGATTGAATCTGTGTTGCTCTGTGTCATCTTGCTTCCAAGGCGAGCACATTGCCACTGAGCTATCCTACTGAGACGCTCTTACAAGAAGGCCATCATTCCCTCCTCCATCATCCGGGAGGCAAGAATACTTCCATATATATATATTAAACTTTCCTTGATTAAGTGGAAAAATCGGGCTCCGAGTACGCATACTGCTTGGCTCCTTGTCTGCCTTCGCTGGCACCATAACCATGACCTCCAAGAAGGTCCATGGAACTGTACCATCTGCCACGGCTGGTTGGAAAAGGGCTTTGCGATGTGGCATCAAGTCTCATTGAAAGCATTTGTAGAATCTTGCAGAGCGACCATATAGCCGCAATGCTAACTTTGTTGCTTCTATGGCACAATATAAACCAGTTTCAGAAAACAGCAATGGCTTTGTTACCAGTGTGCACCCCCCCTGGGGAAAAGGTAAGAGCCACTTGTTTGGAATGCTGTTGCCTTGCCTTATGCTTTCACGGCCCAGTTCACCTCAGGCCTCAGATATTGGCTTCCAAACTTTACCTGGAAATCAGTTTGCACCACACCCATGCTAAAACTACTAGATTGATGCCTACACTTCACTTCTCAATAGATAAGGTATTTAGAGAGAAACCTAACACCTAACCTGCCAGGAGACATGTAGGTGAGGGATAAACTCCTTGCTAGAGAGTGTGCCAGAAAGGTTCCAGGAGACCTGTAGGTGAGGGATACATTCCCTGCTAGAGAGTGTGCCCGAAAGGTTCCAGGAGACCTGCAGGTGAGGGATAAACTCCCTGCTAGAGAGTGTGCCAGAAAGGTTCCAGGAGACCTGCAGGTGAGGGATAAACTCCCTGCTAGAGAGTGTGCCAGAAAGGTTCCAGGAGACCTGCGGATGAGGGATAAACTCCCTGCTAGAGAGTGTGCCAGAAAGGTTCCAGGAGACCTGCGGGTGAGGGATGAACTCCCTGCTAGAGAGTGTGCCAGAAAGGTTCCAGGAGATCTGCGGGTGAGGGATAAACTCCATGCTAGAGAGTGTGCCAGAAAGGTTCCAGGAGACCCGCAGGTGAGGGATAAACTCCCTGCTAGAGAGTGTGCCAGAAAGGTTCCAGGAGACCCGCAGGTGAGGGATACACTCCCTGCTAGAGAGTGTGCCAGAAAGGTTCCAGGAGACCCGCGGGTGAGGGATAAACTCCCTGATAGAGAGTGTGCCAGAAAGGTTCCAGGAGACCCGCGGGTGAGGGATAAACTCCCTGCTAGAGAGTGTGCCAGAAAGGTTCCAGGAGACCCGCAGGTGAGGGATAAACTCCCTGCTAGAGAGTGTGCCAGAAAGGTTCCAGGAAACCCGCAGGTGAGGGATAAACTCCCTGCTAGAGAGTGTGCCAGAAAGGTTAGTTCCAGTTGGAGATTTTGAGTAAGCTCCTCCCATTTATACCAGCATTTATACCGGCCCAGTTTAGGGCCCCAGTGGCTTCCCTTGTTTTATCTTCACTGGAATAATGTAACTCTCTCTATTTGGCACAGCCTGCCTATTTGATCTGGTGCCTGCAGGAGCCGGCGGAGACAGTAGCTACCTGGACGCCTTGGTGTGCTCGGTACGACATCCTTTCATCTCTGTTTTTTTTTGCTGTCTTTTTTTGCCGCAGATTTTTTACCGAAAAAAACATCTGAAAAATATGCTGGGTGGGTAGAGGGATATAAGGTTTCTGGGTGTTTTTGTGGCCAAAAATCAGCGGCAAAAAATGCTGCTAAATAAAAACGGGCGATGGAATGACATGGAACCGTGTGCTCATATCACCCCTGTCCTTCGTCAGTCCTTCCCGGTGGCTTGGCGCGTTCAATTCAAATCGCAGTGCCTGGTCCATTGTGCTTTTTATGGCATTGGCGCAAAGTATTTACAGGCTAAATATCTCCCCTATGTTACTGCTCGGGCCCTGCGCTCTGACAACTCCGGTTTGGTTTCAGTCGCTTGTTCTCGTATCGGCGGGTGAGCTTTTTCTATGATATGATGGGTTATTTATAACATGCTTAATACCCAGAGGTTTCTAAGCACGGACCCGGGGATCGAACCTGTGGTGCTCTGTGTTGTCTTGCTTCTAAGGCGAGCACGTGGCCACTGAGCTATTCTCCCCATAGCAGCTGATGTGCTTTGGAACTCTCTTCCCTTGTCACTTCATCCCACGGCGAACCACCTGTCTTTTAGGTGTTCCTTAAAATCTTATTTGCTTTAATTGGTCTGATTTTCTTTTTCCGATCTCTTATGCAATTGCTGCTAGTGCCAAGATGTCTCTGTGCCGATGTTGCGCTATATAAGTTCTGTTAACACAACATACATAACACAGGGCACAGTATTAAGCTACCAGATGAGGTATTGCCACCACCTTCTTACCAGTCCATGTCTCATGAGGCTAGGAAGCAACACTCAGTCATTTGCAATTGGCTCAGGCGAGAGAGACAGTGTTGGCACCAGCAGAACAGGCAACACAGGTGGTAAAGACCAATGTAGCCTTTACTAAGCAACATCTTTTATAACACGCTCAATACCAGAGACCAGTCTCTAGGTGCTGGACCAGGATTCGAACCTGTGCTGCTCTGGGCTGCCTTGCTTTCAAGACGAGCACGGTGCTCTTGAGCTATCCTAGGTTGTATCAACCTCCAGGTGACTGATGAAAGGGAAACAAGTGAAAGGGATGATCGTGTTTGGACTTTTTTGGGCCAGACAGGCTATGTAGCACCACCCATGTGTCCAAAATCCAGGTTACAGATAACACGTGTCAACATACTGTCAAGTGGCAACGTATTCATACCATCAGAGGCACATGCAGAGACACTCGCAATGCATAGCTCTCAACTCACACGGTTTTGGCGGGTGTCACCCGCCTTCTAAACAGCTGACTCACCCGCCAAGCCTCCTGCATGCCCATTCATTTCAATGGGCCTCTCACCCGCCAAAAATAAAATCGGGTGTTTTCACCCGCCTTTGTGACACAAATGGTTGAGAGCTATGGCAATGCCAACACCCCGTACAACAAAGATGCTAACAAAACACCAGCAACCCCACACACGATCTACACCAACTACAGCAGTCACACCCCTCCTTAACTCTGCAGCCGGAAACACCACACATTCAGACGGTAAGACAGCTCCGCAAGTTGAACGCTTGCTGCTGCGATATGTGTCCGATCTGCAGGTCTCATGTTCGAATCCTGGCAAAGCCAACTCAGCCTTTCATCCTTCCATGGCAGATAAATGAGTACCAACTGTGGGTGGGAGCCGTGCTCCTCTACTTTCTTTTAATTAAGTTTTACGGTTCCTCTACTTTTATATTAAAAGAAACTGTTCCGGAATGGTTTCATTTTAAAATAAAAGTGTAGTAAGACGTTTTAAAAAAAAGTTTTTATTGTAATGTGGAGTAATCAGGGGTCTAAGAACCCTTCTCCACCTAAAGGCAGCGCCAGCTCAATAATACTCAACACAAGGTAGTTATGAAAAATAAGAGTATATTAGTTGTGCCCTTTTTGAGACACGTGTTTCGGCGATAACTTTGCCTTTTACAATCAGCGTTGTATGTATTGAAATATGAATAACATAAGCACACAAATTAACATAACATGATTATATAAAAAATTAAGCAAACAGTCAAGCCAAAATGCAATGGGATTGTAGCATACATTGTAGCACAGAGAAAGAGGAGGGGGTAAGGCGAGGATTGTTTTGGGTGAACAATAATAAGAAAAAGATGCCTGTTTGGAGAAAGAAACAAATAGTGCATTAGTTAAAAACACATAGCAGTTCTGAGCTTGATAAGCAAAGAAATATATATCTGTAGCAGAGACAATTGATGTTTAATGTTTCCCATTAGATGACGGTAAAGGTCTTACCTAATTGGTGTGACAATGATTGTTTGTATTTGTATTTGTATTTATTTCATCTATAAAGTGCAGCCAGGCCCAGGGGCATACGGGCGCTTAAGCTAGATCTGGTTACAGTTGCAATTGAAAGCAGTCAATAAGGGTTACGTTACATTGCAGTTACAGGTGGGTACAAACTTAGTCATGCAAATGCATATATACATAGTCTAGTATAAGTACATTAATTACAAAAGTGTGCCAGTGACAGTCGATCATGCTGGGATCAGGCGGTTAGGCTGTCATAGAGTCCATGTTGTGAAGCCAACACTTCGTGTTATGTTTAAATAGGTTAAATGAAGGTTCTGCTCGCAAAAGCGCAGGTATTGTGTTCCATAATTTGGAGGCTTGTACAGGGAAGCTAGCACCACCCGAGTTATGAAGTTTAAATCTCGGTATGGACATAGTGTTAGCTTGTGCTGCTCTAAGAGGTCTTGAAGAAGTGTGAGGTGTAAGTTGGTTGGTGAGGTAGGCTGGTGCAAGGTTGGCCCTGGCTTTATGTGTAAGGGCCAGAGTTTTAAGGGATATTCTGTGCTTGACTGGAAGCCAACGTAGTTTGCTTCTGGTCTCCGAGATGTGCATCTTTTTGGGGATGTTGAGGGCAGCTCTGATGGCATTATTTTGAATTACTTGCAGTTTGTTGATATTTTTGTAGCTAGTGCCTAAGTAAAGGGCATTACAATAGTCTATCTTGGATAGGACTAATGCTCTAGCAAGGGTAATGCAATTGGGTGCGGAGATGAACGGCCTACATGCAGTGATCAGCTTGCAGGTGTAAGCGGCTGATAATGCTACTGCATTAGTTTGTTTGGAGAAGGATAAGGTGGCATCGATGTAAACCCCAAGGGTTTTGGTGTTATTTGACACAGGGATAAGATTGCCATCTATGGTGAAGGATTTAAATGCGGGATTGAGATTTTTGAGTTTGACGTGAGTGCCAAGGATGATCAACTCGGATTTTTCGTCATTGAGACAGAGTCCATGATGTGCCATCCATGCTTGAATTACTGAGTAGATTTCATTAAGGGTTTTGCTGTCTGTTTCATAGTTCCCCGAAATAGGAATGAGTATCTGGGTGTTGTCCGCGTAATTGGTATACGTGACACCCAGATAGTCAAGGATATCAAAGAGGGGCTTTGTGAATATATTATAGAGTGTCGGGGACACGCAAGAGCCTTGCGGGACTCCACAGGGTACTGGTGAAGGTTCAGCAGAATCAGTAGGAGAGAAGACCCTCATGGTTCTGTTCGCCAAGAAGGAACTGATCCAGGCCGTGGCTGCGTCTGAGAAGTGTGCTGCAGTTTTCAAGTGGTGACAGAGTGTTTGATGGTTGACCAGGTCAAAAGCTGCTGACAGATCAAGCAATAAGAGGAGTCCAAGTTTACCATTGTCTTTCAGGATTTGGATCTGGGTAGTGAGATCTATTAATGCAGTTTATGTACCGTGTCTCGGTCGGAAACCTGACTGCCTAAGCCCTAGGAGGTTGTTTGATTCTAAGTAGGCCTGTATTTGCAAATAGGCTGCTCTATCCAGTATTTTTAATAAGAAAGGTACAGTTGTTATCGGTCTATAGTTAGACGGGTTGGCTGGATCAAGAGTATCTGATTTACAATTTGCTGGTTGCCCTGTTCATGGGTTAATTCCCACCTGTAGACAGGATAATTGGTTTAGCTGTTGGCGTCCGGGTTGAGAGAAATGTATTCCTAGGTAAGGGTGCCATGGTTGGCCATTGCAAATGTGCATTTAAGTCCTATGTGCCCTTCACTTATATTGATTGGCCACATTGTTACAGAAAGTAAAGCGCGCGCTGTTTCCAAAACATTAAAGCATTATATTGTAAGAGAAACCAGGTAACCCGTGGTACGTGATCTTAGTCATACTAATTCGCGAGCGGAATGCCCGTCCTGCATCCCGTTGCCCACAATTGTCTCTAGCTCATAATTGCAGGATAAGTGTTCAATGTATTAAAATGTACGCGCTGCAAGTTCTGCACGATGCATCCATATGCATGTTTCCCTTTGAATATAGTAAGGCATGCTTGCAAAGGTTAGATGTGGTCACAGCGCCACTCGCGCAACGCTGTTTGCAATGCGGCGTATGCCGTTTGTACTTGTCAGGCTGCGATATATACTCTGATGCTACGCGGGGCTTAGGGCTTACCTCGCAAGAGGCGATTCCGTCCTCAAGCGTCGGCGTCAGCAATAGTTTCTCAGACGCCGCGCTCTGAATTTGTGTTGTGATGTGGTTACCATGGAAACCATAGTCCTTCTTTGCTGGCCATTATTACAAGTAAAAAGCCAAGCACCATGTTATGGGAACTGCAATACCGTGTTACTGGTTTACATACAGGCTAGTACCCAATACGGATATGATAGTGGCAAAAATAAAAATGCACAGAATGCCAGAGCGCTCAATTCAGTATTAAAAGTGACCATCTGCATTTGAGAATTCAGAACGCGAGTGCAGAGGTATTGTTCATGAGAAAATGTTATGAATGTAGGATGTCAAAAATACAGGCTGACAAAGGCGCCATTTTCAGAAAGCTATTATAATATAACCTTAGCTAGGCATAAATAGAAGACATGACAGGATCATGGAGCAAGGACACTTCCATGTCACATGTATGAGGGACATAGAAAGTGGCATACATGTATACCTGCTAGAAAAATAAATCACATACCCTGCTGGGGTGATAACATAAACAGGAGCCACCTATTAATGTCGATTGTCACAAGGTGGGTGTTGCCCAAAAAGGAGTAATACCCAAAGCATACATAGCGATAATTAAATGATAGTAGTAGTAGTTATTTCATTAATATTCCAGTACATCATGCATCAACTTAAAAACCCTGGTGTATTCTTGTCACAGAAAGGCTCCCATCTCATTATCAGAGTTCAGACCCACCAGGGTGGCTCTGAAATGGCATATTGTTTGTGCTTCCTGTTGCCTGAGGCGCAATTCTTGATTTCCTCCTCGTCTACCAGGACGTATTTTTCTCAATCCAATGAATTTAATATTACATGTGTCGCTCATTTGATGGTATGTTTGCCAATGCACCGCAAGCGGCATCTTGGGTAGATGTTCTCGTATCCGTATCCTTAGTTCACGAATGGTACTTCCAATGTAGATCTTACCACATATGCAGATAATTGCATACACCACAAATTTGGATTTGCAGTTAATATTGTCCTGAATAATTGTTTTTGTACCAAAATTGTCTGTAAACTTGATAGTCGGGTCATGTGCGTGTTTACACATTGTAAATATCCCATATTTTCTAAAACACGACGTTGTTGTGTCTAGCCATGTTTTCATTTTGGGTTTATCTTCTTCTGGCAGCGTGGATGGGCTAACATTGGATTTCAGAGTCCGGGCCCTCCGATAGGTAATCGTTGGATGGTCATCAATGTACTTGCTGATGTGTTCATTCAATTTTAGGAGATGGCAATTTTTCTGTAGCATTGCACGCAAAGTTCCATTGTTACTGCAGTAAGTGGTAATGAATTTTACTTTGTCAGGTTTGGTGTCAGAACCTTGGTTTCCTGGTATCAGAGTTGATTCTCTAGTTATACTGTGGGCTACCCTCTTTCTCTGAATCTGTGGTATAGTATTTTGCATTCATTTTCGAAGGTATTTTTATTTTAATGTGATTTGCATAAAACCTTACACCAATTAAATACAGTAGTAAAACACAGAGAATAATTTTTACACAACATAGAGACATCAGTTCAATTTCATTAAACATACAGGCACTATAGGTTCATTTCAATACATACCTACAGATTTTAAAACCTCCTTTCAATTTCATTCAACATACAAAGAAGTACTATAGAGAGGGATAGATTCTCACAATTCCCTTTAACATACATACAATGTAAATTCATTACATAGACATACCTATTGTTTAAAATCCCCTTTCAATTTCATTCAACATACGAACAAGCGCTGTTGTGAGAACTAGATTCTCACCACCCATGAGACGTCACTAAAACCGATCCCTGTGTTTAAACTGTCCAATTCCCTAGGGAAGCAGGTTGTTCTGATCGAACCTAGGCGATGACAATACAGAATCCAGTGTCTCAACGTTTCTTTGGTGGTGGTTCCCTCACACAAATGACAGACCTCTCTCTTTATGGGCCCTCTCTGTGGAAATAGTGCAACAATTCTTGGTTCTTTTCCTCCTGTGGAATTGGTTCAGCCTGCATCTTAAGAAAACATTGCGGGCCTTAGAACAAGGAAAACATTTGAGATAAGCAGGCGGCTGACCAAAACGGCACGGAAACCCGGCATGCTCCCCGTACAATGAATAGTTCCACAGGGATTCGAGCGTGAGCCTTCAATCATCTCTAAACAATTTCAGTTTTACAGCGTCCGGATTTCCCATTCATTCAGACTCTGTAGAACCAATACATTCTAGTAGTTTAGACATTTTATCACTAAAAGAGGAAACAGAAGGTACAGAAGGGAGAAGTTGCCCTTTTAGTCCACTCCACTGAGCCTTCGTTTAAACAACATGCACATGTGTTTGGGGGTTTGTATTGTGCGTGGGAGGGGCTGTGGCGATGGGTTTTGGGGGGAGCAGGGAACATAATTCCACTACTTCTTTTCGTATACTTCGACCACTGTAGTGTATGTAAATATGTACCGTGTAAAACGCTTTGGAGAACACACTTTATACTTAGCACATCATTATCATATCTCGGCCATTTGTGACTCTCTTCCACACAGTGATGCTGATAAGCTTCCAACTCGAACCATATCTTCGTCACACTCATGCGCCCTGGTCTCCACGTTGACCGAACAACCAACACAGGAGGAGCCCTCACAGTCACCCACAAACGCTCTGCGTCATGGACCGCCCTACAGGACCTATCTCCACCTCCCTGCCTATGGCATTCACCTCATTTACTGACCACAGTGGGGGGTGCAACAATTTCCACAGAGATCTTAACCTCCTTGGGAGCTCAGAATTAAGGAAGCACAGTTATGCAACTAGAGATGTCGCCTCTCTCCTTGACTCTCTTAAGCACAGACTTCTAACTGCAGTCAACACTTTTGACCTAGAGAAACTACTGTCACCTGCACTTTGGTCGCACGACGGAAGTCACCAGTACAAAGGGCGACTTCCAGGGACGGGGAACGATTTAGTGTAAAAGACAAAAAACAGAATACACAGGTAAAGGCGCCCTCACCTTGTGCATAAAAGCCACAACATCTTGCAAAAGATGAATAATGCAACATGAATTAGGGCCAGTCCCTCTTCCACGCTGTGAAGCGCTGTATCCCCCCTACTCTCAGACCCTTCTGCTCCCCACACACCAGCTTAAACAATGCAACACCATCAACAATTGATCTTTAAAAAGTTAAAAAAGGCTAGCCAACATTTCACCAGCTCTCATCTAAAATGCACACCCCCAATCTACGCCCCCCGGAATGTGTCCAGAGGGACTTTCTTCTGTTCTCCCTGAAGGACTGACTTGCCTCACATTATCATCCTCTTAAATTCAAGATCATCGAACGATGGCATCATTCCCTCACCAATAGTCAAAGCCATCGCCAGCGAAGCTCTTACACCAGGGCCCCCAACCCTTGGTAACGAATGAGCAACATTTGTGTATGAAATGGAATGGTAAGGAACAGCTGAGCCCCGATGGAACATATAGGCATTCAGGCGTTGGCGAACCCATTGCTAAACAAATTACAATCTGATTGAAGTTAATATTACGGATAATACTTGTTATTTGCAGTAATAAACTGTATTTTCATAACTTTACATTGGGCCTGGACATTGTTCCCCCAAGAGCTTGCTTTGTTTAGTGACAAATTGTGTTTCAATGCGTCTGATGCCATTAACACTTGGCTAAACTGTGTATGTTTTAAATACCCTTTCACATGGGAGCTTGGGAGTTCCTCTAGTCCCCTCCCCCAAGATACTATTTTTCTGGGGAAATTTAGAGATGGACGATGCATTTATATGCACTTGGCCTGAGCAGCATTTGTACAATCTTGATTTGATATAAATGCCTCTTTACAAGAGGGATTAGAAGGACGTCTCGCCAAACAATTTTATTTAATAAAATTAGGACAAATTGTGCACTTTTAAACACGCAAACACAGGACAGGAGTTGGTGATTTTTTTGATTGGAGGGGCATATGCATTTCTGAAGAATGTGTGTGAGCAACCAACGTAGCGAGTGGTCCTGAACCAGCCAAGGGCAGTTGGGGGGGGTGCGGGGAGGAAATGTTCCCTCAACCCCGATTGTTCTTTAAAATTCTGCATTAAAATAGTGCATTTTACAGTACACTTTCTGTCAAAGAGTGGGTACAAAGTCACACAGTTTACAATTGATTTTGTAGGATAACACATGAAAATGTGCATTATTTACCAAGTCACACATTTTCTTGATGTTTTTGCCCAAAAGATATGCCAGTATAAAGAAACATGTTCATGCTGGCTGTGCCCTGCCGTGTCCATGCTAGATGCAGCAAAATATGACAATATATATTTATTTTTTTATTTGTGTTTTTATGCTTACCTAAACCTTTTAACACAATAATACACATGAATATTCAAAAAATGTCATACAGCTCATTTACATCTCTAAAACATTACTTTCCATATATCACTGCTATACATCACCATAAAATCATGAAATACATTGTAAAATCGCAGAATAAAAAGAGATAGTACATTATGAAATGTGACCACTGTTGCTCGTACTATTCTCAAAACGGCTAAAAGCCACAGTTGGGGATTTACAAACTTCTTACTCCGTGGAGCCGTGTCTGTTCTCTGCAAAAAGAAGTTCAATTCCTAAAAGGTGCCACAACTCACATGGGTATCCTATCTAGTAGCTAAGCAGCACTATGATACTCAACAGTACAGATTTTATTAGTTATATACAATTCATTGCTAAAAAAGACAAATTCAATTGAAAAACTAAAATATGAAATAGCCAAAACAACTTTCTAGGCTAGGGGACTCAGTGTGATCAGGCCACACGGGTTCGACCAGAGATCAAATTTAAGATCAGAACCGACTAAAGCTGATTTACTTGTGTGGTTTTAAAATTGGTTGTTTGTTTTATGTAAATGATCATGTTTTAGGATGACTTTTTTAGCAATGAATTGTATATAACTAATAAAATCTGTACTGTTGAGTGTCATAGTGCAGCTTACCTACTAGATAGGATACCCATGTGAGTTGTGGCACCTTTTAGGAAGTGAACTTCTTTTTGCAGAGAACGACCACTGTTGCTCGTACCTGACTGATTAATACAATCCAATATCATTCAATAGCCTTTGCCAATATGGCCAGCATTAGAACCCTCATCATGTTGGATTTGCAGATAATACCGTGAAAATGCCATGCCATTTTAAGAAAACCTGTTCATCCGGGGGTTTCACCCATGTAGGCTCACCCTCCACAAGAATGCTAATTAAAATGCTTTGTCAGTGTACATGAACTGGATGACCCCAGGAGCTGCCCCCCCCTCCACAGTTATGCAGTTTGCTCCCCATCCCGCACATACAGGAAAAGACTCACGTTCTCACTCATGCACACGCAAACAGTCACACTGCTTTCTCATTCACTCAGACACACACCCGAATACTACACAACATTCACATGCAAAGACATTTATGAATTCAACCATACATGACTACGAAATATACTCTACACTCCTCGCATCTCGTCCATACACGCACTGACATGTCACACATCCCCTCACATACGCACACTCACATATACACAAATATGCACAGAATGTTTTTTTTTTCCTTTCACGTGCGTGGTCAAGGTGGAGTCTCCTGCTGCATGCTGCCACAATGGCTATCGCTCACCCTGCAGACTGGAGCTAATAGCCCCAGACCACAGAAATGCAAGGGGAGGTGCAGGAGAGAACCCCCACCAACACACATACTTCAGCCTTCAGGCCTTGCATGGCCCATCAGACATGCGCACTGGGGTACTGAAGCTTAATGCAAGGACGCCAGTTCAGGAGAGCGCTCTCAGCTGCACACTGCAGTTTAGGGGGCACTCAGAAAATCACTAGGCTTGCTTCTAGCTCTTCCATAAACCGTAATGGTTTGTGGGTCGGTACCATGTGGCCCATTATGAACGACTTGCCCCTGCACCAAAGAAAGGGTTCAAACACTGTTTCACAGGCGCTCCAAAAAAGATATTTATTTGGTTTCAATTATTAGAAAGTCTGTTCTTTTCACAGATGAAATTCAACAAAAAAGTAATTGTCATATGTTTATACCCTCGACACGTGTTTCCCCACTTATGATGCAGTGGTTCTTCAGGAGGTAAACTGTGATTGAAACAATAATATCTGCAAAAAATTAAATATACATAGCATTGTGAACAAAATTCCAAATGGAAAGTATGATTTTCAAGACATGATTCTGATTGGTTTTTCATCAACAAACATCATAAATTTAGTATGCATATTCATATTATGCTTCAAATTTTAAATTTGTATTAAAGTTATATGTGTAACCAATCTGTTCATTGTCATGTCCTTCATGATGAACGTCATTCCGCTGCGGACGCCATTTTGGAAGTATAGTTTAATCCGATAAGCTTAAACTGACTAGAGAAATTGACTCGATCTTTAAATCAAATTAAGTCTGTAAACCTTTTTTCATTTTGGTTATTTATGTGCCTTCCCTAAGGGTATTTAGGGCTTTCATAAAAAAATATTTCACTAAATTTTGCACTGGTTGGCCAGTGTCTATGCTTTGTTGGTTGAGTGAAAAAAAATTATATCAAACCAATTTTAAAGGATTTAGAAGAGAGCAATGGGTAATTAGATCTGTAAAATTCATAACCAATTTTTGAGAGCAGGTTAACATTCTTACATGTTAGATCTAAATATTGGACTACCTAGTAGCCACTCTTGCTTCTCCACTCTTTTGACTGCTTACTCTCTTTTCTCTCCTCCTTTCCCTTCTCCCTTTTCCTATCTCCTCCCCTTACTTTCTTCTATGCACATACCCTATCAGAATTGTCCCTGGACCTAATATGATAGCAACCTCGTCTGTTTCCTGTTTTCCTCCACCCTCCCATTACTGTTTTTTTCCTCCCCACCACCCGTCCAGCACTATCTGAAATGTCGTCAGGCCTAGTATGATAGTCGCTTGTTTTGTTCCTCCCTTCCCTTTCTGCACCCCTCTCCCTCACCTTTTGTTTTTTTCCGGCTCTACCAGAAATGTCGTCAGGCATAGTACGGTAGTCGCCTGTCTGTTTCCATTTCCTTCCCACTCTCCCCCTCCCTTCCTTATCTATGTCTTAGCTCTTGCACTATCTGAAATGTCGTCAGGCCGAGTACGATAGTTAATTTCACATCCTTACTGTAAGAATGTGGTTGTATTTTCCCTTGTTCCCTCCCTTGCCTTGAAGCGCTTTGAAACACATTGTGTATAGGCGCTATATGAATAAACTATCATATCATAAATGATCATATGGGGTGTCTTTTGTTAAGTGAATACTGTCTTTGAAATCATGCTAACCATACTAATAATGCATTCTTTTTGCTGGTCAATTGTATTGCAATGATGATCATAAAAAGTGACATAGTTCATGGTCTGCATTCAGACCTGTATTTGTACTGTCCATGTAAAATATCCAATTTGTTTCTACTTTGCAAAGTTGCTTTTCTATGTTGCCCCCTCGGTTGCAAAATCATTACTTGCTCAATACAAAAAATCTGATCTGAGTGGTGTCCTCATTTCTGTCATTTTCCACAAAGTGTTTGCTTAGTGGATAACATATATCACACAGTTTGATTGTCCGGATATGTTCATAAATTCGAGTTTTGAGTGATCTGATTGTGCTTCCTATATATAGTTTGGCACAGATGCATTTAATTGCATAGACTGTATATTTGGAATTACAATTTAGAAAATCTTTGATTTTGAAGGTGGAGCCATCTGCTTTTGTGCATTCCTTTAGTCCATTGGTTGCAAACACACACATCTTGCATGTGCCACATTTATAAAATCCTTTCAATTTGTCAGTTGACCATAGTTGGTGTTGACCTTTTGTAGTTTTGTTTTCCACAAAATGAGATGGGCATAAGATGTTTTTTAGATTAAGTGCTTTTCTGAAAGTTACACATGGAGTCTCTGAAAAGTTGGGTCTTAGGACTTGATGTGTGGTTAATATATTCCAATGTTTTTTCAAATTTCTTTTCAGAGATGTTACTTCTGTAATGTAAGTTGTTACGAATCTGATAGTTTGAGCCCTTTGATTAGCCACTTTATTTTGTGTGCGTGATTTTGAAGTTAGCAGATCAAGTCTGTTCCGTTCTTTACTTTTATTTTTGGCTGAGGTCAATAGGTTGGTTTTGTACCCTCTGTTCAGGAATTTTTCTTTAGCTGATTGCAGGTGTTTGTGTAATTCCTCTTTTTCTGTGCAGTTCCGTTTGATTCTCAGAAATTCCCCATAAGGGATATTATTTTTGATGTGTGGCAGATGATAGCTTGCTGCATGCAAGATGCTGTTGCCTGCTGTAGGTTTTGTGTACAATGTAGTATGAATTTTATTATTGCAAATGTATAGTTCTAAATCCAAAAAGTGTATTTTGTTGATGCTCTCATCCATGGTTAATTTGAGATTGAATTGATTATTATTTAGAAATTGGTGGTATTCACAAAGTGATGTCTTATCTCCTTTCCATATGACAAAAATGTTATCTATGAATCTACTCCAGTAGATAATCTGGTTGAGGTCACTGAAAGCTCGGTGTTGCCACGCATGATGTAATTCAAAAGAACCCATATGAAGGTTGGCATATGCAGGGGCAAATTTGGCACCGATGGGTGTTCCTCGTCTTTGTTTATAAATGTCTCCATTGAAAAGAAATATGTTGTTGTTCAGCGTAAAGTTCAGCATCTCAAGTATCATTTCATTTTGTTTTTTATAAGAGATAGATCTTGTCTCTAAGAACTCTTGTGTTGTTTAAATCCCTTTTGGTGAAGTAAAGACTTGTAACATCAAAGGTTACTAGCCTAAAGTCTTAATTCCAGTTGATTTATGACATCTGTTGTATCTTTGATGAGTGATGCAAGATTGGTGGCCAGTGGTTGTAAATGTTTGTCGATATATGATGAAATGGGTTCCGTTAATGAGCCAATGCTATTGATTATTGGTCTACTTGATGGTAAGTGCTGATATTCTTTATGAATCTTGGGCAAAAAGTAGATGCTTCCTATGACTGGATGTAGATTATTCATATAGTTAAATTAATCTTCTGTAATCAGTTGTTCATCCAGATAATGGGCCTCATTACACAGATGGCGGTAAGGGATTACTGGCACCGGTAAGTGCACCGGTGCCGGTAATCCCTTATCGCCCTACTACGAGGTCCCTTTGCTGGTCCCTACCTTAACGGCTGGTTTTACCAGATGTTAAGGACGGGACCCGCAAAGGGACCTTGGAGGCAATTATGGTACCGCAATTTGCGGTACCGTAATTGCCGCCTTCCCCATTCCCATTGAGCCCTATGCGTCTCAAATGGGAATGGGGAAGGGCCAATGGTGAGTGGGGAATTACCGCCCGCCAACCTTGGAATGGGGTGGTAATTCCACCATTCACCATGGCGGGATCGGTAAATTACCGGCGGCAACCATGGCGCTAATAGCGCCATGGTTACCGCCTTCCGTGTAATGAGGCCCAATGTGTGTTGAGATGATGCCATTCTGTGATGAGTTCTGGGAGAGGATTCTTTGTTATTTTCTCATATGTTTGTTTATCGCACTGATGTTTAGCTGCCATTTTGATGTAGTCAGAAGTGTTGAGCAGGATAATTTTCCCCCCCGTTATCTGCTTGTTTTATTGTCACTGTTTCATCATTTTGGAGTTCAATCAAAGATGCTCTTTCCTTGTTGGTCAAATTTTGGTGAAGAGTCATGGGTTTTGAAGATTTAAGGTATATCAATCTCAGATCATTCGATACGGCTTTTTCAAATATGTCTATGACATTATCAGCGTAGAGATGAGGATAGAACGTTGATTTTTGTTTTAATTTAGTTGATTCACTGAGGTCCATAGTGATGCCTAGATCATCTGTAAAAGATTCCAGAGTATGAATATTACTTGCTTCTGGTAGATTAAGTAGGTTGACTGTAAGTAGTGGATGAGCAATTGATAGATCTGAGGGAACAGGTTCCTCTTTGAATCTGGGCGTTTGTTTAAAGCCAGTGGCAAAGTACTTTTTGAGTTTTAGGTTCCTGCTGAATTTGAATAAATCAACTCTTGTTTGAAAAAAGTCAATTTTATGTGTTGGACAGAAAGATAACCCTTTGTTTAGTGCAGAGCAAAGTGTTGGAGAGCAAACTGTGTTAGATAGGTTCAGAATTAGTTCTTTTTTTTCCTTTGTTCATTTGATCTTGTTTTGACTCTGTTGGTTGATTCGTCTTCTTCTGACGCTGCCTCTGCCTTTATTCTGTTTGTAGGAAAGTTGGTTTTCCATTGCTTGTGCTTGCGATATTCTTCTAAAAAAGAATATGGTGTTGTTTCCAATGTGTCCGGTTCGGCAGATGGATTTTGAGATTCCTGTTCTCCTTCACTACTTTGTTTTGTTTCTGAAGATTGTGATGACTGAGTAGTTCTGGCAGTTTGTGGATTTGGTTTTTTAGCTGTGGGAGTGAACCCTTTTGACTTTCTGTTGGTTTGTTTCTGAAAGTATAGAGTCTTATGAACACACCCTTCATCATTTTCACATCTACACTCATTCTAACACAGCCTTGCATCTTCACATCCATGCTAGCACTCATAAACTGTGCTGATTTAGTAGAACAAGCAAAGTTTAAAGGTTTGCAGGGGCTCGTCACACACATGGGAGCTACTTGGCCTTGCTGGCTGCACACAGTGTCACTTACCAGATGAGTGCTACTGAAGAGCGTCATGATTCTAAGAATTGTAGCTGATTCATCAGCTTGGCCATTCATGTAGTATGCAGATTAATAAGGGAGTGACGCTTCTAACTTAGACCTACGTTTTCCAACGTTCGAACCTGTGCAGAAAGTTGTGATTTGTAAAGAGGGTCTGGCTGCAGTACCAAGTGCTGCCACAGGCAGCACATGAGCACTGTTGACCCTGATCCTCAGAGCATAAGCGAGCAACATAAAAGGTGACTGCGAGCAACATGTTGCTCATGCACTACAGGCTGGAGACAACTATCATACACCATACAGCAAAAATGTACCTGTCATCACTTCACTAACAGCATCTCCCCAGGTGCTCCCTACATCGTCCCAGTGTATCTCAACTACTTCCTAGGTGCTCCCAAGATCTTCCCTGCATGTACTCAACATCTTCCCTGGTGCTGTTAACATCTTCCTAGGTGCTCCCAACAACTTCCCAGGTGAGCTAAACACCGTCCCATGTGCTCACAACATCTTCCTAGGTCCTACCAACATCTTCCCAAGTCCTCCTAACATCTTCCCAGTTGCTCTCAACATCTTCCCAGGTGCTCACAAAAGGCCTGCTCGAGCTTGTTCGAGCAGACCCCTAACCATTCGAACTTTGGATAGTTTAAAATCCTTCGATCTACCAAACCGTTTGGCCATTTGCCCCCAAGAATTAAAGTTTGAGCAGCCAGAGCCCTGCGGGGTAGGTGGGATTCTAGCCTCCACGGGCCCTTAAACATGCCCACTGCCAGCCTCTGCAGGACAGTGGGCATGTTTTCTAATATTCCCTTTCACTATAAATTAAAATAAATCATATTTCTAAAACAACAGTTGGATTGTGCCCGACCACATTATAAATATGTTTTAGAAAAATCAAAACTTCTAGCATAGACTAGAAATTAGGTATATTGATTTCCCTTGCAGCCTACTGTGGGTGTAATAACCAGGATAGCCCAGTTTCAGTGGAAGATGCAGGTAGACTACTCTGTGATGCCAGATGGCATGGAGTCTGTTCTTATTAATGGCCATCAGCATTTGCAGAAAGGGAAGTGGTCTGACAGATTCTAAGGGACACCAATCACCCTTTCACCAGGATAACCTTTAACTTTATGAATCTGCATTTTAGGCATAACACACACATGTTAATTATTAACTTTCATCCGGGAGTCAGTGGGCCAGATTCTCAAAACGGTTTAATGTTAGGGTGAGCGTTGCGAAATATTATATGAACCCCGATCCCATTGTGGATTGTGAATTTAGTGATTCAAACATACAACTCGTTTATCACAGATATATTTGATAAATATAAAGAAATGTGGTCCTTCATTTCTCCTTTTTCTATTGCACCATATTTGTTGTTTTTTTGTGGACTTTCAATGCTTAAGTATGTGGGGGTCGTTTTCACTTCAGAAACGAATAAAAAGAAACCTTCTCTTTGACTTCATGCAAGGCAGACAGAATCCTTCATTGGTGCTTTTTGTCCCATTTCCCTTTTCTCAGAAGAATATTTAAAAAAGAGAACAATATGCATGTACCACAATGTTCATCTTGGAATGACAACCTTCTATCAGAAAATAATGTACATGGTAATTCTAGATTGTTATTATGACGTAAGTATAGCCACAAAAGTGATGGGTGGAAGGTTTTGAATGAATCTGAACCACTGGCACTGCTCTAGGCAACCTTCCACACCACCGTTTTTTAGCCAATCTGAGCCATTGCAGAAGGGGTTCAGCCATAGGCAAATTAGTCAGGTACTGCCACCAGTGGTAGCTGCTCTGCCCGAACTGCTAGGCCAGGCCCCTTCTGCACGGAAACACAAGCAACCCAGACATGTTTCGGCCTTGTTGGGCCTCCTCATTGAGGTGCAGATTGGATCCCTATGGCCCAGCGAGCAAGGGACCCACGTCTGGACATGCCCTCTCTTACATAGTGAGACAAACTATAACCACAAAAGTGATGGGGGAAGGTTTTGAATGAATCGGAGCCACTGGCATTGCTCTGGGCAACCTCCACCCAACCGTTGTTTAGCCCATCTATGCCATTGCAAAAGGGGTCCAGCCATATGCAAATCAGTCCACTACTGCCACCAATGGTAGCAGCCCAGCCTGACCTGCTAGGCCAGGTTCCCTCTGCATGAAAACACAAGCATCCCCATACATGTTTCGGCCTTGTTGGGCCTCCTCAGTGAGGTGCAGCTTGGATCCCTATGGCGCAGCGAGCAAGGGACCCATGTCTAGAAATTACCTATCTCACATAGTGAGATAAACTATAACCACAAAAGGTATGGGCACAAGGTTTTGAATGAATCTGAACCACTGGTATTGCTCTGGGAAACCTTCCACACCACTACGTTTTAGCCCTTCTGCGCCATTGCAAAAGGGGTTCATCCACATGCAAATCATTCAGGTATTGCCTCCAATCGTAGCAGCCCAGCCCGAACGGCTAGGCCAGGCCGCCTAGGAATGGAAACACAAGCAGCACCAGACATGTTTCGGCCTTGTTGGGGCTCCTCAGTGAGGAGCAGCTTGGTTCCCTATGGCGCAGCGAGCAAGGGACCCACGTCTGGGCATACACTCTTACACATAGTGAGACAAACTATAAGCACAAAAGTGATGGGTGGAAGGTTTTGAATGAATCTGAACCACTGGCATTGCTCTGGGCACCCTCCATACAACCGTTGTTTAGCCCATCTGCACCATTGCAAAAGGGGTCCAGCCATGGGCAGGACAAAGACTGATATGTAGTGGACATTTCTCTTCCATGAAAGGGGCGGTGAGCTAAAGACTCTGGTTGAGACTCTAACCCGGGATATGGGCCATTAGAGACACACTCCCAGGACCCCCCTTGTTTGTGCATATTAAGTAGCTTTGGGTTTTTACTCTAAGTTACTAGGGTAATCCAGACATGGAAGCCTTGCTCACTGTTCTTTTAGCGGCACAGCTCCACCACACTGACGAGTCCAAACCAAGTTGAAACATATGTCTGAAGTTGCTGTTGGTGCTCTTGTTCAGAAGAGAATTGCCTGGAATTTCAGTGATGGTCTGCCCTTGGGCAGGGCAAAGTCTGATATGTAGTGGAAGTTTCTCTTCTGTGAAAGGGGTGGTGAGCTAAAGACTCTGGTTGAGACTCTAACCCGGGTTATAGGCTGGTAGAGACACTCTATCAGCACCCCCCTTGTTTGTGCATATTAAGTAGCTTTGGGTTTTCACCCTAAGTCACTAGGGTAATCCAGACATGGAACCCTGGCTCACTGTTTTTTGAGCGGCAGAGCTCCACCACACTGACGAGTCCCAACCAGGTCGAAACATGTGTCTGGGGTTGCTGTTGGTAATCTTGTTCAGAAGAGAATTGCCTGGCATTTCGGTGCTGGACTGTCCCTGGGCAGGACAAGACTGATATGTAGTGGAAGTTTCTCTTCTGTGAAAGGGGTGGTGAGCTAAAGATTCTGGTTGAGACTCTAAGCCGGGATACAGGCCATTAGAAAGACACTCCCAGGACCCCTCTTGTTTGTGCATATTATGACAGAAGAACATACTGGAAGTCATCATTAAAAATGTACATCGTAACATTTTAAAAAGTGCCAGTTTACATTGTTACTCCAATTAAATAATTCCCTTTTTTAATAGATTCTTTTGCCGAGCGTACACACTATTCTATCTGTCAAAAGTGCCCCCGCTCACCAGCTGAGCCCGGGAACCCATCTGGAGAAAGATAGACCTCCTGGCTGACTCGCTACCTTCTGCTAAATGCAGCTTTTTTCTCCGCCCAATATTTTCGGAATGCGCATGATAATTCCACAAATGTGCCCCTGACCCTCTGAAATTGCCATTTGGCCCCTAATCCAGCCTGATTACGCTGTTTGCATACAAGACTGTAGAGCCACCATTGATACACACGAGGTGGCCCCAGTCCAAGATGGCCGACACCCTCCTTCTCTGCAGCAGCCTGGCCCGGATTACCTCCAGGTCCTGCAAATCGCTCTGATTGGAAACTTGCTCTTTTTCTGGTCCAATCACTCGCCGGCAGGTTGAACGCCGGCCCACCCACTAAGGAACCCACACAACAAGGAATATTTCCTGTCCTGAGCCTGTCCAGGGCCGACAGAGACCAGGGCCAGGAACTCTGCCCGCATGACCCTAGAACAGCATCCCACCATCCCACGCCAGCCCTACTTCCATCCGGGTAAGCAGACTTGAACACGCCTCACAATTTACTGGACATAACTATTTTCCTGCCTGACCCAACTTCCGCGGTCCGCGACCTATACCTCAGATTATCTACCCTTTGCCCATTTTCCAAATCTATCCTCACTGTGCCTACCCACTTGCTTTGTCTACCAATGACTCCCTAACATTGCCTACCCTTTGTGCATTATTGAGCCTGTATATGCCTACATTTATCAACGGCCACCACAATCTACCTGCTGCTGCTGTCACATCATGTGCTAAATCATTGCCTGTATTATCATCCTTAACGAATGCAATGTGACTCACCCTGCCTACTGTTTAGCGAACTGCACTATGCAGTATATTATACTACAACTTCTAACAGAGAAATACACTGTATTACTGTACCTTTGCCAAACGACTAAGATCCACAGTATGGGTGATCCAATAACATGCATGTGATGACTATGCGAAGTTGTGCCGACTGTCTAATATGATGCCTTCTAGATTAATTAGCAATTCATATTTACACATCATAGTAATGCTTACACATACGACTGCAAATAATTCCTAACTCGATAACTGTCTACTAGCCTATACCCTGATTGGCCAGTTGCCCTTTACTTTACTAAATTGTCTAGGAAATGTTGATGCCTACACTACTAGGACTAGCCAGTTGAGCTGTACAATCTACTTGCTCCTAGACATGCTATCCTTAGTACAACATTATAGCCAATTGATGTTTTGGCCAATCCACATTAACCTTTGATTAAACCATATGTCTAGTCCACTAGCGAAGGCCACCGCTCACTTATAGTAACAACCATACTCTATGTGAAGGTAACACCTTATTGTCAAATTACCACACTCTCACACTGTATGTTTGATTAATACACTATGCACCCACGGCCTAATTTAGCCTCCCTGAGTGCCACACTCTTGCTAATGATACTTTACACAATGTCGACACCAACAAGGATAGTAGATATACTGGACAACCATGCCTTGTCTCCAAAACTACCCATCTATAAGTCCAACACACCTCTTCTAATGACCCCTTGCAGCATTGTGCTTAGAAATTGAAGACTCCGAGCACGGTTACCTAGAATATTTGACGCGCTCATCAGATATGAGGTTATCTATAACTGCCAGAGTAAAGGACCTTACAAACACTCATTAAAGCCTAGTCACACTACTAACAGCAGGAACAACAAGCCCCATACAAAAAGAACTACGACTCACACCTGCTTAGACACACCAGACAACACTACCACATTGTCCCCAGACAAATCTACCCCTAACCTTAGAGGAGCCTTAATAAATACAAGATCCTTAGTCGCTCATGGCACAGAAATAGCCGAAGCTATCCTAACAGAACACTATAACTTTATTGCAATCACAGAATCCTGGCTTCACGAGGCAGCAGGTCCTGCACTGTCCTTAGCCGTTCCAAATAACGACACCATTCTCAGAGCTGATAGAGGCGAAACCCGAGGTGGAGGACTAGCTATCATTGCCAAAACGAATCTCTCTATGAGAATATCACCTTCGCCGAATATCAACTCTTGT
Source organism: Ambystoma mexicanum (assembly GCF_040938575.1). Classification (NCBI taxonomy): domain Eukaryota; kingdom Metazoa; phylum Chordata; class Amphibia; order Caudata; family Ambystomatidae; genus Ambystoma; species Ambystoma mexicanum. The sequence continues at coordinate 96,837,978 of NC_090923.1, read as the reverse complement.
GAAGTTATGTCAATCAAACTACCCACAGCCAACTTTCAAACCAAGAACATTCACATTATATACAGACCCCTTTCCCTACTAATACTTTCATTGAAGACCTTCCTACAATTTTATCGGAAAACCTAAAGGATACTCCCAAACATTACTTTTAGGAGACCTTAACATAGGCTTTAATGATGCCAATGACCAACATGCCACGGCAGCAGCCAACCTCCTGTTAGAATTTAGCTTCACCCATAGAGTGAACGAAGCAACTCTCAATAAAGGGAGAAGTCTCAACTGGGTTTCAGATCACAATGGTAATGTCTCCATAACCTCCATCTCACCCCAAATTTGGACGGACCATTACCTCATATTCTTTACAATAGAAACCAAAAGACCTACCCTAAAAGCTCCTCTTGCCCCTCCTACTTTTACGAGGAACAAGAAAAATATTACAGTGGAAAAACTACTCCCCTGTATCCTGCCCACCCTTAATTTTCTACCTGACAATATGAACCCTAGCCTTCTAGTCGAAGAGTACAACAAAGTTATGAACACAACTCTTGAAAAGATCGCCCCACTAAAACTCAGAAATAGTAAGCCTAAAAGTCACTTCAACAACTGGTTTACTCCCCATCTAAAATAAAAAATCTAAGACTAGACAAAAGAAAATGCTTAACTGCCTGGAAACTTAATCCCACCGTAGAAAACAAACTAAAGTTAACTAAAATCTCATCCCAATACAAGAAGAATATACTCCTGGCCAAACAAGATTTTTATAATACTAGAATAACGCAAGCTAATTCTAGTATGAAGGAACTCTTCATGATTCTAAAAGAATTAGAAAATCCTATCATATCCCAAGACAACTGTGTCAAAGATAAAATATGGTGCTCCGACATCCAGCATGCACTAGCTAACAAAGTGTCCAACCTTCAAATCAAAATAGCACTAAAAAAGCCCTCACTAACTGACACCACACCACCACCAAACAAAACAACTCCACCTAAAATTAAACATGCCACCCAATTTAATTTCTCCAAAGTCTCCATTATAGAGGTTGAGAAAGTTATACTGGGTCTCAAACCATCCAACTGCAAAGGTGACCAATGTCCAGCACAACTCATCAAGGACGCTGCTACGGATCTAGCACCTTTCATTACCAAACTTATTAATGCTTCCTTCACATCCGGCACGATACCTAGCAATCTTAAGGAATCTTGGGTACTCCCACTTCTTAAAAAACAAATGCTAGACCCCTCCATACCAACCAACTACAGGCCCATCACTACGGTGCCATTCCTATTGAAAATTGAAGACAAGCTAGCATATATCCAAATCCAGAACTTCCTGGAACTTAACCAACTCTTAGGCTCTCACCAATCTGGTTTCCGGCCACTACACGGCACAGAAACTGCTCTCATTGATCTTAAAGCACAAATAGACAAACTAAGAGACAATGGAAAGTTGGCAATACTCCTCCTCCTAGACCTGTCGGCGGCTTTCGACTTGGTGGATCACAATGTCCTATGTAGCCATCTGGATTCAGCTGCCTACTTCTCTAACGAAGATATAGTATGGATACAATCTTTCCTCAGCGACTGATCCATGAGGGTCTTCTCGCTCTCTGCATCTGCGAACCCCACCCCCATCACTTGCGGGGTGCCCTAGGGCTCATGTGTTTCTCCAACCCTGTATAATATATTCACTAAGCCCCTGTTTGATGAGTTGGACCCTTTGGGTATCACCTACACTAACTATGCAGATGATACCCAGATCATCCTTCCACTTACCGGGATTAATGCAAGGATTTAGCATTGGTGAATAGAATTTACAGCATCGTTCAGACATGGATGGCCACTCATGGCCTCTGTCTGAACGACGACAAAACAGAGCTTCTCATCCTGGGACCCGCATCTCTTCTCACCAGACTTGGCACAAACTATTCATCATTCATCATTCATCATTGATGGGAACCTTATCAAGGTTGCCAAGGAAGTAAAAACATTAGGTTTTAACTTAGACTCCACCCTAACATTTACCAAACAGTTAAACTCCCTAGCCTCCTCGACAGCACTAATGCAAACTAATTAGAGCCGGCAAACACTTCCTCTCATCTAACAGCTGTACGACTCTAGCTAGAGCCCTCATTTGATCTAGTTTTCTGACCTTGAGGACCTTTTTGGAGATATCATAGGCTTGTACCTGCGCAACATAATTTGGTTTGTTTTTGTGATTTCTTTGCTTTTTATAATTTTTCTCCTTTATGGTTGGTTATTTGTCACATGGGTGTAGGCTACTACGGAGACACTGAGCCCCTCTACTCCGTCTGTCAACTGTGAGAGAAATTGCACATGTGCGCTCCAGCTTGGAGCCATATAATCAGGTTTTGTCAGCTGGAGCGTGAGCATTAGAATTTTCAGGTGGGATTGAGCCCAAGAATTTTACAGCTAATCGTTTAAGACAAGAACAGTAATTACTGTATTAACCGCAACGCTGTAAAAGGCCCGGATTTGAAAAAGGCGCAGTTTATACGCCGAAACACGTGTCATCCAAGAGGGGCTGAAAATATAAAATAAAAGACTTGGTTGAATACAACGGTTTTTGGAATGGTTACTCATAGTTAAAGGACATACGTTAACAATCTATCTTGGCGCAAACAAGTGTAGGCATGTGTGCAATTTGTCTCTCATTTTATCTAGACTAGACTACTGCAATGCCCTATACATTGGAGAAATAAATATATTACTAATAAAATACAGATACTTCAAAACAATGCCCTTGGAGCTGCACTTAGTATTTCTAAGAAAGAACATATTTCTGAAACAAGAAGGAAATACAAGTGGCTATCTACACTTGAGAAAATCAAACTAAAAATAGCTTCCCTCACCCACAAGACCCTAAACAACAAAGCACCACGATATCTAATAGAAAGATTCTCTAGAAAAACATCTACCAGACCTACTAGACTAGTTAACTCTAATTGCCTTCAGGTGCCTCGCTTTAAGCTATCTTCTATTGGAGACATCAGTTTCCCAGTCAAAGCAGCTCAACTGTGGAACTCACTACCCACCACACTCAGAATGGACCAAACCTTCTCTAAATTCAGACAAATCCGGATTATATGGCTCCTACAGAATGCTGACAAATGAATTCGCAGAACTAGACCACATGTGTAAATAACTGTATATTGAAGAACCCGACCACAAGTGTAAATAACTGTAGATTTCTTCTGTAAAGTGATTGTTTATGTTGTCTATTGTGTATATGTTTCCTTATATCGTATATGCTTATATTGTCTATTGTGTATATTTTTCCCATCTATATACCATTTATTCCTAGATTTGATGTTTGCTATTACCTTGTAACCTACGTAACCTGTGTACCAAGCTGTATGACTTCTTATTGCTTGTGCCCTGATACCCTCAGGTCCGGCGCGCATAATAAATACTAAACAAACAAACAAACAAAGTGTCCTTCCTTAATGGAAAAGATTGCGCTCAGATTATAACTATTGATCTTTTTCTATAATTACAAAAAGTACAAAATAACAAATGCAGTCCAAGCCCCTGCAGCTTGGTCTACCCTTACAAAGTCGATCAAAATTCATGTCATTTTCATGGAGTCCCTCTGCAGATTTCTCCCCTCCCCCGTACAGTCAATGCACTCCTAGTGTGAAGGAGACATTCCTGTAGGACACATGCAATGCGAATGTAGATCCCCAACTACCAGGCCAATCTCCACCTATGGGGATTCCTTTGCTGCTTCTGCTCTCTCTCTTCTGCCAGCAACATCATTTAGGGGATATCAGGGGTCGTAACTGCGACCCCTGAGGTCTCCCTTGTTACCCATGAGGTCTCCCTTGCTAACCCTAAAAACAAAAAACTTTTTTACATTTTTTTATTGAGGCTCCTGGGTTGTAGCCAGCTGCATGTGGCTCCATGTTTCTGGAGTGGCTGGTTTTCTGATAGCTATAGCTGGTAAGATAGCTCAGTGGGTTGAGTGCTCGCTACTGCAATGTGTATGTGATCTGCAGGTTGCAGGTTCGTCTCCCGGCAAGTTCAACTCAGCCTTTCATCCTGCTGAGGTTAATAAATGAGTACCAACACAGGTTGGGTGATATTAACGATACATGTGGTAATCCATTCTTGTATGAAATGTATATCACTTTACAGTGATATCGTAACCATATTTTTCATAGTGTACCTAGAAACAATGCTATGTGATGCCACTTTCTGTTTTTTTAAGGGGTGAAAGGTTGTGTTCCATTGCTTCCCCTGATGTCACTTCAGTGTGGAGTCAAATTACATCACTTCCTGTGATGTCATCAGAGGTAGAGGGTTGTGTGATGTTACTTCCGCTACCCCTGTCATGTTGGTGAAATGACATCCCTGCTCATTGCACTTTTAAACATAAAGAAACCCAGCACCTTTCTCATTCAAGCTGTCAGTGTTTTTTTTTCTTTGGTCACGGTGCTGTCAATGTCGGATGGGGCAGCTCCATTAACCATGTACTTAACAACTCGACTCTCAACCACAGAGAAAGAGATTGAGTGGGATAAAGAGAGACAAGGGACATAGAGTGAGACAGAGTGAGACAGAGCGAGGCAGAACGAGAATATTAGAGGGTGAGAGAGAGAGAGAGAGAGAGAGAGAGACAGAGACAGAGCGAGAGGAGGAGAGGGATAGAGATGGAGAAAGATACAGAGAGACACACAGAGAATGAGAGATCGAGTGAGACAAAAAGAGATAAGGAGCATAGAGAGAGAGAAAAAGCTGCTGATAGCTATATATATATATATGGTAGCAGCCCTGTAGTTATGGTTAAGTTGCTCAACTCATAGAAAGAGCAGTTTTGGGGCAGCTTGTAACTTTGATCCCCTCACCACCCCAGACGAATCCCCACCAAACTTTGCAAAAAATGTATTTCCCATTTCCATTGCTGATGCAGGTGAGTGCCTCTTGGGCCCTGTGTGTGAGTGAATTGCGCCCAAAATCCTTTAAAAAATCGTCCGTACAAGCGCTTCCCTCGTTGTTCAGCCCGCTTCCTGATTCCTCCCTCAGCCCTTCCCTGTGCCCGCCCACTGCCCCGATTGGTCCCCTGTGTCTTAGGCTTCGACCCTAACAAGTGGTGTGCAGCCCCAGCCCCCTCTTTCCCATTTCCATTACTGGTGCAGGTGAGTGCCCCTTGGGCCCTGTGTGTGAGTGAATTGCTCCCAAAATCCTTTAAAAAATCGTCCGTGCAAGTGCTTCCCTCATTGTTCAGCCCGCTTCCTGATTCCTCCCTCAGCCCTCCCCTGTGCCCGCCCACTGCCCCCGATTGGTCCCCTGTGTCTTAGGTTTCGACCCTAACAAGTGGTGTGCAGCCCCAGCCCCCTCTTTCCCATTTCCATTGCTGGTGCAGGTGAGTGCCTCTTGGGCCCTGTGTGTGAGGGAATTGCACCCAAAATCCCTTAGAAAATCGTCGGTGAGTCACTAGTGCGTTAGCAGGACATGTAGTGCTTTTTGATTGCATCTGCGATCCTCAGCCGCATTTGATCCCCATTTCAGCTTCCTTAACCCTGCTCGCCGTCCTAGTCCTTCCTCCTCCCGCCTCCCGACTCGCCCCCCGTGCTCCGATTGGCTAGCAGGCCCTGAGTCACCGGCCATTAGAGACCTTCCCAGGACAGCCCTCTGCCCGGCAGCCCCCTGTGACTAAGGACCCTGAGACGAAGGACAGCTCAAACAGAGACAGCTCATGACCGTATCTGCAGGTATCCGCAGGAGAAGCAAGAAGCCAACAATAAGTAAGTGTGGGAAGGGCAGGGCGAGAGGCAATCACCTCACGCCATACTACCCAACCACGCATCTAACAAAGCATCAACTCTGTGAACTGGTCATAACTGTAGCATATTCGCATTTGGGACCCCTTTTCTATACATGTAATAGTCGATTTTAATTGTGTACCCAATAGCCTCTCTTTGAAAGTTGCATTTAGGAGTGTGCCCAATAGCCTGCCTGTAGAAAGTTGCATTTAGAAGTATGCCCAAAGTCCTGTCTGTAGAAAGCTGCAATTAGACCTGTGCCCAATAGGTTCGCTGGAAAGTTGCATATAGAATTGTTCCCAATAGCCTCTCTTTGAAATTTACATTTAGAAGTGTGCCCAATAGCCTGCCTGTGGATAGTTGCATTTAGAATTGTTGCCAATAGCCTCACTTTCAAAGTTGCACTTAGAAGTGTGCCCAATAGCCTGTCTGTGGAAAGTTGCATTTAGAAGTGTGCCCAATAGCCTCTCTTTGAAATTTGCATTTAGAACTGCACCCAATAGCCTCTCTTTGAAAGTTGCATTTAGAAGTGTGCCCAATAGTCCCACTGTGAAAATGCATTTAGAATTGTTCCCAACAGCCTCTCTTTGAAATGTGCCTTTAGAAGTGTGCCCAATAGCCTCAACTGTGAAAGCTGCATCTAGAACTGTTCCCAATAGCCTGTCTGTAGACAGTTGCATTTAGAAGTGTGCCCAAAATCCTGTATGTAGAAAGCTGCAATTAGACGTGTGCCCAATAGCCTCGCTGTGAAGTTGCATTTAGAATTGTTCCCAATAGCCTGCCTGTGGATAGTTGCATTTAGAATTGTTCCCAATAGCCTGCCTGTGGATAGTTGCATTTAGAATTGTTCCCAATAGCCTGCCTGTGGATAGTTGCATTTAGAATTGTTCCCAATAGCCTTACTTTGAAAGTTGCACTTAGAAGTGTGCCCAATAGCCTCTCTTGGAAAGTTGCATTTAGAAGTGTGCCCAATAGCCTCTCTTGGAAAGTTGCATTTAGAAGGGTGCCCAATAGCCCCTCTTTGAAAGTTGCATTTAGAAGTGTGCTCAATAGCCTCACTTTGAAAGTTGCACTTAGAAGTGTGCCCAATAGCTTCTCTTTGAAAGTTGCATTTAGAAGTGTGTCCAATAGCCTCTCTTTGAAAGTTGCATTTAGAAGTGTGCCCAATAGCCTCACTTAGAAGTGTGCCCACGAGCCTCTCTTTGAAAGTTGCATTTAGACGTGTGCCCAATAGCCTCACTGTGAAAGTTTCATTTAGAAATGTGCCCAATAGCCTCGCTGGAAAGTTGCATTTAGAAGTGTGCCCAATAGCCTCATTGTGAAAGTTGCATTTAGAATTGTGCCCAATAGCCTCGCTGGAAAGTTGCATTTAGAAGTGTGCCCAATAGCCTGTCTGTAGAAAGTTGCATTTAGAAGTGTGCCCAAAATCCTGTCTGTAGAAAGCTGCAATTAGACGTGTGCCCAAAAGCCTCGCTGTGAAGTTGCATTTAGAATTGTTCCCAATAGCCTCTCTTTTAAATTTACATTTAGAAGTGTGCCCAATACCCTCACTGTGAAAGCTGCAATTAGATGTGTGCCCAATAGCCTCCCTGTGAAGTTGCATTTAGAATTGTTCCCAATAGCCCCTCTTTGAAAGTTGCAATCAGAATTGTGCCCAATAGCCTCTCTTTGAAAGTTGCATTTAGAATTGTTCCCAATAGCCTCTCTTTGAAAGTTGCATTTAGAATTGTTCCCAATAACCTATCTTTGAAATTTGCATTTAGAAGTATGCACACTAGCCTCACTGTGAAAGCTGCCTCTAGAACTGTTCCCAATAGCCTGCCTGTGGATAGTTGCACTTAGAAGTGTACCCAATAGCCTGTCTGTGGAAAGTTGCATTTAGAAGTGTGCCCAAGCCTCTCTTTGAAATTTGCATTTAGAAGTGTACCCAGCAGCGTCTCTTTAAAAGTTGCATTTAGAAGTGTGCCCAATAGCCTCACTGTGAAATTGCATTCAGAATTGTTCCCAATAGCCTCTTTGAAATTTGCATTTAGAAGTGTGCCCAATAGCCTCACTGTGAAAGCTGCATCTATCACTGTTCCCAATAGCCTGCCTGTGGATAGTTGCATTTAGAATTGTTCCCAATAGCCTCACTTTGAAAGTTGTACTTAGAAGTGTGCCCAATAGCCTGTCTGTGGAAAGTTGCATTTAGAAGTGTGATCAATAGCCTCTCTTTGAGAATTGCATTTAGAAGTGTGCCCAATAGCCCCCTTTAGAAGGGTGCATTTAGAAGTGTGCCCAATAGCCTCACTGTGAAAGTTGCACTTAGAAGTGTGCCCAATAGCCACACTGTGAAAGTTGCATCTAAAAGTGTGCCCAATAGCCTGTCTGTGGAAAGTTGCATTTAGAAGTGTGACTAATAGCCTCTCTTTGAGAATTGCATTTAGAAGTGTGCCCAAAACCCTATTAATATAATATCATGCCGGGCCGCACCGACTAATCTCCCTAATATCCTCTCTGTACAAAGTTGACTCATATTCATGCCTAATACCCTCTCTGTATAATGCTGAATTGAAAGAAGTGCACCTATTAGCGTGCCCTAATTAATTTTACTAGTATAACCAACAGTATAGCTGAGTAATGTAGAATCTAAGACGGTGCCTAATAATCTAATACCCCCTCTATCCAAATAGACCGAATATCAGGTGAACCTAGATGTGTGTCTAATAGTACCTAATAGACTAATATCGTCTCTGTCTACAACTGAATCTAGAAAGCACCGAATAGTCTAGTATCGTCTCTGTGCAAATTTGAACTTGGAAGTGTGCCTAAACAGCAGGCCACCGCTGAACCCAAACTACAACCAGAAAGCCCCCCTAAATCCACCTAAAAGCTTGTATCAATTATGAGTGCACCGACTCCACCAGAGTCTATCGGAAACGATCCCTGTGGACCGCCCCCACTCTCCGATCTGCCTTCCTCCCGACCCCCTTCCCAAACCACACCCCCCTCCGACCCACTCCCTGCCATTCCCCTCTCCAAACACCAAGCCAGAGGGGCAAGATGGCGAGACAATCACCCTAAAACCACCCCTCTCCTGAACCCCACCACCGACCAGCCAATGTTAACCACGTCTGCTTCCCTCACTATCATACCCGACACACCCCGCCCTGCAATCACCCACCCCCCGCCCTGCCCTCAAACCCCTGCCACCTTCCCCCGCCGACAGCACCCTTTCCCCTCCCTAAAATCTGCACGCCTAGCCCTAGCAAGAACCGAAGCTGCTTCCCTCTCCCCCTCTGACCCCCCTACCCTCTCTCACACAACAATCACAACAAAGAAACTAAAGAGGAAACATACCCGGTCCCCCTCAATCTCTCCGCACTCTTCCCCTCCCCTGTCTCGACCCACCTCCGCATTCCCCCGATCACCTTCTTCCACTGTGGCTTCACCCTTCCTGAAACCCCTCTCCCTCGATTTCTCATCAACTACAACTGAAACTCCTAACCGCCCACACCCCACCTTCAAACCCCCGGAACCAAACTTGATCATCCTATCGCACGCAGCCCCCCAACCCCGCCCAAAGCCTGCCAAATTTTCCGCACTCCCCCTATTCCCGTTTACCATCCCCCACCCTACCCCTCTCTCTCCACTCTTTCCGCCACCTCCCACTCCGCTCCAGCACCGAGACCAACTTCACCTACCGATGTGAACTGCATCCTATTTAACGCCCGCTCCGTAGCAAAAAACAGACACTGCATCTTTGACCTCCTCTCCGCTGTCAAACCAGACCTAGTTTTCATCACTGAAACCTGGTTCTCTGACGACTTTGCCCCAATCGCTAACGAAGCCTTTTCCCCTGACTACTCCCTCATCCCCTAACAAACTGCAACTTTATCCTCAAAATCATGGATAAGATCGCCACCATGCAGCTCCAGGCACACATAGAGGAATCTAACGCCCTCCACCCACAGCAGTCTGGTTTCCGCCCGGCTCACAGTACCGAGACAGCCATGTTAGATCTTCAGACCAAAATGCTCGGTATTATTGTCAAGGGTAAGACAGGCCTCCTCGTTCTGCTTGACCTCAGCGCCGCATTTGATCTCCTTGACCATAACCTACTCCAGAATGCGCTAAAAAAGACCACCAACTGCTCTGATGAAGCCATCAGCTGGATAATGTCCTTTCTAAAAAACAGAATATCCAGAGTGCACTGGGGGACAAGTTCTCCCTGGAAAAAGAAATCCTCTGTGCAGTTCCCCAAGGGGCTAGTATGTCACACCTACTGTTTAATCTTTACTTGAGGTACCTATGCCTTGTTCTCGACCACATAAACACCTATTTCACTAACTATGCTGACGATACGCAGCTTGTATTCGAACGAAGTGGCAATTATCAGAAAGATAGCGAGCAACTTACCACGGTATACAACCACGTGGAGCAATGGATGGACTCCAATTGGATGTGCCTAAACGGGAAAAAAACGGAACTCATGATTTTCGGCTCATCCTCTGCTTGTGCTATGCTATCCTAATTCCGAAACACCCTTCCACATTAAAGATACCCCCCATACCGGTCCTAAGCAAGGTTAAAACCCATGGTATGCTGCTGGAAGCATCCTTGGGGGCGGACGCCCAAGTACAGTTCATCAAAAAAAAATGTGCTTACCACCTCCGTCTAATAAAAGCCATCAGACCCTTCATATCTGAGGAAAACTGCGCGACCATAGCAAGAGCCACCATCTTGTCGCGCCTCGACTATCGCAACGCCTTAGTCCTGGGTGCCTCCAAGCAATGCCTACAAAGCTACCAAATTGTACAGAACAACGCGGTAAGAATTGTCAAGCTCAAAACTAGAACAGAGCATATCAGCAACTCCAGAAGGGAGCTTCATTGGCTGAAAATCGAAGACATGGTGCATTTCAAGATGTATCTACGGAAAGGCACCAACCTATTTAAAAACAAGGATCAAACCGTACGTTCCTCATAGAACACTGAGATCATCCCAACTTGGTAAAATCGCAACGGCACCACACAAACTCAAAAGTGGCTTAGGCAGAGCCTTTCCGACCCTTGCAGCCAACCTTTGGAACACCCTACCAGACCACCTTAGACTGGAAACCAACTATTCGTGCTTTCGCAAACGGGTAACAACCCACATCTTCAAATAAACTGCCTCACTGCCCAAACCTCAGTCAGTTTAAATGTATGTGATTGTCCCGTCCGCTCTGTCTAATCACCGTCTGTCTGTTTTCATGTCCTTGTTTCTGCGCCCCGAGGCTCGTGAGCTACCGGCGCAATATAAATATTAATATAAATAAATCAAAATAAATAAATCCCACTGAACCGTCCCTCCAGAGGAGGGAGAGTAGCATTTGTCTTCAAATCTCTCTTCCGAGCCTCAATAATTGACAACCAACTCTCCATTCCCTCCTGCGAAGCTCTCCTCGTCAAATTATCCCTCTCACAGTCGCTCTCACACAGCTTCCTAATAATCTACAGACACCCTGGCTACGATAGACAATTCGCAAACAACCTCTGTGACTCTATTGCCACCCTTCAACTAAACCATCCCAACCTCACCCTTCTTGGAGACTTCAACATATGGCTCGACACCCCCACCAACCCTATGACACTCTCCCTGGTTGACGGTTTAGATGCAATTAATCTCCAACCCCACATAAAGGGCCCGACTTACTATAAAGGACACACTCTTGATGCCATCTTCAGCTCCAACACCCTGATTCATTTAAAGCCCCCCATCCCCATCATCTGGTCCAATCATTTCATTCTCTCGTTCACCATTCGCTCACCCGACCCACTACGCGTACTCGAATCTGAACCTCCGAATCTATGCAAATGCTGGAAAAATCTAATAATCGGCCCGGACCTAGCCGAGGCACTCCTCCAGTCTCCAACTCCCACCTGCCATCTCAACAATCAACTAACCCCCGAGGCCTTTGACTCATGGCTCAACGCAGCCCTGATGCAGCTCACACCCCCTTGCAAACCATCAAACCGGCGTGACCTTTTCCCCAAATGGTTCACTCCAGAGTTAAAGACCACTAAACAACTTTACAAATATCTAGAACGCAAATGGCAGAAAGACAAAACCCAGGAGAGCAGGGCCTCCTTGGCCCGTCACCTCTACCAATACAAAGCCGAAATCCAGAAAGCAAAAAAAGCCCACTACAACACCCGAATCCTAAACTGCAAAAACCCAACCAAAGAACCCCACAAAATCATCTCTGAATTCACCATTCCGGACTGCACCACGACTGTCCCGACCCCGTCAGAATCACTGTGCGACTCACTCTCCCTTCACTTTTACACCACGCCTATTGAAAGGACAAAAACGCTAACCACCAAACTAGCGCTCTTACATCCACCAACCAACTCTCTGCCCATACCCGCCAGCCCATCAGCTGCAACCTCTACACAAGCAACGTTCGAATCCTTTAGTCCAATATCACCAGAGCAATTTCTAAAACTTCTATCCGCCCGCAAACCATCTGGTTCCCCGCTGGATCCTTGCCCAGCGACAACCCTCAAAGAAATTTTCGCTTCCACCTGCGCAGGAGAACACGCAAGATCTATCATAAATGCCTCCCTTTCCTCTGGTATCTTTCCCGAAGCATTCAAAACGGTTCACATCAAACCTCTAATTAAAAAACCATTGCTCGACCCTCTCGAGCCCAAAAACTACCGCCCCATCTCAAACACCAGGTTCCTTGCCAAACTCATTGACCGAACCGCCTACTCCAAACTAAATGCCTTTGTCGAAGCCAACAATCTCCTAGACCCCGCCCAATCAGGTTTCAGAGCCCGTCACGGAACTGAAACCACCCTAACCTCAATCTGGGATGACCTTAAAATGACGGCTGACTCTGCGGGATGCGCCGCACTAATCCTTCTCGACCTATCCGCCGCCTTTGACACAATCAATCACTCAATCCTCCTAGACCTCCTCCACTCCCTAGGAATTCGTGGAACCGCTCTTAAATGGATAGCTTCATTCCTCAAAGACAGATACCAAATAACAATACTCTCCAGCTATACGTCCCAAGCCCGACCAGTCGACACAGGAGTACCACAAGGAGCATGCCTATCTGCCCTCCTATTCAATCTTTACCTGATCACCCTCCCACCAATAATTCGCTCACACAACATCCTGTGCTACAACTACGCCGACGACACCCAACTAATTCTAAAACTCCTGGACTCAAAAGCCAACTCCCAACCTGACCTGGCCTCATGCCTCCTTGACATAGAACTCTGGATGACCCAAAGCCACCTCCTGTTAAACCCCTCTAAAACCGAAATCATGGTATGTGGCAACTCAGAACTTCTTCTGCACCCACTACCATGGCCATCCGCCATGGGCAACTCACCGACCGCCTCCAAATCAGTGAAAAATCTTGGATGCACCCTGGACTCTGACTTAACACTCTCTCGCCAAGTCAACAACGTCTCAAAGTCCTGCCACTACCACCTTAAAACCCTTAGACGCATCTTTCCGTATCTCTCCTTTCCCAACAGACTCTCCGCGGTCCAATCAATCGTTTTATCAAGACTGGACTACGCAAACCCCCTATACCTCGGAGTCCATTAGTACCAACTGAACAAACTCCAAAGGGCACAAAATGCGGCAGCCAAATTGCTACTTGCACTTGGCCCAAGAGACCACTTCTCCCCAGCACTTAAAACGCTGCACTGGCTTCCAGTAGCCCAAAGGGTGACCTTCAAAACCTTATCTATCTCCCATCGAGCACTGCATAAAACAGGACCTCAATACCTTCAAGACAAACTAAAACCCTATCACCCCCCACGCACCCTAAGATCGAGCTCTGACGGCCTCCTAGTCATACCGAAGACAAACTCAGTCAGATTAGGCGGATCATCATTCTCAGCCTTGGCCCCCACACTGTGGAATTTACTCCCACCTCACATCCGCCTAACTGAGGACTCAACGTCGTTCTGCAAACTGCTGAAAACCTGGCTCTTCCCATAAAACCAACCTGTACCATACTAACCCAAACAGTCTAACAGCAACTCAATGACACTAATCCAACAAACTACCTGATGCGAGAAATCGATAGCTAATAACCCCTAATATAAACTAGAAGGACAAACAGAACTAAACGCATAAAGTAGATCAAAGCAGTAAAAAGGTCAACAAGAATAAACCATACGGAAACAGTAAAGAGAGTTAAACTGCTGAAATTGACGGAATGCATGAAAGAATAAACGAAATGAATGGCATGGATGAGATAGTTAGAATCAATAAAGCAGATGGAACACATGAATGCGCTGAATGGAAGAATGCACATATGGAAGAATAGATAACTACATAGCTCAAATGAGTGTTGAAATTGAATGAATAACTAATCTGGATGAGTACTTAGAATGGATGAACATCTTGAACAGATGAGTGTGTAGAGCGGATGGGTGTGCTGAGCGGACAAACGTGTAGTGCAGATGAGTGCATAAATACAGTGAAAACTATAAGACCTTGGAAGTGCGTAAAACAGATGAATGTGCAGAACTGAGGAGTGTATTCCGGATGAGCGTCCAGTACAGATGAGTATCTAGAGCGGACAAGTATGTAGAGCACGTGACAGATCCAAAAGAGCGGATGAATGATTAGAGTCGATGAGTGTATAGAGCGGATGAGTGTATAGAGCGCGTGCGTAGAGGGTGCGAGTGCGTGCGTAGAGGGTGCGAATGCGTGCATAGAGGGTGCAAGTGCATAAAGGGGGCGAGTGCGTAGAGAGGGAGAGTGCGTAGAGGGAGCGAGTGCGTAAAGGGGGCGAGTGCATAGAGGGGAACGAGTATGTATAAGGGTGAGTATGGAGTGAGTGTGTATAAGGGTGAGTATATATAAGGGGTGAGTGCATAAAGGGGGTGAGTGCGTAGAAGGGGTGAGTGCATGAGGGGGTGTGTGCGCAGAGGGGTGTGTGCGTAGAAGGGGTGTGTGCATAGAGGGGGGTGTGCGTAGAGGGGGCAAGTGCATAGAGGGAGCGAGTATGTATAAGGGTGAGTATGGAGCAAGTATGTATAAGGGTGAGTATGTATAAGGGTGGGTATGTATAAGAGTGAGTGCCTAGAGGGGGTGAGTGCCTAGAGGGGGTGAGTGCATAGAAGGGGTGAGTGCGTAGAGGGGGTGAGTGCGCAGAGGGGGTAAGTGCGCAGAGGGGGTAAGTGCGCAGAGGGGGTAAGTGTGCAGAGGGGGTGAGTGCGTAGAGGGGGTGAGTGCGTGGAGGGAGTGAGTATGCAGAGGGTGCGAGTGCATAGAAGGAGTGAGTGCTAAGTGGGGGTGAGTGCATAGAGGGGGTGAGTGCATAGAGAGGGTGTGTGCATAGAGGGGGTGTGTGCATAAAGGGGGTATGTGCATAGAGGGGGTGTGTGCATAGAGGGGGTGGGTGCGTAAAAGTGATGATTGCGTAGAGGGTGCGAGTGCATAGAAGGAGTGAGTGCTAAGTGGGGGTGAGTGCATAGAGGGGGTGAGTGCATAGAGGGGGTGTGTGCATAGAGGGGGTGTGTGCATAGAGGGTGTGTGTGCATAGAGGGGGTGTGTGCATAGAGGTGGTGGGTGCGTAAAAGTGATGAGTGCGTAGAGGGTGCGAGTGCATAGAAGGGGTGAGTGCTAAGTGGGGGTGAGTGCGAAGCGGGGGTGAGTGCATAGAGGGGGTGAGTGCCTAGAGGGGGTGAGTGTTTAGAGGGAGTGAGTGCGTAGAGGGGGTGAGTGCGTAGAGGGGGTGTGTGCATAGAGGGGATGTGTGCATAGAGGGGGTGTGTGCATAGAGGGGGTGAGTGCGTAGAGGGGGTGAGTGCGTAGAGGGGGTGAGTGTGTAGAGGGGTGAGTACATAGAAGGGGTGAGTACGTAGAAGGGGTGAATGCGTAGAGGGGGTGAATTCGTAGTGGGGATATATATGCAGAGGAGATCTGCGTATACAGACGTATATAGTATGGTCTAGAATGCAAAAGAACGTTCGAAAGAGCATATAGCCCATCATATCTCAAACACCACGCTTACTCTCTCCTTTACATCACCACTCAACTAGAACACAGAGATACTATGACACCATTCGGTATAACTGTTCTCATACCTACATCCGCCGCTCACTCCACATCACTCTAAGTAAACACTGCTGGCTGGACACCCCAGCCAGGCGTTTCTCCACAGGCCTAACGCAGCCACATCCGGTCTGGATAAACCCTGCCGGAACGAACACATACTCCTGATCTCTCAACCACCGCACCTACAGCTAAGAAGCAGCTATTACACCAATACCACAAAAGTGCACACATAGCCGGTGCTCACATGCACCATTTGACTCCCTCTACTGATCTGAACTTCGGTTCCCAAGGGCGTTCAACCTACCAGCGCTTTCAGACCATACCAATGGTATATAAGGCGCTATATAAATGCAGAAATAACATAACATAACATATATGGCCCCCTCAAAATGATTTTGTAAAGTTTGGTGCGGTTTCGTCCAGGGGGGGTAAATTATAGGGCATCCCAAAATGTATAGAAATCCTCATAGATTTAATGGGAGAAGACATTTGCTCACGCCTACAGCCCAAATGGCTGGACGGGTTTTTTACCAAATTTGTGCCCGGAGCGGCGGCTTGTTCCTGAAAGCGTGCTTTTTTTGTAAATATGGTGTAAATCCATCCAGTCGTTTTTTATTTTTTGAATGGCTAAAAAGTAGGCCAATCCAATTAGTGATATCTGGGTACGGTCCATGGACACATTTCCTGATTCGGGGTCCACGGATGCCTCTGGTCCAATCAGAGAGCAGTGTGATGTTCACAGACCTCATACGTGCTTGCTGATTGGTCAATTAAAAATGTGAGGTGCGTCAAAACATTTGAAATGGACGACATGTTGAATTTGTGAACAGTGCCCGCAGTCCGAGGACATCGCAGTAAAAACATATTAAAAAACACAACATTGCACTTGTCAAACAAATGAAACAATCTCTGGGGAGGAGCAGGGTGATGAGGATGGGAAGGGATATGGCCATAAACAGCTAAAAATCGGGTGGTTTTTCTTCTACAAAGTTGACAAACATCCCAGATTTTCAGGCACACCCATGCATATTTCTGCGTAAAAGGGTCTGTGAAAAGCAGTTTTTGGATGGCTTATAACATTGGCTACTTATAAGGAGAGGAAACCCGGTATACTACTGGCTAAAAGAAGTTAGCAGTGTATACTCTGTCTATATCCGGGAGGAGGATGATCAGTATATAAGAAGACAAAGCTATAGTCTAGATGCTAGAGATACAGAACATAAATACTCAAAGTGATTCCAATGGGGGACCAATCACGATAAAAAGTGCATCTCAAATTTTAATAATGAAGCATAATGATTAAAACATAAAAGGGGTCCACAGTACAAAACGTAACATCCAATATGTAAAACAGCAACAAGGAATACGTATCAAGCTTGAATAGCAAGTTAAAACGGTGTCACAGAAAAAACAACAACACATAGGGTACTTATAAAGCAAATAGTATGGTACCCAATTCTGTTAGAATAAATGTGTAAAAGATTTAGATCTCTGTTTATAGTCCAGAGAGATGTCTCGACATGTTGAGTATTTATGTTCTGTATCTCTAGCATCTGAACTATAGCTTTGTCTTCTTATATACTGATTATAACATTGGCACCACTCAATGAAACTGCATGAAATTCTGCAATATCATTTTAGATCTGAACCTGAATGGTTCTGCAAACTTTGGTGTTGTTACGCCAAGAAGGGCAAAATTAGAGGACGGGTCCCAAAATATTTGAAAGGCGTGTACATTTAGTGCCGTTTGACGAATCTACGCAAACGTTTGCAAAACAATTGTATACCGAAATTTTAATGTTTCTGCAAAGTTTGGTGGGATTTTGTCAAGGGGAGCAAAATTAGAGGGGGAGTCTCAACATTTTTGGATGGCTTATAACTTTGTTTCTGTTTGAAAAATCTGCATGAAGGTTCTCAGAAGGATTATAGCCCCAACCTTGAATGTTTGTGCAAAGTCTGAATGACTTTTGTCAATTGGGTACTAAGCTATATGACTATTTTTTGTATGTAAATTTGTACCCTTTGGAAAAAACAAAACATGGGCGGATTTGCAGCAAAGGAGCGTTAGCAGGGACCCTAAAGCATGGTTTTGAAAATGCGTCCGTGTTTTATTTTTTTGATTTTTTGAAAAGTGTCATAATGTAGGTACAAAAAATAGTGATATCCATTTGCTGACTGAGGTATAGCCTGTGGGCATGGGCAGTGGCCAGATTATATGGGTCATGGCTGAAGACCATGAACCGCACAATCTGGCTACTGGCCATGATCATGAGGGGCAGGCAATGGGGTTAAAGTGGGCATGGCCACTAGGGACTGGCTATGTGGTAACGTTTTTTGAAATCGGGATAGGTTTGAATGGGAAAAGAAATTCTGCTCATGGCTACAGCCGAAGTGCTTGACAGGATTGCACAAACATTCGCAAAGAGCATCAGTAAGGACCTCAAAGCATGGTTTTGCGAATCTGTCACGTGTTTTATTGTTTCTAAAGTGTCAAAATGTGAGTACAAAAATGTGATATAGCTTTGGTGCCTGGGCAATGGACCTTGCCCTGAGCAAGGACACATGATGTACTCTGATTTGCACATTTGGCAGTGCTGCATGGCCTAAGCCCTAGGTTTGTATAGGCAAAAATATTTGCTTACGACTACAGCCTGAAGTGCCGGACGGGATTGCCGCAAACCTCCACGAGGAGTATCAGCAAGGAGCTGAAAGCATTCCATTGGCAATTCTGTCTTTTGCTTTATTTTTCCAAAGTGTCAAAAAGTAAGTACATAAAATAGTGATATAACTTAGCTGCCTTGGCAGTGGGCCTGGCCTGCGGAAAGGACAAATGTCTACTCTGATTTGCCTATAGGGGAATGCAGCATGGTCGAAGTCCATGCCCCATGGATTTTGGAGACTGGCCATGGCTTCAAGCCATGAGCACTGGTCATTGGTCACATTATGAGGGCATAGTGGATACTGAACTAGGATGCAGGGTAGGTGCAGTGGATAAGGGGGTTGTTTGATGGGGCTGGGGTCATTGTCGGGCCTCATGCGCTGCTGGTAACGATACACATCAGTATGCGTTGCAAAAAATATGTTTCTTAAAGGAGGTTTACAGTTCTTTCATGTATGTTAAAAGAAAGAGGAATTATTAATAACTTATATACAGTGATGTAACATCATGAAATATTTTCACTAATAAAAACCTATGAAATTCACAGAAAAAACATTGTTAAAGAGACGTTATCGTTAAGTTGCACCGATAAAAACCTATGAAATTCACTGAAAAAACGTTGTTAAAGGGATGTTATGGTTACAGGTAAAACCGAAAAACCCCAGAAATTCACCAGTTATGGTAAAATAAGAAACCATAACTCGCGCCACCACCGTGCTCTGCTAAGACTAACACCCAGAACATCAAATATGACATCACAAATGTGATTGATGACATCACTGATGACATCACATATGAAATTAATTTTGATGAAAAGTCTCAACAAGGGGTTGTGTTTATAATGTTGGTAATAAGAGGTCAGGGGTGATCAGGAGACCTATCATGAACTACTTAATCTATTAAAGAATGTACTCATGTAACAAATCATTATATTGGAGTGTTGTTGTTAATACAGGAAACTAATCATGCATACACATAGGCAATGGCTGCTGCATGCACCATGGACGTAAAATATGTTTTATCTGGTAATTTTGGATAGTAAAACAATGAATGCTACCTTATGAGAATTTTGTGCAATGTTAAACATGGAATAAATAGCTAACAATTCAAGACTTACTACACACTTGTGTTAGTACAAAGAATACATATGAAGACTCACAATGCATACAAATCAGAGGCACGTACAGGGAAACTAAGGTAAGGAAGAAAGAAACATCACAAGAAAATGTCAACAACATTAAAGTTCATCTTCATGTATACAAATGAAATGTTTGAGGCCTGCTTATTGCCCCGTGTATATGCACCTTGAGCTGAGACCAAACCCTTATTTAAGTACTTGAAGAACACACAACAAGGTAAACGTCTGGATGTATAGCACCTTTTGAATTTTCATTTCTGATAGTAGATAATATGTTAGTGAACAAAAACACGTGGCCTAGATATGTGATGTCATCAATGACATATGTGATGTCATGTTTGATGTCCTGAGTGTTAGCCTTAGCAGTGCGCGGTGGTGGTGCGAGTTATGATTGCTTCGCTTACCATAACTGGTGTATTTCTGGGGGTTTCCGGGTTTTACTTGTAACCATAACGTCCTTTTAACAAAGTGTTTTCTGTGACTATATATATAGATCTGCGAATAACACGCTGGGTAGCGCTAGTACCAATGTATTGCATAGGAGGACCCACTAGCCTCGTTTTTGTAAAGGGATCTGTCAAAGGCAGTGTCTAGGAGAAGTTCAGCACGTTGACCTCTGCCTTTGTTGTTTTGGTGAATTGCTTTGTTGATAGCTGACAATACAGCTCAAATCCAGAATGAGGAAATAGACAGAACCAAAATAAGATGAATTGTGTATATCGCAAACTTGTTCTGTTAACACTCAATATTGATTGTCGAAATGATTTTGATGATATGTGCAGGCAAGAGGCAAGGAGAATCGCAAGGAGAATCACAGCAGCGGGAAGGGGCATCCCTGGCTGCTTCTTCGAGCTAGCTGACAGAAGCTTGCCGCTCTGCCGGAATAGACACTGGCCGGGCTAGCTGAAAGAAGGTTGCCGCTCTGCTGGAATAGACACTGACCGAGCTAGCTGACAGAAGGTTGGCACTCTCCTGGAATAGACACTGGCCGAGCTAGCTGAAAGAAGGTTGCCGCTCTGCTGGAATAGACACTGACCGAGCTAGCTGACAGAAGGTTGGCACTCTCCTGGAATAGACACTGGCCGAGCTAGCTGAAAGAAGGTTGCCGCTCTGCTGGAATAGACACTGGCTGAGCTAGCTGACAGAAGGTTGGCGCTCTCCTGGAATAGACACTGGCGAGCTAGCTGAAAGAAGGTTGCCGATCTGCTGGAATAGACACTGGCCGAGCTAGCTGAAAGAAGATTGCCGCTCTGCTGGAATAGACACTGGCCATTGACTTATGGAGTATGGTCAACGGCATGTTGAACAACGAGCCAACACAAAAGCTGCAGAGCTAGGATCCGCCCCAGAAAGGATCACACAGGGTTCCGAGCCTTGGCGCACAAGTGAATTCTGATCTCCTTGGGAACCGGGCGATGCCATATCACAAGAGATCCATGCTCTGGTCAGACCGACCCAACTCCTCTTCTTCTCGATGTAACAAAATTGAGTACCATGAGTGAGTTATAATGGTGACACGGATTATTACAGCACTTACTTAGAAATAGTAAGAATCCCATATGAATCGTTATATATTATATAAATGGTATGCAGTGATTTTGTCGAATGGACTGCTGCAGTGCCGTTTCTCAACTCGACAAAAATACCAGTTACTATCCTGGTACAATGTGTTGTGGTACCAATGGCAATATAACCCTAGGAAGCGGGCATTACTGGTCGGGTAATGCCCCTGGGGCTTCGTAAAAGCCCTTGCTTCGCTCAGGTTTCTAACTATGACCCCAGGGGCCTTACCTGACTGGTAATGCCCCCCTCCTTGGGTTATATTGCCTAAATGATAACGTGGTCTTGTGGCTACAGTCCTAGTGAGTGCAAGGACTCCATTATAAAGCTCCGTGGAAGAAGTTAATACCATTGTTATTGTTCAAGATTCATTGGATCTCGGGTGCCAGGATTGGATCTCGGGTGCCAGGATTGGATCTCGGGTGCCAGGATTGGATCTCGGGTGCCTGGATTAGATTTTGGTTGCCTGTGTTAGATCTTGGTTGCCTGGGTTAGATCTCGATTGCCTGGATTAGATCTCGGTTGCCTGGATTGGATCTCGGGTGCCTGGATTGGATCTCGGTTGCCTGGATTGGATCTCGGGTGCCTGGATTGGATCTCGGGTGCCTGGATTGGATCTTGGGTGCCTGGATTGGATCTCGGGTGCCTGAATTAGATTTTGGTTGCCTGTGTTAGATCTTGGTTGCCTGGGTTAGGTCTCGATTGCCTGGATTAGACCCTGGTTGCCTTGTCTACATATGTTCAGACCAATTCTCTACATGTGACGTCCAAACCTTTCTCATTCCTTTCTCCCTTCGAAAGAGCAGCTCCTATTGGTGCAAACTGCGTGTTGTTCAACCCATTTCACCTCAGCTTTCTAAAGCCGCCATTTCAGGCCTAACAGTTTCTTTTTGAGTAAGAGCCAAGTATTGTAACCCCACAGAATTGCCTTAATGGCATCCCACGCCAGGGATGAGTGAAGCTCATTGGTTTCCTTTTCATTAAAGCAGAGCTCAGTCGGGGTGCAATGATTGATGACACCACCACTAAATGCGGCATTAGGTGGTATCAAATGTAACATGTGGTAAAATGGTAAAATGGAGAAATGATGCCTTCACTACTGCACCTACTGAGAATTAAAACTGAGATCAGCATCGGTAAGCACTCAATGGGTCTAATTCACAGAGCGTTTTCCAATAGGGTTTTGCCATTATAAAACGCTTCTGTGAATTACGCCCACAGACTTTTGCTATTTTTGTTAATGAAGATACCAACAGCTGAAATGATTGAGGAGACACACCTGACTTATTCTGCGTATGAAAGTGACTCCCAACTTAAAGTTTAGTCATATATTAAGTCTAAGGAAATTGGAGGACACCCACCTCTCCACTGTCTCTACAGCCTGAGACATGGTGAAAGTTGCTCCACACCCCAAATCACATGTCGGTACACAGGCTTATAACCATGCAAAGAATACAAAGAAAGGCAATGACAGAGTGTACTTATTAAAGAGATGTTAATAATAAACACGGTTATTTATGTAGCCAAAGCACTGTACATAAAAAAAAAATGTTTATGTACGATTATTATTACCCAGCTGAAGTTGGTACTCATTTATCGACCTCAGAATAATAAAGGGCTAAATAGGCCCCACCAAGATCCAGGAAAGGGGCAATGATCGACTGAAGCGTTCATTGCACGGGTCCAGGAAAGGGGCAATGATCGACTGAAGCGTTCACTGTATGGGCCCTGGAAAGGGGCAATGATCGACTGAAGCGTTCCTTGCACGGGTCCTGGAAAGGGGCAATGATCGACTGAAGCCTTCCTTGCAGGGGTCCTGGAAAGGGGCAATGATCGACTGAAGCGTTCATTGCACGGGTCCTGGAAAGGGGCAATGATCGACTGAAGCGTTCATTGCACGAGTCCTGGAAAGGGGCAATGATTGAATGAAGCGTTCATTGCACGGATCCAGGAAAGGGGCAATGATCGACTGAAGCATCATTGCACGGGTCCTGGAAAAGGGCAATGATTGAATGAAGCGTTCATTGCACGGATCCAGGAAAGGGGCAATGATCGACTGAAGCGTCATTGCACGGGTCCAAGAAAGGGGCTCAAAGTTGCAAAGGGCCGCGTAAACTATAGCTCAAGCACTCCATTTGCCCCAACTTAGACATGCTCCCAGGCTTCATAGTAGACCCATAGAGTCAAAGAGTAAGCCTGTGATTTAGAACTTATGGCAACATTTCCATTGCTTTTCAAGGTCCTAGGTTTCCCTAAACATGCTTGCCTTCAACTCACAAATAAAGTCGTGCACCGTCCTCATCCTTGAGTCCATGAGTTTAGCCTCTTGTGTGGGCATTTGCTCGCACAGTCATTATATGCCCAAGTACTAGAACCGTTGGCCAGCTGTGTCTGGGTACAACCATGATGGCAGTGCCTTGAAAATTGCTCTCCCATCCCGACCTAAAAGCCAAAACTGTTGGCATTGCCACTGCTTGTTGATCGCAATACAATGGTCCCGTAACCCGATTTGGGCCTTCTCATGGTCTGTTCAAGCATGTAATAGCTAAAATGTGTTTGCAATCAATGTGCAATATATTAAGAAATACATATCTGTAAGTGTCTATGACTATTACAATCATACAGCCTCATTATGAGTATATACCGGTCCGGAAGAAATGCTGGTTATTCCGGCTCTGGCCTTTTTTCTGGACCGGCACAGTTCAAGCTTGCCAGTGAAGGGCCACGGATCTTCCAAAAGGCCTGACCTGCCGGATCAGGCCCCTAACGGCAGATACAATCCTGAATCACCAGCATCAGTACTAACGGTACGGTATCAGGTAATATTAACCCCACCAATAATATTGCTGTATATGGTCATGGGGTAAGGCCATAGGAGATATTATTAGTGCAGATAATTGATGGGGTTATTGGGTCCGTGGGCGGCAGGGGTGTCCACCGCTCCATTAAAAAAAATATGGGGGTTACAGGGGTGTCCCCCGCAGGTTCCATGGCTTAATATTGCTGCAAAAATATGGCTATATGTTTGCGGGGATATTAACACATGGAACTAACGGTACTGGTGATTCAGGCAATCCTATCCCTTGGAGTCCAGTATCTAGGACTCCATGGGAATGGGAACTTACTGGCACTCCGCCACCCGTTATTTCCCAGTAATACCGGGATATCAGGTGACAGAGACGGTAAGGCAGATTTGCCGGTATCCCACCGGAATTACCAGCGGGATGGAGGGTCATAGTTGCTCATTTCACAATCTGTGCATCTAGGTCTTTCCACCTAAAGAAACCAGTCGGATAGCCCTGCGAGTAGAACCTGCCAGACACAGGTTCGAATCCTGGCAGGGCCAAACTCAGTCTTTCATCCTTCCGAGCAAATAATAAGCAGGGCTCAGATGCCTCAGGGTTCGTAGTGCTATATAAATGTACATTATTAAACTATAGAAAGCTGATTTCCTGTATTTATTCGTGAATCATTTTTCACGAAGATATCCCATCCATCATCCTATGTGAACAAAAAGGGTTTTTTTTCAAAATGTCATGAAGTTTCTGACCCATTGACAAAATGTGGCACCACATTTTGATGCGTTACCAAAGCAATAATATATACAGTATCACAAAACAAAAACAGGAAAACGCGCCCTTCCGGTGTGATGCGCGCATTCAGATGCCCTTTGGGAATGATCAAATTGGGGCAAATTAACGGAATGCTCAAGCTCATCCTCTTCGTTGAGTCAGCAAAGGTGTTGGCAGTGCCTTGAAATTGACTGTATTAAAGGTGAACCGCAAACGTCACCTTCTACAAGGCTGATGGTCACGACCTGCATCCCAGAGCCATAGTGTGGGGGCCGCAGGGCCGCAGCAGGCCCCATAGTGTGAGCGCCGCAGGGCCGCAGCAGGCCCCATAGTGTGGGTGCCGCAGGGCCGCAGCAGGCCCCATAGTGTGAGCGCCGCAGGGCCACAGCAGGCCCCATATTGTGGGGGCTGCAGGGCCGCAGCAGGCCCCATAGTGTGGGGGCCGCAGGGCCGCAGCAGGCCCCATAGTGTGGGTGCTGCAGGCCCGCAGCATGCCCCATAGTGTGGGGGCTGCAGGCCCCATAGTGTGGGGGCCACAGGGCCGCAGCAGGCCCCATAGTGTGGGCGCCGCAGGGCCGCAGTATGTCCCATAGTGTGGGGGCCCCAGGCCCCATCGTGTGGGCGCCGCAGGGCCGCAGCAGGCCCCATCGTGTGGGGGCCGCAGGGCCGCAGCAGGCCCCATATTGTGGGCGCCGCTGGCCTGCAGCATGCCCCATAGTGTGGGCACCGCAAGGTCGCCGCAGGCCCCATAGTGTGGGTGCCGCAGGCCCACAGCATGCCCCGTAGTGTGGGCACCGCAGGGCCGCAGCAGGCCCCATAGTGTGGGGTTCGCAGTCCAGCAGCAGGCTCCATAGTGGGGGGGCCGCATTCCAGCAGCAGGCTCAATAGTGGGGGGCCGCAGTCCAGCAGCAGGCTCCATATTGTGGGTGCTGCAGGGCCGCAGCATGCCCCATAGTGTGGGGGCCACAGGCCCCATAGTGGGGGCGCCGCAGGGCTGCAGCAGGCCCCATAGTGTGGGGGCCGCAGGGCCGCAGCAGGCCCCATAGTGTGGGCGCCGCAGGCCCGCAGCATGCCCCATAGTGCGGGCACCGCAAGGCCGCTGCAGGCCCCATAGTGTGGGCACCGCAGGCCTGCAGCATGCCCCATAGTGTGGGCACCGCAGGGCCACAGCAGGCCCCATAGTGTGGGGGCCACAGGTCCGCAGCAGGCCCCATAGTGTGGGCGCCCCAGGCCCGCAGCATGCCCCATAGTGTGGAGCCGCAGGCCCCATAGTGTGGGGACTGCAGGGCCGCCGCAGGCCCAATAGTGTGGGCGCTGCAGGCCCGCAGCATGCCCCATAGTGTGGGCACCGCAGGGCCGCAGCAGGCCCCATAGTGTGGGGGTCGCAGTCCAGCAGTAGGCTCCATAGTGGGGGGGCTGCAGTCCAGCAGCAGGATCCATAGTGGGGGCGCCGCAGTCCAGCAGCATGCCCCATAGTGTGGGCACCGCAGGGCCACAGCAGGCCCCATAGTGTGGGGGCCGCAGGTCCGCAGCAGGCCCCATAGTGTGGGCGCCCCAGGCCCGCAGCATGCCCCATAGTGTGGAGCCGCAGGCCCCATAGTGTGGGGACTGCAGGGCCGCCGCAGGCCCAATAGTGTGGGCGCTGCAGGCCCGCAGCATGCCCCATAGTGTGGGCACCGCAGGGCCGCAGCAGGCCCCATAGTGTGGGGGTCGCAGTCCAGAAGCAGGCTCCATAGTGGGGGGGCTGCAGTCCAGCAGCAGGATCCATAGTGGGGGCGCCGCAGTCCAGCAGCAGGCTCCATAGTGTGGGCACCGCAGTGCCACAGCAGGCCGCAAAGTGGGGGGGCCGCAGTCCAGCAGCAGGCTCCATAGTGGGGGGCTGCAGTCCAGCAGCAGGCTCCATAGTGTGGGCGCCGCAGGCCCGCAGCATGCCCCATAGTGTGGGCACCGCAGGGCCGCAGCAGGCCCTATAGTGGGGGGGGCGCAGTCCAGCAGCAGGCTCCATAGTGGGGGGCCGCACTCCAGCAGCAGGCTCCATAGTGGGGGGGCCGCACTCCAGCAGCAGGCTCCATAGTGTGGGCACCGCAGGGCCGCAGCAGGCCCCATTGTGTGGGGCCGCAGCATGCCCATAGTATGGGCACCACAGTCCAGCAGCATGCCCCATAGTGTGGGGGCCGAAGGCCCCATAGTGTGGGGGGCGCAATCCCGCAGCAGGCTCCATAGTGTGGGCGCCGCAGTTCTGCAGCATGCCCCATAGTGTGGGGGCCGAAGGCCCCATAGTGTGGGGGGCGCAATCCCGCAGCAGGCTCCATAGTGTGTGCGCCGCAGTTCTGCAGCATACCCCATAATGTGGGCACCGCAGGGCCGCAGCAGGCCCCATAGTGTGGGGGCCGCAGTCCCGCAGAAGGCTCCATAGTGGGGGGTCCGCAGTCCAGCAGCAGGCCCCATAGTGTGGGGGTCGCAGTCCAGCAGCAGGCTCCATAGTATGGGGACCGCAGTCCCGCAGCAGGCCCCATAGTGTGGGCACCGCAGGCCCGCAGCATGCCCCATAGCGTGGACACCGCAGGGCCGCAGCAGGCCCCATAGTATGGGGGCCGCAGTCCCGCAGCATGCCCCATAGTGTGGGCACCGCAGGCCCGCAGCATGCCCCATAGTGTGGGGGCCGCAGGCCCAATAGTGTGGGGGCCACATGGCCGCAGCAGGCCCCATAGTGTGGGGGCCGCAGTTCTGCAGCATACCCCATAATGTGGGCACCACAGGGCCGCAGCAGGCCCCCTAGTGTGGGGGTTGCAGTCCCGCAGAAGGCTCCATAGTGCGGGGGCCGCAGTCCAGCAGCAGGCCCCAGAGTGTGGGGGTCGCAGTCCAGCAGCAGGCTCCATAGTATGGGGACCGCAGTCCCGCAGCAGGCCCCATAGTGTGGGCACCGCAGGCCTGCAGCATGCCCCATAGTGTGGACACCGCAGGGCCGCAGCAGGCCCCATAGTATGGGGGCCGCAGTCCCGCAGCATGCCCCATAGTGTGGGGGCCGCAGTCCCGCAGCATGTCCCATAGTGTGGGCACCGCAGGCCCGCAGCATGCCCCATAGTGTGGGCGCCGCAGTTCTGCAGCATACCCCATAATGTGGGCACCACAGGGCCGCAGCAGGCCCCATAGTGTGGGGGCTGCAGTCCCGCAGAAGGCTCCATAGTGCGGGGGCCGCAGTCCAGCAGCAGGCTCCATAGTATGGGGACCGCAGTCCCGCAGCAGGCCCCATACTGTGGACACCGCAGGGCCGCAGCAGGCCCCATAGTATGGGGGCCGCAGTGGGGGCCGCAGTCCCGCAGCATGTCCCATAGTGTGGGCACTGCAGGGCCGCAGCAGGCCCCAGAGTGTGGGGGCCGGAGTCCCGCAGCATGCCCCATAGTGTGGGGGTCGCAGTCCAGCAGCAGGCCCCATAGTGTGGGGGCCGCAGGGCCGCAGCATGCCCCATAGTGTGGGCACTGCAGGGCTGCAGCAGGCTCCATATTGTGGGCGCCGCAGCAGGCCAAGTGGAAACCTAATAACTAGTATCCTTTCTCCATGGTGCCCAGCCAGCCATTAGATTAGATTTCATAAATCAATATTTAACGGGACAGCCTCCATCTAACCCTTGCTCCCCTCCCCCACTGCCACTCTCTGTGACGTGCCTTGCTCCGGGCAACTGGCAGTGGGTACCTGACTCCAGCCACGTCCCTTCGCCATTAGCATAGCAGGCCACCGTGAGGTAATGGGCACCGCCAGCTGTGTCCTCTCAGGGTTCCTGTTGTCTGCGTGTCCTCAATAGCCATGTCAAAGGGGGAGGGGGGAAAGGTGGGGACAGCTGACGCACTGCTTTTCCCCTTTGTCTTCCTCCGACAAGCGACCAAGATACGCCGGCTGGCCTCCACGCCGATATTACTTTTCCTTATCACACGTATCCGCGTGTCAACTGTGCCAGGAAACCGGAAACACGGCCAAGTATTCCCATTTATGAAACACTTTGTCACCAATTCATTTTTTACATTTATTTATTACATTTATGTAGCGCCCAGACTCACAGGTATCACGGCGCTCGTACAAAGTGTTGCAGAAAAGATAGCAACCCGTCATGCAATGCGTATGACACATGAGTGCTCCCGTCATGCAATGCGTATGACACATGAGTGCTCCCATCATGCAATGCGTATGACATGCATGATACGTGTTATTTATTGGGTGACATGTTGTATTAGAACGATAGGGCGAATACTGTTGTATGGATTCTGGATATTCACACAAAGACACGTGACTGTGCAAGAACATTTTATATAGCACATGTCTGAATGTACATCGATGTAATGGAATGCACAGTTTATGTATTGTATACATTTATATGTATGTTCTTATTGTGAACATTGAAAAACGATTTAAGCGTAAGCACAAATAATTAAGTAAATAAATAAATACATAATCATCTTCGTCACCCGTTCTGTGCAGTATGTCCTTTCTCGGCGCTTTTATGCCTCTGAGCTTTTGTTCCAGCGCTATAGGAATGTATTGAATACATAAATATAATAGGCACATTGCTGTAGTATTACACACACATATATATTACGCTTGGGTGGGCACTCATTGGGCAGAATATCTTTTCTAGTTTATCCCTAAATCGATATATAATTGACCTAGATGATCCCTTCCTTTCTGCAGAGGCTCGCATTTTGTACACAGGTTTTTGTTTAAATAGACCTGTTCAGATTTTACATTTCTTTGATTTATTAAACATTCGTCCTCAAACTCTAGCGGCAAATGGCCACATTGCAGGTGCACTACCAGGAATTAAAAAGAAACATATGTGTGTGCTTTTTTTCCAAATGATCTTTGAACACATCGACATTCTAATGGTTGAAAATGTTTATTGCAGTTTTAAACAAATCTCATATTACGATTTTTTTGTTCATAGTTTGTGAAACATGAGTCTGGCTAGTTCAGGCTTTGCAACACAGTTAATCGTTGCAGAATAAGGCGACCGGATTTTCACACATAAACATTGGGGCGGATTCACAAATATTCACACCGGGAGAAGGGTGCTCAGCCAATCAGGTCGCTGAAACAGCCGTCGAGAATACACAATCCCCGCCTGCTGTTCCTTGCTCGGGTGGTGCATCTCAATTTACCTGCAGGACAGGAGCCCTGGTCCTCGATGCTCCGTCTGGCCGACGCCATTAAAATAGAAAAGAGACTTTGTACCTCTCCGGATGAAGATGGCCATTTTGGAGCATGTTTCCCACGGCTGCCGTCATCCGAAAAGGGACCTAGTGTATTTTAATGGCGGCTGTCATTTTTTTTGCCATTTTTTTTCTCTGATAGGAGATGGGCTTGCGCTGAACACATCTCCCATCGGGCGAAAAAAAGAGAAAACTATTCTCACCCCGGGAAATCCCTAGGGTGTAAATAGCTTTCACGCCCCCGCTGGGGGCCATTCATGGGCTTTAACAGCCCGCAACCCGCGCTGAGGCCCTCGCTTCGCTCGGGCCTACCAAAGCTCGGGCTGCTGGCGTATTTAAGCCCATGTCCACACCCAGCCTGGGTATGAAAGCTATATTCATGATTTACGTCTGGCGTCAGTTGCTCCTAGATTTGGCTGCATCTGGCAGATGAAAATGGTGTTCACAAAGAAATATCATAGTCACAGGCCGGATCACAGGTCTAGTGCTGAGAACGGTGCTGCTGTTTGTAAGCAGAGGAGTGGCAGGCCTATTATGGAACAATGCAAAGCTGGAAAGGTGAAATAGGACGAGCAGAGGGATATGTTGGAGGGTGCAGATTCCCCTGATATTGTTTGTGTTTCCTGTGAGAGGAAGAAGGGTGGAGCAGACATGACAGAGGTGAGGGAGAAGGCAGAAGACGAGGCACCCTCACTCCTCCTCTCTCCATCCCTGCACTGCACGGGCACAGCCCAGGTTATGGCAAAGCGCTCCGCCGGTGCCACACACATTCTACAATTATAAATTCCTAGCGATGACCTTTAGTGTCCAGTTGACATGATAGGCAACTCAAGCTTCAATCAATGAAGTTAAATGAGAGATCTTGTACCAATTCAGCGGGGCTCAGAGACAGGATAGTTAATTCCCAGATAATGGGCCTCATTATGAATTTGGCGGTAGTCCCTTAATAAGGGCATGGCTGCCACCAAAACTGGGTCCGGGTTCCCTGAATGGGGAATTACCGGGCCATTCCAATTTTGGAGGGCCCGGTAATTCCTCCTATAGGGAACCTGGCCCCGGACCTTCCCCATTCCCATTTGAGGCCCCATAGGGCTCAATGGGAATTGGTGCGGGAGCTAACAACGGGCCGATTATGACCGGCCCGTTGTTAGCTCCCTGGTTCCCTCACGGGACCCACTATGGACGTCTGGTAAAACCAGACATCCACATCGGGTCCCGCGAGGGTACCTCATAATCTTGCAGAATGGGTTTAACGGGTCCGCCACCATTAGCGGTGCCCGTTAACCCATTGCGCAAAGGTTATAATGAGGCCCAATGTCTTTAAAATAATATAATGCTGATAGCCACTACAAAAAGGAACTCAAAGGCAAAAAGCAATGCTCAGATATACCTAATAGAAGGCCTCTAATTTTCTAGGCGTTCTTAAAATGTTTGCAAAAGAACACAAAACGCATTCAGAGCATACAGCGCAAACTTGAATTGCCCTACGTGCTCTGAATGTGTTCTGCGTTCTTTTTCAGACATTTTAAGAACACCTTTTTGTTTTGGCTAACAGTTTTATATTAGACACTTTTTGACGATTAGTTTCGGTCGTGATACAATTCTTTTTTGCTTCTGATTTTTGTGATTTGGTGCATTCCAGTGGGCGTAAATATGTTTTATTTTTTTCCTTAGACTGTCACAATTGCACTGTTGCTCATGAAGATTTTCATCTTGGCTGATTAGGTGCGTGTACTTCTCTAATTTTGTATTTCACGTCTTTTATTACACTCACTATGTGCTTAGATTAGATCTCCAGGTATGAGACAATCAAAATATTAACATCTTCCTTGATTTCAGTTCTGTAGATTCATCTCCTGTTCTCCCATGTGTTGGCCCTGAGGAAGGCTGTGTAGTGAAATCATCAAACCCACACAGCCGAAACTCGAGTGCGCAGATGACCAATTTCTGTTTGAAATGTTGCAAGTCTAGATAATTGGGTTATGTTGTCTCGACTTCACGCTCTGCTGGGTTCACATAAGGACGTATATTATGATGAATTCCATTAAGGTACAGGTTGCACTTTAGGCATCGGTTTTTTACATTTTTGCACACCCTTGCTTAGCAGTATCAGCACATTGTATGCTGTGTTTGTGGAGTGTCAGGTGGTATGCCTGTTGTATGTGAGTGTGTCATCGGGGAAATATGAGACATTATTATCACTGTGCCATCATTTTCTAAGTCACTTTCTTTATTGTAATTTGTATATATGTTGTTTGTATTTCGCGTTGTTTTATGAATTATTTGATGTTTCACTTTATTGTATGCAAATGAATTAAGCCTTTGAAATTGACATTTTTCTCTTTGAGTTGGAATCCTATATATGTTGTTAAAATATTTGAATTAAGAATCAGGCTCTTCCTTTGCGTACGTGGTTATTTTCCCACCAATCCTTTTTCTCAAAATTCATTTTTTGGGTTAGCCTCTGAGTATATTTGAGTCCAGTCAATACAATATGTCAGCACTCACTCCCTTTCATGCTGGTTGTGTCCAAAGAAAGTCATCCATCTTTTCTCAAGAATAATAATATCTTTCCCACAGCAAAACAAACATTTAATGCCCAACAATAAAGACCAGTCTTTGCACTGTTAAACACATGTTCTTGTTGCTTGTGCCCAACCCGGTATTAGAGGCGCCGCTAATAACGTTGCCGCTAATAGTGGTATGGGCGCGGCCCGCAGGCCCTCAGGCCGGCAATACCGGGATGCCGCTAACAGGAGGACATTACAAGTCAGGCGGACATGCAAATACCGGCATCATGAAGGCGCTAATACGGGATACCAGCATGCCGGCAATACCGGCATCGCAAACCACCCGTAAACTGCTATGTGCAGTGTTCCCAACTGCCACAGGTGCAAACAATCAGCACAGGTGGAGGCAATGGAGTCTGGGGCAGCACAAAAGGAGCGCACCCCCTTCCCACACCAAAATGATTCCACTAGTAGTAGCAATACTGGGGTTGGGGGACATGCTTGCATTGCCGCAACAACAACAACAACAGCAGGCACCACAGAGGAGACGCAGGAGGAGAAGGAGGGTCAGACAGGCCCAGCATGCCCCACCATTGCAGACAGTGGTACCACGCAGGCAGCCCCCAATCCCTCGCATCAGAGCCTGTCCATTCAACCTAACCCCTGAGCAGGTCCACACCCTGTACCGTATGGACCGGGACACCATCACCACATGATACACAACAACATTGTCAGCCTCATTGAAATACGCACCACCATCCCCCCTCTACTGAAGGTAGTGTCAGTGCTCCACTTCCTTGCCACAGGCACCTACCAGCACACAATGGGGCACATGCATGGCATATCACAACCCTTATTTTCTCGCATGCTGAACCAAGTGGTGGATGCCCTCCTGAAGCACACAAGGGACTACATATCCATACCATGGACTCCCCAGGAGATTTTTGATACAAAGGTTGGCTTCCATGCACTGGCAGGCATGCCAAATTGTATAGGTGCCCTCGACTGCACCCACGTGGAGTTGGTGGTCCCGCAAGCCATGGAGGTGGTGTACCGCAATTGCAAGCAATACCACTCCATAAATGTGCTGATGGTATGTGACGCCAGCAAGATCATCACACATTGCTGTGCCCGATATCCCGGATCAAATCATGACTCAATGGTCCTGCGGAACTCCATGCTACCACGCTAAATGGAGCGACATGCAGGACGACGTGCCTGGCTGCTTGGTAAGTTGTATGACAGGCACATGACAGTGAAATGGGGGGATAGATGCACACACCTTCATGGTGTCATTGTTGTTGTGACAGCACGATGTGCACATCACAAAACACTGTTCCCCAAACCATCCCAAACTGAACATGACAACCAAATCCCATAGCAATGAAGTAAGCTACAAACCTTTCGCAACATGCCAAACTTAAAACCACCCCACATCCCACAACATGTGCACCACCCATCCTCGCACTTCATCCTCTGTAACACAATCCAGCAACATGCTGTGAATATTTACTATTTCGCTGTCTGCAGCAAATCACCACACAGGACAAGCATCCATGGGAGTACACTGAACAAAACCACCAAGGGAATCCACTGCATGTCACAGGGCCGCCACCACCACAGAAGTGCAGCATGTCACCATGGGAATAATCAGCACTGAAAGGCAAATAATGCAGAGAGTACTGGCAACGCTGCCATTTTGATAATCGTACAGAACAGTACACATCGCATATTCAACACAAACACAGCAGTTTGCGTCCACAATGCATGACCAACATCAAGGCAGTGTACACCATGTATCATCTTGAAGATGCAACACACACCATAGGTCCATGGCACAGAACACATTGAGGGCATGCAAATTGTGTGCATACAACCATGGACATGTGCATGTGAGCATCAATTATCTGCACTCATGTGTGACAAGTACAGCTGTCCATCATAAATCGACTAATATATACCTTTAATTTCCACTCATGCAGGTGATAGTGGCTATCCCTTGAAGCCGTTGCTCCTCACCCCTGTCCGAAACCCGCAGAACAGGCACGAGGAGGACTACAATCGTTCCCATACCAGTACCCGTGTGGTCATCTAGCAGACCTTTGGCCTGTTGAAGGCACTGTTTCGCTGCCTTAGCCGGTCGGGTGGGGCACTCCTCTACAGGCATGAGAAGGTGGCCAAGATCATCATGACATGTGTCATGCTGCACAACATGTGTATGCGATGGAACGTGCCCCTGCCCCCTGACATTGAACTGCAACCACCTGGTGATGATGAAGGGGATGAAGACGATGTGGGCGCACATCATTGCAGTGCCGATGCACAGGAGGGATGTGCTGTGCGTCAGTCAGTGATTGCACAATATTTCTAATACACATGGGTGCAGAGGGTGACATGAAAGTAGAACAGAGAACACTGGGTGCGGGAGTACATGTACACTATGCACTGTATATCAATAAATGACACATATGCAATAAGGAATGTTCGCTTCACACAACGGGTGTATTAAACTGTCCAAAAATAATTAAGTGCTCAAACCCTCCACCTCACATATCCTCTCCTCCCTCCCCCCCGACTCCCCCACACATCCTGTCCCCTCCACCTCCTCCATAACTCCCCCACACACCCTCTCCTGCCTCCTCCTCCCCCCACAACTCCCCCACACACCTTCTCCCCGTCCGCCTCCCCACACACATGGTGTCCAAGCAAATGCTTCATCTGTCTGGGTCTACTGACTTAATCAGGCTGCCCCGTTTACATCCTTCCACTTCCTGCACCTTGTGGAGGCATGTCCGAGCCGCGCAAGGTGCGTGCTGACCTGCATAGGGGGCTGGTTTGGGTGGAGCTGGATGAAGAAGGGGTGGCTGCTTGCTCCTGTCTGGGGGCTGGACGCTCAGCCTCCATGGAATCTGCAATGCGGGAGAGGACCTGCCTCAGTGCAGACACCTCCTCGCATAGTCTTGTGGTGCTTGCCTCTATGGCCTGCCTCAGGGAAGCAGTGTTGTTGCACCCCTCCTTCCTTGCCTGGGCACTGTCTGTGACAAACTGCCTCACTAGGGCTGTGAGCTCCTCCTGGCGCTGCACTGCGTGTCCTATCTGCAGCACCCCCACTTGTACACCAGTGGAGGTGGAGGGTGCATGTGTGACATCCTCAAATCCATGTGGGTCCTCTGTGGGACTCATGCTCCCTTGTACGGCCTCCCCTCCAGACTGCTCCGGTGTGGTGTCATGGTAGGAGTAGACAGGTGTGACCTGGGGGGATGGTGCAGGACTGGGTGTTGCAGGAAGGTCTGAGGAGTCGTCCTCGACAGGTACACACACCTGGCCCTGCACATCATCATCTATCTGGGGTGCTGTAGCTGCCACCTTCCCAACAGAGCTGTTCTCTGCTGATTGTGACCCATCGCCCACTGTCTCCTGTGCAGATGACACAGGTGTTGTGGGCATTGTGGTAATGGGGCTTAGCGGCACCAGAGCTGTGGCATCCTGTGCTGTTTTTAACTTCAGTGCCTGTTGTGGCTTGTCTGGGCCTTTCGAAGTGGAAGGCCTGTTGCCTTCATCCCTGGCCCTCTTCCAGGGTGTAATTGCCTGTGGTGGTGAGTCCCGGGCCTCGCTGTCAGGATCTGAGCCTGTGGAGGACCAAGAGAGGGATGGCATGAGTGATGGTTTGATAAGCATCATGCATACATTTGTGTTGTTGCTCTTCTACACATTAGAGGGGATTAGGCAGTGGAGTTTTGATGATCACGTTGCTTGGTATATGGGTGGAGCATGCAGGCATCAGTCTGGGTCACTCATGTTGGGGGTGGGGTATGCTATGTGACATGCTTTTCTGTTGTGGACTGTGTGCAGTGTGACTTATGCCATTTTCATATTTGTGTGGTGTGTTTCAGGTATGGCATTGCCATGCTGCCTGCATGAGCATGTGTCTGTGCTACGGACAGCATCTAGGCAGGGATGTCTCAATGTGTATGAATGGGGCCATGCACTGCCTCTTTGGACGGACAAATTGGTGGACTATCATCATACTTAGCATTACAGTGTTTTCTTAGGACACTCACTGCCTTCCGCCGATGAGGTGGCGCCACGCTTCATCTCGCCCACACCTTCTATGGCCTCTATGCCAATCTTGCTGGTGCAGATCTCCTCCCACCGGCTTAGCTTTATGGGTGAGCTAGGACCACCGCCAGTAGCCATGGCCTGGCTCCGGTTTGCGGACAGATTGTTCCTGACCCTCAGGCGCAGGTCGTCCCATCGCTTGCGGACATCCTTGATGGTGCGGGGGGTGTTGCCTACGGCACTTACTTTCTGGGCAACAAGTTGCCTGATCTCTTTCTTTTTTATCTGTGCCTCCCTCTTGAGGCTGTTTGCAAAAACAACCTCTGCAGTGTCTGCAAGTGTCTCGGTCAGCATAGTACGTTCATCCTCATTGAAGCGCTCTTTGCGCTGCCGGGAAGCGCCTTTCTTTACTTCCTTGGGCATGATGCTGGTGCTTTGGGTTGATTTCTGTAGCCCGCTAATGCCGTATCCATTGATGCTGGTAGTGCTGTCTGCGCTTTCCATGATGCAGCTAAGGGGCATTTTTAGGGCTTTAGCGGCATGCCGGTAATGTCATTACAGGCATGCCGCTAAGCTCGTGCACGCAAACTCGTAATTGCCCTCTATTAGCAGGCTCTTTACTACACGGACACGGTATTTGCTCCATGCCGGTAAAGACGGTTACTTACCTCCAACCTCGTAATGACCCCCTATGTCTCCCAGGATTCCTCACCACTGATTATGCAGGTTAAGGTTGATTGGAGTTGTGGTGAAAACATCTGGGAGTCAAAGGTGGCAGAGCCCTGCTCTAATGAAATAACATGAGACTTACAAACGGAAAGGCTTAAAGAGGACACATACAAGAGTGAAGCACTCATCCCATAGAATTTTTAAACAAACGTCGAGCTGCCCTTTGGTCCCTAATATCTTATTCCTGACCATCCAACCTACTGCAGATTCTCCAGAATCGAGTTCATCTTTAGCTCAGCAACAGCCCTTGCTTGTGAGTTTGAGTCAGTCATTGGTCCCAAATGACCCAGTTCATCCTTAAATGTGTCTATTACCTTTAGCCCTGCCTGGGGGTGAGACATACTCATTGACACAATGGTAAGCTCATGCTTTGTCCCGATAGCGGGTTGTACACAAATGCCAATTCTCATGGCTCTGATTTGGCAGAAGGTTAATCACATGAGGTGTAATTGAATCACAGCAAGGAAGATGTCCAGACTGTTCCGCTCATCAGCTGTGTGGCAAAAAGCACAAAAGAAGAAGGAACGGTGAAAGAAGCAGAGATCAAGTCGCTTGAAAAAAGAAAAACCAATGACAGAGGCAACATGGAGTTAAAAACCTAAAACTGTACAATGGAAATGTGAACAAAATATAAAGACATACAGAAAAGAGACTGCCCCGCCAGACTAAGGTGCTGATTCATAATGCAGGGCCTGCAGCTTTGGAATACCACTCAAAATACCTTTCTCTCTCCCTCTCCCCTGCTGAACAGCTTTAATTCTTCACTGAATCTGCTCTGAATCTGCAACTGGGCCACTCTCAGTGACCTCGGTCCAGGGCCCAGCCACTCTCCACTTGCACTGCCTCCCTGGCACCCCCCTGCATTGCGGGACTGTCACTGTATCCTTACAGCCCCCCCTTCCCAGCACTTGTTGTGCATCTACCTTGCACTTGCCACCAGCTGGCCTTATTTATTATTTTTTTTTTTATGCTACTTACCTTGTACTGCACTTCCCCCCCCTCGCCTTCCCCTTGCACTTTTCCCTTCCCCCCACCCCTGCACTTGCGCCATCTGAATGACACCTGGCCTAGTAGGATCGTTGTCTGTCTTCCCCTTGTCCCCCCCCCTGCCTCGTCGCGCCTTGAAACACTTGTGTATAGGCGCGTTACAAATGCCATATCATATCATTCATCAAACCCCTCACCAAATCCACCCGCGTAGACATCAGCAGAAGCGGCAAAGAAGTCTCGCAACGAATGGCCATCCTGTTTGGTATGAGGGGCTCTAAAAGCGGTCACTTTTCTGTGCACAGCTTCACTGGCTGATTGCCTGTGTCACTCACTCACTAATTGACTCATACTCACTCACACATTTACTTGCACACACAATCACTCAAACACACACTCGCATGGGACTCCTCCCATTGCGAGATCTGATTGACACAAGGCCTAGTAAGATCGTTCTTCTGTCCTCCCTTCCTTGTCTTGTCACGCCTAGAAAACACTTGTGTACAGTCGCGTTATAAATGACTTATCATATCATATCCACTCCCATACCCACCCACATGCACTCACTAACAAATTCCCTTGCACGCTCCCCCACATATTCTCATTCCCACACACTCAATCGCTCCCACATTCACCCGTACACTCACTCATCCACTTGCACATACACACACCTACACATTCACTTGCACACTCACTTAGTCACAAATGTCCTCACATATTGCCCACTGCTAAAAACCTGGCTTGTCAATACACTGCAAACCTCTGCCACAGTATTACCTCCATCGTAAGACCTAGCACCCACTCAACAAAAGACCATCTGAATGACCACAATGGTCACATACTCAACACGCAACAACTGCCAAAAATGCAAACCTCATCTTCCCAATGGCATCGGGCTAGAAAGGCAAACTGGCACATCACTTTATGATGCCACCCGTTGCACAAGGAACTAAATAACGCACACCAGGAAACAAAGCATGTGTTCAGGAAAATACATGTGGCAATCTATTGGGCATCACCCCAACACAAGAGGCCCCAGTGATCATACATGGAACTGACAAACAGCAAGAAACAAATCCACAAACACAAGCGGCAACCACTCAAAAGATGAGTAGACCCGACAGGGTATTCCTTCAAACATGACCCGAAACCAGAAACATACACACCCGAATCCTCTATCAAAAAGCTCCTCATCAACGAGACCAATGAGAAATATAAGTGTATCAAACAAACCTTACAAACAATGCACACAGAACTTAACCCGCGAACAACCTCATGTTTCATCCACCCTCGTTCAATACAAGCTCACAAACGATCTCACGCAAAATACTAACCAAAACCCTCAAAACACCCAGAATAGTCACAACTCTAGACCTCTCCAATCAACACCACCCCTTTCTGCTGTCAACCCTCAAAACACCCAGTATAGTCATAATGCTAGAACTCTCCAATCAATTTACCACCCCCTTGCGCTGTCAACCCTCCTAAGCTCATTGTGGTCACAACTCTAGACCTCTCCAATCAACGAACCACCCCCTTCCACTGACCAAAACACCAAGACCCTCCACAGTCTCCCAGGGCCTCCCCTCTGGAAACATAAATGCCTCATGGCTTCAAATCATGACTTACATAGAAAACAAACCCACACAGACGTCAGTTGCTCCTGGCTCTACACGCACCAACAGTCAAGCACAATTGTGTTTTTCCGCTACTCCACTAAGCACTCACCCGCTTTTCTGTTTTGGATCCACGTGAGCACCTGGAGACAATGAAAATGGCATGCGAGAAAAATCCCAATAACATAGCAGGGCATTACCCTGCAATCTAACGCCCTTCCACATGTCTTTGCACTCACTCACTCATTCACTCGCTTGAACACTCACTCAGGCACCCCTCTGTGTGAGAGAACAGCTATAGAAGTTACGAGTGATAGGAGGACGGATCAGACTAGACTATTGCAACGCACTCCTTCTAGGCACCTCAGCAAAAAGCATCAAAACACTTTAAACAGTGCAGAACAATGCCCTTAGAGCAGCCACCAGAGTATCAAAAAGAGACCACATCTCGGCCACCAGGAAATCCGTCCACTAGCTCCCCGTCAAGGAACGTATCCTTTTTAAGTCACTGGCACTCACCCACAAATGTCGCCACGACACAGCACCTCGCTACCTTGCGCAAAGATTCTCTGTGCCCCCCTCAAACAGACCCATCAGATCCAGCCACACCAACCGACTAACCATTCCCAAAAGCATCAGAACTAGAGCAGGCGGCCCTAGCTTCCCAGTTCTTGCAGCCACCAACTGGAACCTGTTACCCTCCTCTATCAGAGGCATCGAGTCCCACTCGGTCTTCAGAAAAGCAATAAAAACCATGTTGTTTGTGTAAACCCCACATTGGACCTTTTACTGCATGTCCGTATTCGTCTTGCCAACAAGTTTAGCACTCTATTACGGTAACCAAGTACGGACTAATGTAAAGCACTCGACCATTGTAACCTTGTACTGCCTATTGTAATCTTGCACCAACCTCACCCCTGTAACTAAGACACTTCCTTGAAACAGTGCCTCGATGCCCCCGGGCTGCTAGGCGTTTACAAATGCAAAATAAAAAAATAAAAAAATAAAAGTGTGGGCGAGCGTGCAAAGATAAATGGCGACCGTCTCCTCATCTGGGACCAATGGGAGTGGAGAATGCTACCAAGCTCCCTCTGGGTCAAAGTGCCTCTTTGTGAGTTAGGAAAGCATTGACTGCAGACTCAAAGAGCTCACAGCAGAAATCCCACCACGTGTCAGATTTATGCGACAGTGCATCGAGATATGTGTTTGTACGTCATGGTACCCAATAGACCTTCGGGTACCTCAGTGTGTGAGTTTGAGTAGTGAGTGGAGACACCATCAATGGTAAATGGTGTATCATATATCAGGCTATATAATGTTATGTATTATATGGTAATACCGTACAGCATCTAATATGTCATTGTTATTATGGTTGTGTATATTTTCAACATCAGAGCCGGCCTTAGTCTTTTAAGGGCTCCCCCGAGCTGGCGTGGTGGCAGAAGGTGCGGCAGGCGCCCTATTGAAATTAAATGTGCCCCGCTTTTGTGCTCACGCCTGGCTTTCCAGCGCGAGAGCGGGGTGCATTTAATAACAATAGGGCGCTGATGCATTTGCATCGGCAGCCTATTGAAGTGATAATCTCCCCGTTCCAGCACAATATGACATGATATGACATTTATAACGCGCCTGTACACAAATGTTTCTAGGTGGGCTCTGATGCATTAGCATCGGTTCCCTATTGCAGTGATGAACCTCCTGCTCTGGCATGGATTGGCGTGGGAGCTGGGAGTTAAAAATGTGGTGCACTCCCTGCACCCCCCACCAGCATTGACCAGGGGCCACGGGGGGAATGGGGATATTTTTCTATCAGTGCCCAGGGCGCTGCCACCGCTAAGACTGACACTGTTTAACATGACAACTAATTGCTGGCATAAGCACCTTCGAAAAAATGAGATGTTTTATGCTACCAAATGAACTCAGGTCACTCTGCCCGATGGAGCGGAAGGGTGGTGGAGGGGAAGGTAGCAGGGTGTGCCACATTGCTCCATCTGCCCTCTACTTTGCTTGGTATCTCCCTGTGGCGATTCCCAGAAACTGAGATTACCCATGGGAGGATCTGGGCCCCTCTCTCCTAGGAATTTGCTAGAAAAGGAAGCCACTGTATTCGTAAACAATGGGCACAGTGTTTCCACTTCCTCTTCGGATAAGAAAATAGGTGAAAGTTGAACAGATATTTGCTAAGCAGTTTATAGCCACCGCTTTCAATAGCAGATAATGCAGGGGAGGGGTCTTCTCTGCTCATTCCCAGGCTGGCTCCTAGTCCCACCAAGATTTCTTCTCCAGGGCCTAGTCGGTCTCCAGCTCCCAGGTGGGAACCCCAAGACTTTTTGATTTATTTCATATCTTTGTGGGCACGGGATCATCCACTGTGTTTTACAGTGGCATTACTGGCATATATTTTGAGCACACGCAGGGCATCACCTAAAACTACGAAGTGAGAGTATTGTACTCCATATTTTTTTTAATTGGAAATAAAATGATTTTTATGCTAGGACGATTGTCCCAATTTTGGGCGAACATTTTCGCCCCTCCACTGAAAAAAGGGATAAGCCGCCAATGCTGCTTGGTCCTATTGGTTCAATCCCATAGGGGTAGGGAGCAGTCCGCAGTGATTGCTACCCGCAGCTGCCCCCCAGTGATGCCCAGGTGCAGGACTGAGGGCCAGCGATAGTCAAAGCCCTTCCCTAAGGAAGGAATGCATGATATGATAAGTCATTTATAACGCGCCTGTACACATGTCTCTAGGCACGTAAGCATAGCTTGCTTAGATGTGGATGCAGTACTGGGAACTACTTGTTTATACCCTATATTGAGGCCATTTTGGAACTCATTCAGCTGATGTCAGGGGCGCAGATGTTTGGTTTTCCTGGGGGGTGGGTCGGCAGAGACGATGCTAGGGTGGTCTGGGGGGGGGCTATAGCCCCTGGGTCTTTTGGTTGTAGCCCCTGGATAGAAACTCAGGGGCTACAACCAGAAGGCTAGCTAGCCCCGAGTCCCGTCAGTCCCGACATTAGCTTAGCCCCTGATCTTTTCCGGAGCTAGCAACAACCTTTGGGGGAAGGAGTGGGCAGCTTTGGGAGGGGGAGCGGCAAAAAAAATAAAAAAATCCCATTGTAAGTATAGAGACTTTCACGCAGATAGCTTTTCCTGGGGGAGTGGGCGGGAGACGGCCGTGTCCTGGAGCACCCACGTACTTGGCGTCCCTGACTGAATGTACATTCATTTAAAAAGCAAACAATGTATTATCTCCGTAAATGTTGTGTCCTCTTTTCATTATCATTAGCATTGTTTGCTTGGGAGCCAAGTCCCATTTCTGTTGTTATTTGTTGCGGGCTGTGTCCCACGAGTAGAAGGGAAGAGGCAGGGTTACCACCTCAGGCGCCAGTTTTCGCGCCGACAATTAAAGAGATAAGTAGCACCACACTCCGGCGTATCATTTGCCTGACTTATTTAAAGTGCATTATTGTATTGCATCGCGCACCTGACTGCAGTCGGGACAGATCAATGGTGACGAGGATCCATTGACTGGGTGCAACTCCCAGCCAAACCCACTCGGCCGTGCTATGGTGAGGTACAAGGGCCGCGTCCACGGTCCTACGGCCTCATTGCCTCTTCAAAGAACATTGTCATCGCGCATACAGGGCCGCAGTGGAGACGCGTTGCATGGCGCGAACGTTGCATCTACACATCTGCGCGCCCACTGTACAGAATGTTAGCAGCCCTCTTCACCGCCACAGAGGAAATCGCTGGACTTTACATGATCGCATCAAGTGAACACCACGTGGGCCCCAAAATGAATCAACTTGTCATTGATATCGCGTGCCACACTGAGCTACTTGGAGGTGCCAGCTCTAGAGAATGACAAATTGCAGCAAATCACACGTGGCAGCAGCAATGTCTGAAGGCAACTCTGATAGTGGCCTCCAAAGCCCCCAGGCCAGCTCCACCCCCAGGCCTGCCAGCAACAGGGAGGAAGAAACTCAGAGTCCCTGCAGCTGCAAGCAATGCCACACTTCGAGATGTCAGACACAAGCAGTCTGGCGCCCAGATGGGCCAGATGGCTGAAAGAACTTCACATTTACATTGACGCCTCCGGAGTGAGAGAGGAGCGTCGTTTAAGAGGAATCCTGCTACATTCACTGGGTCCCACAGTACGTGACATTGTATTTGAAATGCCTGACACCAGCACTGACTCATTCCAAGGTATAAATGACTCATTGAACACATATTTTGCACCCCTACAGAATGTTGATTACGAGAGACATGTTTTTCACACAACTACACAAGATAAAAATGAAAGCATGGACAATTTTGTCATGATATTAAGAAAGAGAGCCAAATACTGTGACTTTGATAGATATTCCACCGATGAGACCCTCAAATCACAGGCTATTGCAGGATGTGGGTCCCCTGACTTTCACAAAAACTACTGCAGAAAAGTAGGACATTGGAGGAAGTCCTTCAGATAGCAAGAGCCGATGCAGCATTGGCACTACAAACTGAATCGCTTGGAAACATCACCATCATGCAGACTGCCAATGCAGCAACAGTATGCCCCATTCGCACTCCAGCAGACTCATCAGGACAAAGAAAATGCTACAGGTGTGGCTTCCGATTTCCCCACGTAGGACTGTGTCCTGCAATATGACATCACTGCGACAAAAGCGGGAGTGAGAATCACTTCCAGGCTGTCTGCAAAAATATAAAGTTCTTCCAAAGCACTGATGCCAACAAAGAATCCTGGAAACAAGATGGTCGAAGTTCAAGGCGGGAAAGCCCACGTAGAAACGCAAGTCAATCCATCGCGCCCAGCAGGAGGCGTTCGCCCAGCTCATCAAGAGAGCACACACCATCAACCCAGTGGTGGGAAGAAAGGAGTGACACCTCCAGTCAACACAAAAGCAGCCACAACTCCCAAC
Organism: Ambystoma mexicanum; assembly: GCF_040938575.1. Taxonomy (NCBI): domain Eukaryota; kingdom Metazoa; phylum Chordata; class Amphibia; order Caudata; family Ambystomatidae; genus Ambystoma; species Ambystoma mexicanum. The sequence continues at coordinate 96,793,181 of NC_090923.1, read as the reverse complement.
ACCGGAAGCCAATGCAAAGAATCGGATACCTGGACTAATCACCGCAAGAAAGAAGAACAGCCAGATCATCATCATCCAGTGGGGCGAGAAAACAAGCAAACGTACATGTCATTGGCAACGATACAGCAGTTGAATACAGGCCAACATTGTTGCTTCAATTAAATAGACACAATTTAGAATGTCTAATTGATACGGGGGCCACCGTCAATGTTATAAGTGATATTGTATACAAAGACCTCAAGGTGAAGAAAGAATTACAGCAGGCCGACACATTGATATATCCGTACGGTTCCAACAAACCGCTTGACTGCAAAGGCATGTTCTCCGCAAGGTGCCAGTACAAAAAGCAGAGTCAAAAGGTACAAATCTACGTCATCAAAGGAGAAGTCCCAGGGGGAGCATACTAAACTTCCGAACAGCCATACAAATGGGGCTAATCAGCATTATGTACCAAATCATGTCCGCCCATACCTCCAGCGCAAAAGACATGATCCAAAAAATATTCCCATCTCTTTTCAAAGGCCTGGGCCATCTAAAAGACAGACAAATCAAATTACACATTAACCAGCAAATACCGCCGACAGTTCAACATTATCGAGGCATCCCGCTCAACATACAGCGACATGTTGAGGATGAAATACAATCACTATTACAACAGGACATTATTGAGCTAGCGTCCGGCCCAACACCATGGGTCTCGCCGATAGTACCGATACCCACAAGAGACAGCACATCAAGCATACGCATCTGTGTCGACATGCGCGCCCCAAATGTGGCCATTGAAAGAGAACGGCATCTAGCCCCACGCATGACAGATATGATGCACCTATTACACGGAGCCACCATATTCTCAAAGCTTGATTTGAACAAAGGCTATCATCAGCTTGAACTTCATCCCTTATCAAGGTACATCACCACGTTCTCAACACATTTAGGCCTGTTCAGATACAAGAGAGTAAGCTTCGGAGTATCTTCTGCTGCAGAAATCTTCCAGAATTAAATCCATCAAATAATTAAACACATCCCTCATTGTCTAAATTATAGCGACAACATCCTCATTTTCGGCACCTCCCAAGAAAGCCATGATGACACCCTGAGGCGTGTCTGCATGGCACTTGAAAAAGCCCATCTCACCCTCAATCCCGAGAAATGCGAAATCAGCAAAACCACGTTAAAATTCTTTGGACATATTCTCGAACAAAGGCATGCACCCCGATCCCGAGAAGGTGCAAGCACTGGTGGATGCCCCTACTCCTACCTCAACATGAGCCATATGCTCGTTTCTAGGGATGGCTAGTTATTGCACCAGATACATCCAAGATTTTGCATCGTGTGCACCCCATTAAGGCTCCTTACAGGGAAGGATCGAGACTACCAATGGACAACCGAGTGCGAGGAAGGATTTCAAGAAATTAAACGTTGCATCGCATCAGCCTCGTGTATGGCCTATTATGATCACACATTTGACACTGAACTTACTGTGGATGCCAGCCCGGTCGGCCTCCGAGCCATTCTGGCCCAATCCAGACCAGGAGCATCACCAAATTCAACTAAACGCATAGTGGCCTATGCAAGCCGAAGTCTGTCACCCGCAGAGTGTGCCTTCTCTCAACCCGAAAAGGAAAGCCTGGCAGTCGTGTGGGTGTGCAAGCACTACCATCTCTTTTTATACGGCTGCCCATTCACTGTTGTCACAGATCACCAGGCACTCACCACGATTTATGGAAAACCGCCAAATGCCACCTCGCATAGTCTGGTGGGGATTGCGGCTACAAGAATACTCATTTAACATCATCCATCGAATAGGGAAAGACAGCAACACAGCAGATTTCTTGTCCAGATACCCCTTGCGAGCACAAGTTGAGCGTAAATCTGTAAAAGCAAACCAGTACATCAACTATCTCGTCAACAACGCACTCCCAAAACACATCTCGACAGTTCAACTAGTAGAAGCCACGGAAAAAGACAAGCTCATACGACTCATACAAGAGTACATAAAATCGGGCCGGTGGCACGTGTAAGAACAGGACAAGCCTAGTCTATCTGCCCAGGATGAAGCACAACTGCGCACGTTCAAGCTTGTACAGCACACCTTGTCCATGGGCCTCATTACGATCTGGCACTAATGGGTTAACGGCGCCATAAAAGGCTGCAGCGCCGTTAACCCATTAGCGCCTAATTACGAGGTCCCTTTGCGGGACCCGACCTTAACGGCTGGTCTAGACCAGCCATTAAAGTAGGGACCAGCAAAGGGACCTTCGCGGTAAGTATGGTACCGCAATTTGCGGTACCGTACTTAGCGCCTTCGCCATTCCCTTTATGCCCTATGGGGAAAAAATGGGAATGGGGAAGGGCCATGGGGAAATGGGGAAATACCGCCCCGCCAACCTTGGAATGGGGCGGTATTTCCCCATTTCACCATGGCGGACACGTTACGATACCGGCACCAACCATGGTGCTAATAGCGCCATGGTTTAGCGCCGGTATCGTAATGAGGGCCCATGTCCCCGGAGGGACTGCTCCTCAACAAAAACAGGCTTGTGATTCCATTCAGCTTACAAAATCAGGTACTGGACATCGCAGAGTTGTATCTACAAAAAGACAGCTCAGGGCAAAAGTCTGGTTTCCAAAAATGGATGAGAAAGTGGAAAGTCTACTGAGCAAAAGCATCGCATGTCAAGCAGTGGCCCCGAGAACATTCCCAGCACCACTAAAGCCATCCAAAATGCCTCTACAAGTATGGGACGAGGTGGCAGTCGACATGTTTGGACCTTTAGCAAACGGAAAATACGTACTAGTAATTGTGGACGAAATGTCACGCTTTCCAGAAGTACACCTCATCGATTCAACCGGTGCACAGGCAGTAATACCTGCCCTGGACAAGACATTCGCAGACTACGGAAATCCCCTTGATGGTAAAGTCGGGCAATGGACCACCCTTCAGTGGTCATGACTTTACAATGTTTGCGGAGCATCTAGGTTTCCAGCACAGAAAAATAACACCACTGTGGCCACAAGCCAATGGAATGGCTGAGAAATTTATGAGCAACCTCAAAAGGACGTTTTAAGTCTGTTCCATCACCAATGGGTCATTTATGCAAGCTATCTGCACACTACTCATAGAATACCGAAACACGCCACACAGCGCCACAGGTGAATGTCCCTCCACCTTAATGTTCGGCCGAGTCATACGGACACGACTTCCCGATAACCCTCATGTCCGTCCAACCACATCCATCATTGAAGATGCACAGGCCAAGGACAAGGCGAGCAAGGAGAAAATGAAAACATACTCAAATCATAGGAGACAAGCAAAACCATGCCAGATTCAAGTGGGTGATGTGGTACTGGTATGACAGGATCAAAACACCAAGGATACCCCAGTGTTCAGACCAGAACCCATGACAGTGACCCATACCAACGGGTCCATGATAACAGCGACTAGCCCAGATGGAACCATCACGAGAAACTCCAAGTTCTTCAAAGCATTTGAAGGAAATTCAGAACTCGAAAACGCAACTGCGACAGCTACATACGAGTCTTCAGACCCAGAATCTGAGTACAGAGGGGAAGATCATGATGCCGATGACAGTGACAGTGATACCTCGTCAAATCGGATTGTGACCCCAAGAAGAAGCCCGTCGAAACGGACTATACGCAGACCCACCAGGTGGATAGAAGAAATGAACTGAAGTCCTTTCCTTATTCAAGTGGGAGGGGGGGTGTTGTGTCCTCTTTTCATTATCATTAGCACTTTTTGCTTGGGAGCCAAGTCCCATTTCTGTTGTTGTTATTTGTTGTGAGCTGTGCCCCACGAGTAGATGGGAAGAGGCGGGGTTACCGAATCAGGCGCCAGTTTTCGCACCGACAATTAAAGAGATAAGAAGCACCACACTCCGGCTCCGGCGTATCATTTGCCTGACTTATTTAAAGTGCATTATTGTATTACATCGCGCACCCAACTGCAGTCGGGACATAACAGTAAATAAACACTGAATGCCGTACTTGAGAGCAAAATGGGTGCATTTTGCTTTTTTTTACCATCCCACCCACCGCTTCACCACATATATCACCACTGTTTTGGCTTCAATGTATCTCCTACACTGGTCACTGTCTTCGGAGACGCGATTGATCTTTTCGCAGTACTTGGTCATTCAACGGGGATCGGAGCGCCTGCAGCTGTCTGATCAGTCCACAGTGCACAAACATATGCACTGCGGGGAGGAGAGTGTGACATAGACATGACACAGGCAGTCAGACATCAGGGCGCACCCCTGAATCAACAGGGCTCTAGGTGTCAATTCTCTCTGCCAATATTACTGCGCCGCTGCTTACTGTAGACACTACTGACCAACTGTATTTTGTGTTTATTTACTGTTGCGGGCAACCCTCCAGACCGGCGTTCTTCAGCATGCCAAGCCAACTTGAAACAACTGAGATCAGACCCTGAAGTATTATTTGTTTGGTGGTAAAACAACTGGTTATTGACAGTCTACTAATTACCATTACTGCAAACAGTGATTTCAGGCATTTAGCATTATAATGCTTTCACCACCATGCATGCGGTATGTTTGCGCATGTTAATGACCAGATAAGAAAAATATACATCATCTTGAATTACCGTAAGTCGTAAACGATATACGGAAATAACGATAAACGGATTGATTGATTGATTGATTGATTGATATTTTATTTCTATCGCGCTCGTACACAAGTGTTTCAGAGCGCGACAAGGCAAGGGAGGGGAAAAGGGGAGAAAAAAACAGCGATCTTACTAGGCCCAGTGACATTGAGAACGCGCAAGTGCATGGGAGACGGAGGAGGGGAAAAGTGCATGGAAGGGGGAGAGGTGGAAAGTGCAAAGCAGAGGAGAAACAGATAAATAACAATAAATAAATAATAAAGGCAACAAACAGTGGTAATGCAGCCAGCAATTTGCAAATGCTAGAATTAAGGCAGCAGACAGGGTAGGTCTGATAAGTACAGGAAGAAAAAGGGGGGGTGTTTGGGTTCAGATACAGACCCCAGTGCAAGGGGTGGCCCGGAGGCAGTGCGGGAGGGTGGCAGGATGAGCAGTTACCTGGGCCCAAAAGACAGAGGGTGGCCAGGTGCACGGTGCCAAGAGAGAACAGATCAGCAGGGGAGAGGGGGAGCGAAGGCAGAAGAAAAGAGGAAGGTCTTGAGGTGCTTCCGGAACCGGAGATGATTCTCCTCAAGTTTTAGAGTGGCAGGAACGCTGTTCCAGAGGGAGGCCCCAGCCGAAGACAGAGATCTACCCCCAACTCGTTTCTTAGAAAAACGACTGACCCTGAGTGAGTTGGAGGTAGAGGAGTGAAGAGCTCGAGAGGGGAGGTATTTGCGGAGGGATAGCTGAAGGTATTTTGGACCCAAGCCCCAGAAAGCCTTGTGGACAATGCAGAGGGTTTTGAATTTAATCCTTGCATCCACTGGGAGCCAGTGGAGAGATTTCAGAGCTGGAGAGATACAATCCCAGGGCTTGAGGCCAAGGACAAGTCTTGCAGTCCTGTTCTGGATTAGTTGCAGAGGGCGGAGAGGAGAGGCAGGTAGATTTAGAAAGAGGCTGTTACAGTAGTCCAAGCTAGAGAGAACCAGAGCTTGAGATACCATGAGCTTCTGGGGGAAGGAGAGGAAAGGCAGAGTACCTCTGAGGAGGTGCAGTCGGAAATTTTACTTTTAGAGACCTCAGAGATGTGGGCGGAGAAGGAAAGGGTGGAGTCAAAGATGACCCCGAGGTTATTGGCCTCGCAGGTGGGGGTAGGAGGAGGGCCAAGGGAGGCCGGCCAGAGAGTGAGGGGAAAGGATGGTGAAGGTGTGCCGATGACGAGGATCTCCGTCTTGCTGGCATTCAGACAAAGATCATTGGCGGCACACCAATCTTGAATGGCAGTTAGGCAATCAGAGATGAGAGAGGGAGAGGAGGTGGCAGAGGGCAGCTTGAAAATGAGTTGAGTGTAGTCAGCGTATCACTGGGAATTTGAGCAGAAAATGGCAATGCAGTGGGCGAGAGTTGCCAGGTATTGGTTGAAAAGCCAGGGCGAGAGGTTAGACCCCCGGGGAACACCACAAGTAGAGAGGAAGATAGATGAAAGGAAGGACCCAAGTTGGACCTGGGAGGGTCGATCTGAGAGGAAAGAGGTCAGCCAGGCCAGTGCCTGATCAGTGATACCCAGGTTTTCACGGAGACGGTTGAGCAGGATGGTATGGTTGACCGTGTCGAAGGCAGAAGAGAGATCGAGGAGGATGAGGACAGATGGAATGTTAGAGTCAAGGTTGGTGAGCAGATCTTCACGGATGTTTAGGAGAGCAGTTTCCGTGCTTCTGGCAGCTCTGAAGCCAGACTGGTTGTCATGGAGACAGCCAACCGAATTGGAATGAAGGTTAAGCTGAGAGATGGCCAACTTTTCCAGGAGTTTGCCAAGAAAGGGAGTAATGGAAATTGGGCGATAGTTAGCTAGACAAGAAGGATCAGCTGTGGGTTTCTTGAGAAGAGGATGCACAAAGGAGTGCTTCAGAGGGGATGGGAAGGATCCAGAGGCAAAGGAGTTGTTGCAAAAATCAGCAAGGGCCGGAGCAAGGGTGTCAATGTGGTCCTTGATGGTTTTAGAGGAACAGGGATGAACCTGTTTTGAAGAGGCTTTCATAGATCGGACTTGTCTAGCAACCTCCTCAGGGGTGAAAAGAGGAAAGGACGAGAAGGATGGTGGGAGGGTGGCTAAAGGAGGGTCAGCAAGCACAGATGGAGAGGGAAGAGGAGGAGTGTGGGAAGTGACGTATTTCTATCAAATAGCACACCACTAGGCAGCCATCAAAGCATAACAACCCCCTGCGAATTTCACACAGAGTACGCCTTTCAGGGAAAATGACCAGCTACAGGGAATCTGGTGTCCCCACTGGAGGGAAGGGAGAAGATGGAGGCTTGAGGGAACCCAAGTACACTGGCCCAAGCTCAGTGTACTGAAAGAAACAAAATTGGACGGATATGGCACACTCTATTAGTGTAGGTAATCTTGTAATGGATTAGTATGTAAAGTAGGAAATTGAAAGAAATTAGAGAATATATGTGAGGTGCAGAGGAGAGATAGGCAACCTTGACACCTAGGTTGCGTAAAGTAATAAGAAACAGAAAAGTTCCCAATTAAGGAACTCACGTCCCCTGCACACTTTCTAATATCTGGATGACCAGACCAACAATTAATTTGTATTTTAAACTGTATAATAATAATATCTTTTTAAAGAAACATTTAGCATGAAAAAAGCTTAGGGAAGTCAATTATTGAAGAAATCAACATTCAGTCAGAGTAGGACACAAGAACCGAAATTCATGTTTATTCTTGATATTGAAATTGTAGAAGGCCCAACACGTTTCGAGTGGTACGACACTCTTCATCAGGGGCAAATCAAACAGTTCTAAGGAAAGATATGTACAAAATTTACATTAGAATAATGTTTTCAATTGATAACAATTTTACAAAAACAGCTTGTACAACCAACTTGAAAACAGTATATAGGCTAATTAAAATGAGCATCATTGGCGTTAAATATCATAATTTCGAGGTTCAATGACACCCAAGGGCTAACATTTTCAAACTCAATAGTTCCCTTAATGTTACAATTTATAAAACAAATTGAGTCAGCATCATGAGCTTACGTAATAGACTGGACAATGTGTTAAGAAATATTGTAAGGTCATGTGGTGGTTATAACAAAAGTGGACTGAAAAACAGAAAAGGAAATTCTAACCTTGTAAATATATAAAAATATCTTCAAGTGAAGAGATGGTGGATCCGGGAAGGGGATCCCCAGTAATTGACCAAACAGTACTAGATTAGTAATAACAACGCACTCATATCTGTAGAAAGGAAGTGGGTGTCAGAGACTAGTAAATAAGTGCAGTAATCAGGAAAGGCTCGAGCAATAATCAACTTGGGACTACACTTACGATTGATAGTGATCTATCTGGGTGGTGGAAAATCAGCTTTAGCCATGGTGTGAAACCCACGGTAATCAGGAAACCAAGAAGGTGGCTTGGAAATACTAAAATTGTAGCCAGTGACTGGAAGAGTTGTTCAACAGATGTCCACTGTCACTGAAAGGAATAGAAATAGATAGGTGGAATAATATCAAGGTATAGCCGAATTTGAAGGAGGTAAAGGGCGACGTAGGAACAGGATTCTGCATATGGAGGGTAATTAGAGGTGAGGAGCTCTTACCTGTGTAACCACAGTACTGCCAACTGGAGACCGGAGCCCAAAGGAACGCCGATGCCATTGTCAATGCTGTGTGTGTCATTGTTGCGTTAAAAGGCATGACGTCATCACGCTGATGCGTGTGACACTACGTCTTCAAATTGGGTAATTATCGGAAGATGTGTTACAAATAAAAGAATAAAAGACAGGGTATCACAATAGTGGAGATATTGTGACTACCATTGGGATAGTGCCGAGTGTAAAAAAGGAGCGAGGCAGCAGACCAAGGGGTCCGGGATGTTAAACACATGACATCATCATGCAAACGCGTGCCTGACGTCATGTGTAAACAAACACAGGCCGGGCAACTCCATGTCCCTGCAGGGAGAGGTGAAATGTTAAGGCAAAATGAGATGAAAACAAGTATGCCTCATATTGATAGTAGCTTGGGTCAGCCTAACAGTGTGATCGACTCCTGATTAAAGACAGCTTGTGATAGAGTATAAAAGCTTAAGACTGATCAGAAAAACATTGAAAAAAATGTAAACCGCCTAGGGAAAGTCACCAGTTAAGCCAACTGGTGATGATCTTGTGGAGAGAAGGATAAAGTAGCTTGTTGTTATATACCACTGCTCATAGAAAACCCGCGCGGGGGTTTGCTGGTTCTGATAGCTCAGTATATGTGCCAAAAGGTATCAGGTGCACAGAGCGAAGGAGTGATGTGTTAGAATAGTGACGAACTTAAAGTGCAGGACTGGTGTCATAGGTCGAGCGAGGGAACTTTCTGAAGGTTGTGTACAGACATAAGTTGACTGGAATAGATTTTGGGTCAAAAGTTGTGGATGAGAAGAGGATAAAAGGAATTCATATACCAAGCGTAGCAAAATATCAGGGTGAGTTAATGAACCCTCTTCTGGGTATAATTAATTCTATTATCATGATATATGGGCCAGCCCGCTACACTGCCCATAAATGGTTCATAATTTAGTCATATATCAGGGTATCATAAGACATATGATCAGACAAACTGAACTACATATATAGTATAATTTAAGAGGTGCAAGGCTGTCCGTCGGATTGGTGCACAATCTAATGGTGGCCATTGTCAGGTTTCCCTGCCGTCTTGGTACGGTACGGTAGTAGGGAAAGTGCGGGCAGTAGCGAAATACAAGTGTAGACACGCCCGTAATCGCATGCTTTTTCACAAGGATGCGGGCCGCATGAATAAAACGTTCTGCTTACCTGGAACGCAGCCTGGCGCCTGGAAGGTCGCTTGGCAACCCTGGCGTCCTCTACACCGCAGGTTGGCCCGCCCTGCGCTGACGGCAGCACGCAATGCAGTCACATGATTCATCCTTCTTAAGCCCTTCCCACTGAAGTTGCCGGCGCTTCTGAACAACCTTCGGTGGCGTTACGGACCTTGCTTTTTGTGTCTTTGTAAACTTTCCTTCTTGCCTTCCTCGCTATGACCACGGACCGCTAATAGTTTTGCATATCTGGTTTCTGATTCTGCTTTTGTCGCCTGCACCCTGCCTGACCACGGACCGCTGCTGTTTTGCCTTTGGACTTCGACTCAACTCTTCGTTACCTTCCTCCTGCCTGATCACGGACCGACTTTGGGTTTATCATTCGACACGTTTGAGTACCTTGCCGCCTGCACGTTGCCTGACCTCGAAAAACTCATAGGATTGTTTTTGGATTTCGTCTTCTTTACCTTGCTCACCTTGCTTCACGGAACTTTGCACAGTACCTGGAAATAACTTTATAATTGGGGACTAAGTACACGGACTAGAGACTTCTGGGTCTACGTTTTTGCCATCAAAGGAACTTGCCACGCATGTCAGTTGCTCTGGAACTTCGTTTTTTCCGTCAGACAGGAGTCCAATACGGTAAGACTGTTATTCTGCTAATTTGACTTTTTCATGTTTCTGCCTTAGCAAATTCCTAATTCCTGGTTTCCCTCTCTGTGAATTCACTTGGCTGCTTATCATTTTATTGGGTACATTGTGTAGTGTTTTCCTGGTTACACAATATTGACTATTGCCTTGTCTTCAGCTGGGGGTGTGTACTTCAGCCTACCTTGTGTCCAGTTCTACGACGCCAGTGGTGTGTACTCCTGCCTACCTTGTGTCCAGTTCTACGACGCCAGTGTCATCGGTCTCCTGTCTTTCCATTAATAGACCATTCTGGTTGTGAATTCTAACAATCAGACAGGTACATTATTTGGAAGACTTCTTCGTCTACACTACGAGGCAACTTGAAGTTATTTCATCAGCTTCATTATTTAACCAAGAAGAGTGAGGTTGGGCTAAAGGTGGTAAACAGGATAGTAAAACAAGTAGTGTATTGACAGCAATGTCAGTGTACTACCAGAGGAGGTTGACAAGGAGGCACCAAGCCTTGTGGGCAATCTGTTATCCATAACTGCTCCTGCCAAAAGTGCTGGCTATGGGATATGGTACACATGCTCTCCACAGGCAGGCAATCCACACATAATTCCCCAACAGACATGGAAGGGAAACGACATGTGAGCACAACATACCTGCTCACACATGTAGAAGCGGAGTACAAAGAGTCATGTTGTGCAAATGATCACATGCCCCAGTGATGTCAACACACGTGCCAATGAGCAGCAGAACTACAGCCACAATGGTACCATCCGCAATACCAGGGAAGAATGCCCTCTGAACATCAGTTGGCACTACTGGAGATAAAGGAAAGAAAGGAAAGGAGAAGCAGAACTCCCAGGCTTTGCCACCCATCGCCACTCATCCAGCCAGCACAACCTGCCCAGTCAGCACAACCTGGCCAGCCAGCCCAGCCAGCAGAACCTATCCAGCCAGCCAAGCCAACCAAGCCTGCTAAGCCAGCACAACCTGTCCAGTCAGCCCAGCCAAGCAAGCTGGCCAAGCCAGCACAACCTGTCCAGCCAGCCCAGCCAGCACAACCTAGCCAGCCCAGCCAGTACAACCTATCCAGCCAGCCCAGCCAACCAAGCCGGCCAAGCCAGCACAACCTGTCCAGCCAGCCCAGCCAACTCAGCCAGACCAGCCAGCACAACCTAGCCAGCCCAGCCAGAACAACCTCTCCAGCCAGCACAACCTAGCCAGCATAACCTATCCAGCCAGCCCAGCTAGCCAAGCCAGTCCAGCCAGCACAACCTGCCTATCCAGCCCAGCCAGCACAACCTGCCCATTCAGCCCAGCCAGCACAACTTGGCCAGTCAGCCCAGCCAGCTTAGCCAGGTTGTGTTGGCTGGGCTGGCTGAGCTGGTTGGGCTGACTGGACAGGGTTTGCTGGCTGGGCTGGATTGGCTGACTGGGCTGGCTGGATAAGGTGTGCTGACTGGGCTGGCTGGGAAGGTTGAGCTGGCTTGGCAGGTTGTGCTGGCTGGGCTAGCTGGGAGGACATGACTGGCTGCATAGGCTGTGCTGGCTGGGCTGGTTGTACAGGTTTTGCTGGCTGGGCTGGCCAGCAAAACCTGCCCAGCCAGCACAACCGTTCCAGCCAGCCCAGCCAGCTCAACCAGCTCAACCAGCTCAACCTGCCCAGCCAGCCCAGCCAATACAACCTGTCCAACCAGCCCAGCCAGCGCAACTTGCCTAGCCATCTCAACTTGCCCGGCCAGCATAACCTGCCTATCCAGCCCAGCCAGCACAACTTGCCCAGCTAGCACAACCTGTCCAACCAGCCTAGTCAGGTCAGCCAACACAACCTGTCCAGTCAGCCCAGCCAGCACAACCTGCCCAACCAGCACAACCTGTCCAATCAGCCTAGCCAGCTCAATCTGCCCAGCCAGCCCAGCCAGCACAAACTGCCCATCGAGCCCAGCCAGCACAACCTGTCCAACCAGCCTAGCCAGCTCAATCTGCCCAGCCAGCCCAGCCAGCACAAACTGCCCACCAAGCCCAGCCAGCACAACCTGTCCAACCAGCTCAGCACCTCTCTGCTCTCCGGCACTAATGAAGCAAAAGCTACTGTAATAAAAGCTACCAGCAGGTGGCTTTTGCTTCATTATCGCAGCGTGGGCAGAGAATGACACAAGCACAGGAGGCTCGTCCATTTCACAAAATGGATGCCTCCTTGTGCTTGAAATTAAAGGGGTTTAAACATTATTTGTGCAATATTTTACATAGGAACTTTCTTTGCAAAGATGTTTAAATATATGTTTTTTATTATTGCCCATCTTTTAAGACAATCACATTTTTGAGCACACTATTCCTTTAATCAATTCAGTGGGGTGGGCAGCAGATGCTCGAAAGACTAGCTCATTCTTGTAATTGAAACAGCTCAACAATTAACTTATTTGTTTATTTTTACATGTATAAAGTGCACAGAAACCCACAGGCATCAAGGCGCCGAAACAAGACACACTAGAAACCTAGATGAAATGACACATAAATTCAAGGCTAATCCAACCATCCGTGATGCACAGCATTTAATTGGTGAAATTAACCAAACAATTTATAAATTCAGAACTCATACATTAAATCAGAAACTGGCCAAACTAAAAAAAGATAGTCAGAGCAGAGTCAGTTGCAGTCTCTGCAGGTCGGACTTTTCATTTGCTCCTCTACTTTCCGAGTCTGTTCTCACTGTCTACTACAGGAAGAAGAATACAAATACCCAGATACACCGCGAGGGGCAGCGGAGTCAGAGCAGAGTCAGTTGCAGTCTCTGCAGTCCCTGCCAGGACTGGCAGAGACATGGCGACAACCTCTGACTTCCACCAACCAGGCATTTTAAATATTTCCAGCGAGGGCATAGAAGAAGAAGAAAACATGCGCCTTAGAAGCTCACGGAAACTCCAACTGTCCTCAAGTCCTCCGTTTTCCTCAAAACATCCGGTCAAACTCAGACCTCAGGCTTTATTGCCTATAAACACCACCTTGATGGGCACCTGCCCAACCATCACATCAGCCGGGTCTCAGCGCCAGAAAAAAGCGGCAGTGGCCACTCAGAAATCACCTAAAAAGGGCCAATCATGTGTGGCTAAAACTCACATCCCCCTCACGGAAGTCACGAATCAACAAAAATCTAAAACCCGAGGAGTGAGTCATGAGGTCGAAGTTCTAGCCATAACGCAGCACATAACCGCCTCTCTGACCAAAGAGAACAACGCGGGAAGTGCTGAAAATGCGGGAAAGGTTCCGAAAACTCAGCCCGAATACCCAGCCCAGCCCTTGCCAAGTGTCGTAGGCATCCCAGTGCGGCCAGTCGGAGGACCGACCTCGCGGGAAAAGTCTCCACAGGTGCATAGGCTCAACCAGGAAGAGGCCGTTGAGCAACAGGCGAAACCAACTAAACAACCCAAACAAACAAATTGCTGCATAACACAAGACCTCCCACTTACCGTGGAAGCTTGCACTGAGCAGGCGGCTCTTCGGGGTTTGGCGGGTTCCTCTTCCCACGACGCGGCTCAGGCGGGAAGGTCGGCGCCAGAGACGGAAGACCCGCCTCGATGCCGTGGTGGGGTGGCGGCACCCCAGCCGGCGGTGGGGATCCGCGCACAGGTGCACGCGGGTGGCCTCGGGGACGGTGGTACTTCCGGGTCGATTCGCCCGAGGAGTGATTCTCCGGTCGGCTGCCCTTGCGCAGGCGCGGTCGGCGCCAGCCCGGACAGACTAGCTTCCCCGGAGGAGACTAGCGGCACTGCAGCCCAATCCGAGGACAAAACGCCTGAGGAATGGGAATTCATCCAAGACCCTAAACCCGGGCTTCTGACAAAGAAAAAGACAAGTTCCCAGAGACCCAATGGAGAGTCAAGTAACATCAAAAAACTACAACAAAAAAAAAACATAGGACAAATAAATGCCAAAAAAACTGGCCGAATGAATAAAACACAACAAAGAGCGCTTGAGGATGTTACCCCCAAAACCAGGATCTGCAACTCCATAAAAGAACTTTTCGCTAGACAAGGGAAAAGAAAGCATGATGTGCTTACGGAACTCACTGATGATGAGATACTTGATGCCCTGATCGATGTACAACCCGTAGTGAAAACAAGAAAGACTGCACCAATCCTAAAACCCAGCAGGACTCCGAAAATCACAGAAGAAAACTCAGCTGAAATATGCGCAAATGAGTCTGCGCCAAGCGAGTTGAATGCTGAGAAGGGGTTGGTTGTACCCCCCTTTTTTGGGGTCTCCAACTACGACCCACCCACTTCAATCGCCCTTAAACAAGGACCAGGGAGCTGAAGTCACCGTCCCGCCACGGCCCAACGAATCAAAAAAAGTTGGTGAAAGCTTAGATTCCGCCTCCCTCAGCAATCAAAAAACTTGTACGTCAGACCACCCGGAAGTCTTTATTAAATCTAAAGCCTCATTGTCCCACCATCCTAGAATATCCGCAGACGCAGATTTGCTGCTTTACGGCGCACATAGACCGGCAAGAAGATCTTCTCTTCCTCATTTCGTACGAGAGCCTCGAGAAACGAACCACCAGCAGGAACAGAGAGTTCCTCAAGACTCCTCCTTTGAGGCATCAAACAGAAACCAACCTTATTATTCTGGAAGGCAGAATGAATCCTTTACAAAAAAAACAGACCTAACGACGATAATGTCGGCTATAACAATTGGTTTATCACCATTTGGTAAACTTTACGAGTCTCTCAATGAGACATTGAGAGACCACACTACGTTATTAGCTATGTTGCACACAAAGCTGATTTTCATCGAGGGCTTCATCACTGCAAAAGAAAAGAGTCCCCAAACACCTAAAAATTGTTTCAATTTAGCAACTTCAAGTCCTAAAACGAACAATACAGCAAGGGCGGCTCCCAAACTAAAGAGCGCTTGCGTTCATACACAAACTTATTCTCAACAAGGACCAGTTCAAAACCACAGGCAGGTCCAAAAACCTCTGCTGACGAACGAAGCCAAAATGATCAAACATGCATCATCATTGACCACTTAAATTCTCCTGATAACAGTATAAAAAGAGCTTCGAACGAAAAACAAAATTACCTGGTATTCGATCACCAGAAAAGCTCATCTAACTTTGGTGAAAAGTCTGCAGATAAAATAAAAAATCTCCAAGAACTGCTGAAGATTTTTTAGCGGATCAAAGCGCAATGAATATTACCCTCCATCTTTCGCCAGAAACACAAGATAAAATTCCCCCAAGAGCATGCAAACCAACATCGATATGCTCCTTTGAAAAAGATAAACAATCAAAAAAACGCAGAAGAAAGAGTTCAACTAATACTACTCAAACTCTCTCGTGCTCAGACCTTCTCCAGAAAGAAGCTCCGCAAAAAAGTAAACTAGAACAATCATCCTTCAGGTATAGAACTTCTAAAGACAAACCGGAACCACAAGGGCCGGCAGAAATGAAAAAGCAAAGAGATCAATCTCATCAAGACAAGATCAAAGACAACAGACCATGGGACAGAAACAGATTAGATCACAGTTCTCCCCGTAAGAGCAATAATGGAATAATTCTAAAATTGGAACAATCCGAAACAAACAGGGAATCGCTAACCTTGAATAGAGGCACTATTATGAAGATTCTGAAAAACACCAAAGACCTCAAACGTTTAACCCCGAAGGAAATCACGCTCGTGGAACCATACCACATTGCTAGAAAAGCTAAAGCTTTTATTCATATAAAGGAGTGCTCTAACTCGTTTATATCCAACAGAGACTCTGAAATCCTCTCAAAATTAGGACTAATCATCACTTAATACACAAAGTCAAAGCGAGCTCCAGCAAAAAAACAACGAGAAAGGTTGCCAGAGAACCTTCGGGATAACATCAGGCAGCAAGACCATATTCGCCACCATCAATCAACGAAAAACGAAGCCTTCCCGATAAAACACCCACGACTAAACTCTGAGGAGATACTGCGGCCAGAAGAACGAAGATGCACTAATCCATCGCAAACGGAGCCTAATCTAAGAAGTTCCAAAATAGACCTGGGAAAAAAGCTTCCCACAACTCATCACGCAAAGCTTCCTCTGTCCTTAACTAAAACAAATAGCAAAACCCCTGTTGGACCAATTAAACAACTTTGGGCATGGCTGCCAAAACCTTCATTTTCAAATTCTAGCAAATAGCAGTCAGAAGTGAGGCATACAACATCTAAAACTCCAACTCAAACAAAAGATGTAGCCTCACTGAAATTTGGATCATGGAACACCAGGGGATTTAAACACCTAACAACGAACGGAGATACAAACCTTGGGCAATTTGATATCGTGGCTCTCCAAGAAACTTGGCTAGCAGAAGCTCCAGCGATAGATGGATACTCACTCGAAATTGCACCAGCCAAAAAAGCTGTCATAGGCCGACCGTCCGCAGGTTTGCTAATAGCCGTAAAAAGCGGCTCTGGCCTCGAGATAACCAAAAAACGCTCATTTTCCCAAAGTCATCTATCAATTCAAGTGGAATGGTCAAGAAAAGACCCGACAAGTAAAAAGTCTTTAAAGTCAACATTGGCTGTAATAACGGTATATTGGAACCCGAAAGCAATCTCAGACGAGAGATTCCTGAGGATGATCGAAGCTGAGATCGATGA
Source organism: Ambystoma mexicanum (assembly GCF_040938575.1). Classification (NCBI taxonomy): domain Eukaryota; kingdom Metazoa; phylum Chordata; class Amphibia; order Caudata; family Ambystomatidae; genus Ambystoma; species Ambystoma mexicanum. The sequence goes on along the minus strand of NC_090923.1, from coordinate 96,776,454 downwards.
CATTCAAGCAAACACAGAAATCATGATGATCGCGATTTGTGGTGATCTAAACGCGTCTTGTCCCGTTCCGAAAAAACCATCGACCAACCTAAAAGAGCCACATCGGGGAGATTCAAGAGGACAAAAATGGGTGAAATTGATGGACTCGAGGCACATATACAACGCAGCCCAAAAGTCTACAAACGCGCAACAAGTACCGACATGGGAAAGAGCTCATCAAAATGCCACAATAGATTATATCTTTACTTCTGAACCCCTGCTAAACCTCTTAACATCTTTCAGCGTGATACGAGCAAAAGCAAGTGACCATAATATCGTGGAAACAACTTGGCTGTCTGACAACTCCTCAAAAACAACTATGGAAACAAGGGTCGAAGTAAACAACCAAGGAAACCGGCTAAGGATGACAAAAGACCGGATTGTGGAACTTGCTGAATTTTACAGGCAAAAACTTGCTGGTGAAGAAAAAAACAAAAGCCAGCACACAATAGACTATCAACCCCTCTTGATTCCATATCAAAGTGACTATTCAAAAACAACCAGTAAAGCCCCACAAGGCTCACACCAATACAACAAACTCCTGGTTACAAAAAGAAGAGCACTTAGAAAACTCAAACGACAAGCCCAAAAGACAAACTCGCAATCGCTGAAGAGGCAATTTAAAGAGGAGACCAAGAAATATAATGGATGGTTAAAATTCCACAGAACTGACCTCTATCAGCAAGACGCCGAACTAATGTTAAAAAAGGTTAATGGAAAAAATTCTCGTGAGTTTTGGACCCTTGTAAAGGGGGCAGGAAATCCTTCAATCGCAGCAACAACAAATGCAGTAAGCGAAGAACGCTGCATTTTACTGCGCTTTTCAAGAAACCTCTGACTCATTCGATTCAAACTTGTACCTACACCTGGAGTAGTACACTGTGCGAAGACTACTCAAACAAAGAGGACATCGAAAAAGCAATACAGACTTTAACCACTTCAAGAGCGCCTGGTCCTGATGGGATATCAAATTTCGATCTAAAAACAAACCAAGAACCATGGGCATCTTTTATCAGCATACTCTTCAAAGAAATCTGTGGTTCAAAATCGTTTCCTAGCTCATGGTCATCAGCAACGGTGGTAACAATTTTCAAGAAGGGAGAAATATCTGATCCATCAAATTATCGACCGATCGCCCTATTAGATACAATAGGGAAAATTTACGGCTCATACCTGCTCACAAGTTTCCAAAAGTGGGCAAAAAATTCATCATGTTATGACCCGTTGCAAGCAGGTTTCACAAAAAACGTTGGAACAACAATAAACATCATGCTCATAAGCATTTTAAAAAATCTGGCAAGGAAAAAAGATAAAAAGATCTATCTGGCATTTGTGGACCTGACTCAGGCCTTTGACATGATCGATCGAGACCTATTATGGGCGAAGCTAAAAAGATGGAAGTGCCCCGACAAGATTCTTGAACCTATTATTGCACTACATGCAAAAACATCTATCAGAGTAAAGTTAAATCAGACCGGTACCCTGTCAGAAGAAATTACAACCGAAAGAGGCGTAAAGCAGGGTTGCCCTCTGGCTCCGGCCCTCTTCACGGCCTTCCTTGGCGACCTAAAAGACTCCGAAGACCAGCCCAGAACTTTTCCACCAAAACTAGGGGGCACAGAAATTCCGAGGCTGCTTTATGCTGATGACATTATCCTGATAGATCAGACCTCGATCGGTCTCCAACGGCAGTTGGATACTTTGAACACTTATGTAACTAAGAACAACTTGCTGATCAACAAAGAGAAAACCAAAATCTTGGTTCTTGAAAGAACAACTAAACCAAACCAAAAACCTAACCACTGGTCGATAGACTCCATAAAAGTGGACCAGGTAAAGGACTTTAAATACTTAGGGGTTATGATTGACTCCTCCGAAAAAGAGACAAGTATGCAATCGAACTTATGGGAAAAAACACGGAAATTATCCGCCCAGGCAAAGGCCCTAGACAGAAAATTTGGCCGATTTTCTTTGTTGCCTGTAATAAAATATTACAAAGGAAAATTTGTTCCATCAATAACATATGGAGGAGAAGGTATGCCAACTATTCCGCCAAACATCTGGCCACAATTGGAAGCCTATTTCTGGCGAGAACTGCTACACCTTCCGAAATCGACATCCCTACCAGCAATTCGAAGGGAACTGGGACTGCTGTCACTGAAGGCAACTATCGATTGGAATGAGATGGCCCTTTTTAGAAAAATCATTATGCCAGACTCCGCTCCACAATATAATATGCTTAAAGATGAAACAACTACAGGGAGAAGCGAAATCCTTGCAAAATGGGTGCTCAAACAGAAAGCCTCTCTGTTAAAGATCGGATGCGATGAGAACGATCTAACCCGAAATCCAATGCGGGTGAAGAAGAAGCTCCAAGAGCTTGACTGGATTGATACATTGGAAAAAGCAGCTGCCAATAAGCTCCTTGGCCATTTACCCATCCAACCCAAAAAACTAAATGAAATCTACCAAGTCTTCACATGCTTTCCGGACAAACGAAGAAGAAACATCTTCCTAAGGGCCAGGCTAAACCTCTTGCATACAAACGAGATAAGAGCTTTAAGAGGGCTATCAAACACGAACAAGTGCCGTCTTTGCAAGAATACTGCTGAAATCGAAACAATAAGACATCTCTTGATGACATGCCCGAAAACCGTATACCTCAGGAAAGCATACCTAACCCCGCTCCTGGAATCCTTTGTCCTCCGAGAGGAGGATACTTGGTGGTGCCCCCTCCTAAGTGGGAAAAAAACCCGCTGGACGATAGCAACAACTAAAATCCTAGAAGCTGCTTTGGAAAAATGCTTGAAAAACACAAATCCAACATCTTAAGGACAGAAGCAGACATAGCGACCGGAATACAGGAAAATACAGAAGTAAAGTAACAAAGAAATAAAGAAAGAAACTACCAAATGAAAGTAATAAAGTATAAAGAACCAAGGAAATTAGAAACGGAACCACACACAACCACAAACAATAATGGACACAATTACGAATCAACAACCTTTGTAAAATCAATTTAATTTTGATAGCACACAAAGTAAAAAAAAAAAAAATATCCTTAATTTCAAAAGAAAGGTTGTATACCCATATCTCCAAGAACCACAATACGGTGCCCAATCATGGCAATACAAGTGGGGAATCTACATAGGGGGTATGTCACATTTTCAGAGACTTCAGAAAGTAGTAGTGGTTCAACACCCCAGGATACTGACAACCAACCAGGGCCATCCAATGTAGAAACCAGGGGGTCTTTCACTGGTGGACCCCAATGTTTTTTTACCCATGAGAGTGGGAAGAGGACGGAGAAAACGTTGGTATGATATATTACCACTCAGCCAAATCCAGGCCAACAAGAGTACCACTAGACGGGAAAACCAGACCAAGTCATTTTCAATCTATCCTCAAGAATACTACCATATAATGAGTTAAAGTGGTTATCCAAAGGATTGTCATTTGTGCCCACATACCAAACTAACTTTGCACAATTGAAAAGAGAAATAGCTCAGTTGCTTAGGAAAATCAGATTGGAGTACTATTTCAAGTGCCATGAACGTGAGGAGGAATCAGTAAATACTGGTTTCAAACCCACTTCATCTTTCTAGCCTCCCTCAGATACTATGTCACCGGAAATCATTACGTTTCAAAAGAGCATCTGGTTCGAGATAGACAAATCGAAGAAAGAAAGTATTTGTGGAGTCCAATATTACTAAAGAGAAGAGAATGGCACTGAAGTCCTTAAGCAATGACCCTAATATAACACGTAAGCCAGCAGACAAAAGCGGGGGTATTCTTATTATGGACAGCTCTAAATATGAAGAGGAAATAAATAGGCAAAATACATAACACAGCTTTTTACAAACCACTCGTGATCCAACAGTGTATATCCAGGACAATATCTATTCTCTAGTGCATAGAGCCCTGGAAGAGAATTGGATCAACCCTAAAGGTCTTGGGAGGATAGCTCAGGGGCAACGTGCTCGCCTTGGAAGCAAGACGACACTGAGCAACACGGGTTCGATCCCCGGGTCCGTGCTTAGACCTCTGGGTATTAAGTGTGTTATAAATAACATATCATATCATAAAGAATATAAATACCTGGTGAGAAATTATTAGAATATTCCAGCTATATACATCTTTGAGAATTTAGCATTGGATGGATCCACACAGTGGTTAGTTACAAAGGAAGCAGAAAGCCTTTACATTAATATACCTCAAGATGAAGCCATAGACATGGTGGAGTATGTCCTCAACCAGAGACTGGACCCACACAAAAAAGCATGCACAGTTCTTAGTTGATTTAACAGAAATAGCTATGACTAAAAATTACTTCATTTTTAAGAATGATGTGTACCATCATATGAAGGGCCCCAGCATGGGTGCCAATTTTGCACCCAGCATTGCCACTTTATATATGTACTCGTACAAACGATCCTTTGTAGCACCCAACACTAACCTATTCAGACATCATATGAAGTTATGGAAAAGGTTTATTGATGATGTGTTTCTAATCTGGGAAGGCTCTCACAATGACTTAATAGAGTTTGTTGAATGGTTAAATACGTGTACCTCTATAAACATTTTACTATGAATTATGATGGCATACAGTTGTTTCTTTGCCAGTTAGTTTGTTACTGAAAAATATTCCATGAAAAAGCGCATCTAAAAATACAGAGGGTGTGTAAGGGGACACAAGGGGTAGGAGTAGTTGGGCATAGGGAGAAAATAATAGATGAGGGAGTTTGGGGCGATCCCACCCCCAAATATATACAAATATTCGATTTGTTTTTTCATTGAACATTTTTCAGTAAAAAACCAAACTGAAAAAACTTGTGAAGAAAGAACATGGAACCATTATGACGGGCATAGTATAGCGTTCTTGGACATAACTATCTGAAGTGATGCCAATACATTTAATACTGAAACCTTCACCAAACCAACAGACAGGAATACCCTGTTGCATTGGGATTGTTTTCACCCTAGTAGTTTATGACAATCCTTACCATACGGTCAATTTTAATGGCACAGCCAAGGCAGACTTCGAGGTTGAGTCCCACACTTTGGGGACCAAACTAAAGGAGAGAGGGTACTCTAAAAAGGTCATCAGCAGAGCATACAAACAAGCAAAAAATATGTTATGTTATGTTATGTTATGTTAACAATACTTGTAAAGCGCACGGTCGCCCAAGGGCATCATGGCGCTATAGAGATAGCCATAGAGAACCATTAGTTGAGATCCAAGAACACAAAGAAAGGACTGATAAGATCACCTATGTTACGACATACAGCCTCCATGATAATATGTTAAGGAGCATTGTCAAACAAAATTGGCCATACATCAAAGAGTATGGGCAGATTAACAAAACCCCTTTATTTGTCTTCAAGAAAGGTACCAATTTGAAGCGGAGACTTGTTTATACATATCGAGAACCACATAACCCAACACTTACTGAGATATGGGGGTTACCACAGATATGGGGGCACTTCCCTTGTGGGAGCTGTGTATCATGTCAGACTACCACTACGAGTAAGGCTTTTGAATACAGATATGTCAAATGTGAACTCAGGTTCCATTCAACTTGCAACTCTAGGAATGTTGTGAATGCCACATTCTGCCCTTGTAACCTAGTCTATATCGGGTATACAAGAAGAAAGATCTGCACTCGGCTGAATGAACATAGATCATGTTTGAGGGCTGCTGGTGCTTCCAGTAACCTCAATGGCCATTGCAGCTCCCGCGGCCACACAACAGATGACCTCAGATGGATCATTATAGAAAAGTTAACACAATCCTGTCGAACAGGGGACTTAACTAGGAAACTCATGGATGACAGTAGCTGATTCAGTACGGCATGGCCTTCACGAAAGGGATGAGTTAGTTCAAGCTACTGAAGTATATGACGCAGGCGCCCCGTGGGTAGACACCACAGAGAGGGTTGACGCCCACATAATAAACCTTGTCTGACACATTATTGTCATTTCTTGGCTTTATGTTACATGTTTGATTTCCAAGCTTTCTTCAAGCATGGGAGCCCTGTGTGTGATATTCATATTCCCTTTCAATGTTGGCATTACACTTACATGCTCTCTCTAGATTTATTGATCCACCTCCTGAAGCGTTCTTTCAATTATTCCTATTACTCTCTAGTTCTGTATGCATTTAGATCTGCTTTATATTTTGTGTCAAATATGCACACGAGTCTGCAGTCTGTTATGTCTTCCTGAGGGTCTGCCATTTCGCTGCCCTTGCACGGCATTAACGCAAACATATGACGTCATCACGCACGCACGCGATCATTATCGCTCAGCGAGAATAGGCCGACAGAGATTGGTTACACCTTCGATGGCAACACAGGACACACAGTGCAATCGAGTTTCAGGAAGTACTAATAGAAATGGTTTGTTTGCCTTATCTTTAGGATGGCTGCGATATTACAGTAACGCTACCAGCAGGGACAGGTTATTTTTAACCAGGTGCAACCTTTGCGTGTGGTTCCCATGCCCTTCCAGAGCCTTCAGATTAATGGATTGATAGGGCTGCAGCTGACTGACGGAAGACGAGACGTATCCTCTGTGGCAGCGTTTCCCACACAGCACAGCACACCACAGCACAGCACAGCACAGCACACCTTCATTGAGAGGTAAGATACATGCAGTGCTTACTTTAGCTACATGGTGGCAATACCACAGCTACAATCTAGACACTCTTGTATCACGGATATCGATCTTCATTTATATTATTGTTTGAACAGATCCTGCCTGTTTAAGTGGAAGGCCGCACGCAGTTGAGCCTTTACTGAAAATGGGCCTCATTCAGTCACTGGCGGTCCGGAAACAATGGTGCCGGTAAGTTTACCAGGACTGTTGTTTCCGGACCGGCATATTACATGACTGCCAGACGGAGCCGCTGTGCCCGACCCTGCCGGGCACTGCGGCCACGGTAGGCAGTCTGTTCACGGAAGCACCAGCACCGTTGCTTCCGTGGTCCCCACTCCGATAGAGTCCTATTGGACTCTATGGGAATGGGGACTTACATTTTGCCGGTGCCTGATTTTCCAGGTCGCCGGGTTGTAATTCCCTGGTGGCAACAGGAAGTCAGGTGGCAGTAAATATTTACGAGTCTGACGGCAACCCACCAGTAGCTCCGGCACGGTTACTGCCGGACCCGTTACGAGCCCCAATGTCTGCACTTGAAAAGATTGTGGCACTGTACTGCAAAATGTAATTACTAAAGCTTTTGGTTTTTTCACACCTGATATTTAAGGACGAATTAGTGGTCCGTCTGTTTATTTAAGAAACATAGCCACATGGAGCCATGAAGAAGATGTGAGTTGGATATGGTGGAAGCTCAAAGGTTACACTGCACTTCGACAACTGATTGTTTAATTGTCCAGATTCACCTCACTGCCATAGCGTCGATACACATGTTGGTTATAGCAGCATGCATAAAGTTTGGAAATAGGATGAATATTACCTTCAATTTCTTAGCTGTATCATTCTTATTTATTTTGACATTTGTAAAGCGCACCCAACCTTGAGGCATCTAGGCGCTAAACAAGCTAAATCCAAAGATTTCTTTTGTTGCTTTCAAACAAGTGGAGTTGGAAAAAAGTTAAATTGATATATGTTTTGCTAATGAAACAAGTTGAATTTATTTGTTTTTCTAATTCCTTCCATTTTATGCATGGAACAAATAAATGATCATCACCTCTGTTTGCCCACCTTTATAAATGATGTCACAGGGAATCATATGCTTATACTTGTATGTTGTATGCTGGCTTCTCAATCATCCCTGAATCACACTAGTTAACCAGACATGAAATTGGCATCTTTAAACTCTACATTCAAAGGCAAAGACAAAATTACCCCATAGTTCATTGCAGTGACTTCTAAATGGCCCTTTTAATTGCAAACTCAGGCATGCAACAATGAAAGACTGTCATCCCTCTCCCACACTCCTTGCTTGTCTACATTAACTTGTCTACAAGCTGATTCCACTCGCGGCTCATATTTCTTGGAACCCTGCCTGACTTTGCAACAAGAGGCTCACAAAACAGAAGTCACAGCCACCTCTTCCGTGTTGGGATGCACGTTTCTTGTCCCAACGTAAGGATGAGGTTCACGTTGTGCATATCATATTAGAACAATGCTGTGGCTAGGTTAGACGCGATGTTGACGGGATGTTACAATTTAACATGTGTTCAGCGTAGATATATGGATTGGGATGAATATTACTATAAGTGTTACTTTTTTGTTTAGTTTGGATACATTTTAGATTTGCATCACATAGCAACATAATAGAAGTCGTGGCAACACAAGGTAATTGTACGACATGAAGTGCTTAGAGTTGGAAGTGAGGATCTTTATGTATGCGAGAAAGAGAAGTCAGTGATGGGAAAGCCACTGTGAGGAGTAAGGTAGTCCTGAATAATGTACATGTGGGGTTCGATAATGGTTTAGATGTGAGCATTTTCTGGGATATTAGGGGAGTATGGGGCTCAGTGCGAGTACATGGATATATAGCAGATCCCTGGTCTCCATTAGCTGGGTTACGTGTAGGGCACAGAGAGTTTGGTTTGCAAAGGTGAACTTTGCATGGCCTGAAGAGTTAAATGACCAGGTCAAGGAAGTAGGAAAGAAGATAGCATCAAAGTGTTACTTGAGGTGAATATTAAATGAAGTGCCATTAGGTCATTGGTTTACGATTTGATGGGTTTGTGGATGTAGGGAATACATCTTCCTGGAAGTACAGAGTCTTGTGGTTAAGTCTGACCAAATAGTGAGTCGAACTGGGGTTAGTTAATAAAACTCATGCTAAGCGCACTGGAGGGCAGAGTTTGCCAGTGTTTTATGAGTTTCGTTTTGGGCTGTTTGTAAGATAAGCAGTATGTGCGCTGGAGGATGTATGATCTGAGATGGTAGTTACAAATGAGGTTATGTGTTCGGAATGCAGAAGGAGTAAACATGTGATGTTGGTCTGTTTGGGATGATAAGATGTTTATTGCTTGATCAAAAACATGGCAGTTTGTTTCCCTCCCTCCTCTTGTTTGTATCCTTCTTGTAAAAGCCTTCCACATCACATACTGGATTAAAGGTTTCCTACCAAATGAGACAAGTCATACATTGAACTGATTTTATATAATAAGGAGATTATGTTTAGAATGTCATGACTGATTATGGAAAGAAAGCATGTGGGGAAAGGGATTGTGTTTTGTCAATGTGTCCAGTGGGGTATGAGATTGCACAGGGATTCGATTTCCTTGTGCAGGGTAAGCCAATGGGATTTTGAGGGATGACCTTGTAACAAAATATATGGGATTATCCAAATTGTTGAAATGTGTATAAAAGCTGCAATGGAAGGAAGTGTTAGTTTTCAGCTTTATGAGGCTGACTAACCCCTTCCAGCTGACACCATGCAACAAATTTGCTTTTCTGCAAAGTGCATTTACTCTCCATTGGAGATGTATTTTGCTTTGGAATTTGGAATCACATTCCTGCATTTGGTGACCCGTGATGTGATTTCCAGGTCCTCCAAGCTGGGATGTTTCCTTACCGCACACTCAGCTAGACCGACTGTCTGAAGTAGTCAGTTTCCGTGACTAAAGACCTGCCTGTTCACTGAAGCAAGGTGCTGTGGCCCAGTTGTGCACGTCATTTTAAAGGATGCAGCTTCAGAGAACTTTAGAGGATGTATAGATTATGTAAATGCACATTGCGAGAAAACCAAGGGGGGCAGAGGGGAAAAGTTAATTTCTGGGACTGTGCAATAGGTGTATGGCGTCAGAGAGGTTGTTGTCTTTTGTTTGGAGTCAGGAGGTTAATTGAAACTGAATAAAAGTGAGAGATTTGATTTATGAGTGTGATGGTATGGTGAATTGTTGTATGTTGTACGTCCCTTTTCCATTTTTTACTTTTTATTATTTTTGGTAGCCAAAGTAGTGAGAAGAGATCTACCCGTAGTCAGGAAAAGGCACTCTTGTAGTAAAACGCACTGTAGTAGTGATAAAGAGCAGAGGGAGAGCGGTGTTGTTGTAGAAAACATTGCACTACTTTGTGCTCGAGAAGAGATATATTAATGAGGATCCATGATAATTGTGTTTTATTGATATTATGCTGTCTTATGTGTAAAAGTGTTTATGTGGATTCATTTTGAGTAAGTTGATTATGGTATGAGTGAGAACAAGGTAAGTCATTATTGACAAGTTTAAAAGAATTTTGGGTGAAAGCATTGACTTTTGTTCTGGAATTTTAGTAATTGTTGCAGGGCAACAGGTTTGTTTTTGTTAAAGTATTGGTTTTGGGGTATTATTAGATGAAGGTTGTTTTGTAGTATGATGTCTCAACTGGATCATACATGGCAAGATACAAGGAAGAGATTCTCAAGTACCACAAAAAGTGGTACAAGAGAATAAGGGTAGGGTGTTCAGATCATGGCCCAAACGGGGAACGTATGATAAAGGGGTGTTGTAAAATATGTATATTTTGTATCAGCAAGGTACAAGGGAAAGAAATTGAAGGAAAGGCAGAACATCTTAGAGCTGTGGAGGATGTTCGAAGAAGCAGGGAAGGCCCCTGGAGATACAGTTGGGGAAATAGGGCAGATGCAGGGAGGCTTGAAGACTCCTACTGCCCTGCCACCTTCTGGGTGTTTTTCTTTATCACATCTGCTGGATATACTAAGCCCCAGTGTGAGCCTCTATCGTCTCAATCCTCCACCCCAGCAGTTATGAGGAGGAAACAAACAACACCCCTAACGTCTAGGCTAGCAGAACGGTTAAGAATGGAAGCAGAAGATAGAATAATGCCTCCAATGGCCAGGATAGAGGAATTGTGTGGCCAGCAAGATAACCTGTGCACCATGGAAGTGTAGGCTACTATTCAATATGCTCAGAAAGGCTAAGGGATGTAGTTGAGGTAGAAGAGGAAGAATGGGAAATGGATGGTGAACAGGGAGTAGCGCCAGAACTAGCCATTAGGGCTATCACACCACTGGGTCTCAGGATGCGCCATTGTGGTCATGTAGCAGTAATTAAGTATAAGAGGAAAATAGGAAACATCCCGACAAGGGTAATAGGGACGCAGTTCCCGCTAATTCAGAAGGGGTTGGTGAGAGCACATTATGTACCATGGTCACATATAGACCAGAGTAATCTAATGAAATCACTATCCTCGCTCACCGCAGGGGCAGGGGAGTGGAGCTACATATTAGAAAAACAAACAGCAGGTGCTATGGTGGCCATCAGAGATATGAAACATTTGTTTACTACTCTTATTGGGGAATGAGTGAATACAATTTGGGGAAAAAGCAGGGTATCCAGGGGTACAGCTTGACATTAATAATCATGATGAGTCACCTTTTAATAATTGCAGGGCAAATGTTTGGGCAGCTTTGAGGGTCACGTATTCTGATACGCCGGATATTAATTAAATTATGGCTAAAACCTTGAAGGCGGATGGTGATCCCACTGCATACACACAACAGATTCAGGAGATGTGGAGAGCGGAGACAGGGGAGGCATGGGATAACATGTGGCCATATTTTATAATATGCTAAAGAAGGGGCTCCACAAGGAGGTAAAACATGATTTGGATAAAGTGATGGGGACAGAATCAAAGGGCTGGCCAGAAATTCAAGCACATATAGTGCATCATTGTAAAAGGGGGCAGGGGAAGAAAAAGGAGGCAGTGGAGCAAGGGCAGAGATCTGAAGTGAAGCTGGTTCAAAGGAAACTGACTAAAGTAAGCTTAGAAGGTGCAATAATCACAAACCCCACCTAAGGCAGCAGGGAAAACAGGGGCAATTTGAATCAAGTTTTGCACCATGATGGATGTATTGGTATACTCCCAATCAGAGGGAAATTGTAGGTTTTATAGGGGGCAGAGGAGGCTTCCAAAGAGGGGGAGGAGGTGCATTCCGTGAATTTGGGACAATGATGCCTAGGTTTGGTGGAGCAGATGGCAGGCCAGTTGGGAAGACCATATGGAGTTCAGAGTTGGTACTGTGTGTGTGTCCAGTCCTGTCCTATGCCACCAATCTAGAAGAGTAACCCCAAGTAGGTGTGACAATAGGTGACCAAAATTTTTTATTCATGGCCGATACAGGGGTAACTAAATCTTGCATCAAGGAAGGTAAGTTTCCACTTTCAGGAAAAATGATGGGCATGCAGGGATTCTCTGGGGCTGTCCTGTAATTTCCCTACATGAAGATATACCTATTAAGGTAGGTACACAGGATTTATCAGCTCTGTTGTTGCATTGTATAGATACCCCAGTGAATCTATTGAACAGGGATCTTTTGAACAAATTGAATATGATGATCTCATTCACAGAATAAGATATAGTGTGCAGATTTGTTCTTCTACGGAATGATGGTGATGCTGGGTGTGTGCCTGCGATTACAAACAGATCATGGCAGGTACCAGCTGCATTATTATTTTGTCCCATAGTTCCACAAGAGGTTGCACCAGGCACCATAGTTACCATACTTCTAGAAGTGGTAGTCATCAAAAAGGACAACGTGGTTCTCTTACGCACTGGTGAGGAAGGAGATGAGTGGCATACAGTTAGTTCTGTGCATCGAGCCAACACTATAACTAAGGGGGCTCTGCGAGGATGCTGAGGGCACAGAAGAGATGGTTTTTGAGATTGGTGTACCTTGCCAGATGACAACAGAGTATAGGGAGACACCTCAGACTATGGGCCTCATTACGACCCAGGCGGTAAGTTACCGCCTGGGTCGTACCCTTACCACCATGGCGTAAACTATGTTTACGCCATGGTGGTTGGCGGATTTACCGCCCCATTCCAAGGTGAGTGGGGCGGTAAATCCCCATTTCCCATTTTACCCTTCCCCATTCCCATTTTTGCCCCATAGGGCATAATGGGAATGGGGAAAGGCGCTAATTACGCCACCGTAAATTACGGTGGCGTAATTAGCACCAAGGTCCCTTTGCGGCATGGGTTTTAACGCCTGCAAAAAGCAGGCGTTAAACTCACCATCCCGCAAAGGGACCTTGGAATCAGGCGGTAAGGGTTGTCGCCGTTTACGGCACCGTAAACCCCTTAACGCCTGGGTCCTAATGAGGGCCTATGTCTATTGTCCGAACTACATCACCATATTGGTAGGAAGATTTGCAAAAGATGCCTAGTCACTTATGGACTAGTAATCCTCAAGATGTGGGGCTGCTAAAAAAAGCATTGGAGCGGTACGATTAAAGTTGAAACCTGGTACAATATTGCCACATGTAAACAGTACCCCACATCTAGTGAAACAGATGAGGGGATCTATGAGACCATTATGGAGTTGTGGAAGCAAGGTGTAATCCAGCCTTCCATGTCCCCATGCAACACGTCTATCTATCCTGTGAAGATGGCGAAAGCGTCCAGTTGGAGGATGGTAAAGGAATTTCCTCCTTTGAATAATATCATTAAGGCTGAGTTCCCAGTGGTTCTGAATCCTTCTAACCATTCTCAGTAACATCACTTCTGGCTCTACCCATTTTACTGTAATTGATTTGAAGAATGCATTTTTCCTGATTCCCTTGCACCCAGATTCTCAGTACCTTTCTGCATTCATGTAACGTGGCCAACGATTTCAGCACACATGATTACCACAGGGTTATTGTGAATCCCCAAGTATTTTTAATTGGGTGGTGTGATTAATCCTGCAGCGTCCTCACAAAGATCCTACCTACAGTCTCCTCCCAGGTGTCCAGTGTATGGCAGTCATTACCTGATCCCGACCCTGGGGTTGTTATTAGCCAGGAGCATTACCTGGGAGGAGAAGGTCCCCAATGGAATGGGAGGACTCCATTGGGAGAGACTCAGTATTTGTCTTCCTCAGAGGAGGAAGTGTCTGTAACACCGGAATATATAATGGCTTGTTGTCAGAGGGAGCTTTTCTTTCCCATAGCTAACTATTCCGACAGTGATGTAAACTGTCACAACCAATCATGTATTGGGAGTAAAAATCTCCCTTCAAAAATCATTCACATTTATAGAGGTAAAAGCTCCTATGAACAACAGGGAAATGTTAAAGGTGAATCTCTAAATATTGTCTAAGAGTCTGAAAACCCTAAATTCCCTGTAAAGCAAAACCCTTTATTAGATTCTTATAATACTCCTTTAGAAAGTGTTATTAAGGATAATAATGAATGTTTTAACAGTATTCCCATTAATGGAAGTAAGTTGAACATTGGAGACTTCAAATCCCACAATGCCCGAAGTACTGGAACGAAGAAGAGGGACACAGAGGCACTGAACAGCCAGTTGCAGGCTAATAGGGTTAATGAACAATACTTGAGCGAGACTGGGAGGCATGAAAGGCCCCCTCAGGTGCAGGCTATAGTGAGTAATAGAGAGAGCAGTAGTGGGAGGTGGAGTTGTTGCAGTAACTCCACATTGCAGTTGCAGCAGCAGGAAAGCAGAGTTGCCGGAGCCGCCATCATTTGTCGAAGGATGCCGGTTCTGAGAGGATCTCTTCCTTCAGAGATCTTGGTTGCAGAGATCGATTATAATGTTGAGATTCAATAACGTTTCTCACCCTGCTTGCGGAGAAGGGAGTGCAAGGTAAACAAGGGAGATATTACAGTATTGCCTGAAAGATGTAATGTACCTGGGCCAAGTAATATCACCCGCAGGAAGAAGGATAATGCCTAAGAGAGCAGTTGCAGTTCAGAGTATACCACAGCCAGTTACCGTAAAACAGATGCATCCGTTTTTGGGACTGTTCTAGGTATGCATGTATGGATCTATATTTCTTGAGCGTGAGACCAAGGCACAGGGGCATCTGAGCGCTAACAGCAGACCGATGAGGCAGCGAGACAGCAAGCCTTATAAGAGAAAATGTTAAGTGTTTTTCAGAAGAGTAGGTGATCATTGAACACTCACAGGCTTTGAGGAGTTACTTAAAACATCATTTGAAAAATATAAAGGTTGGGCGCTAAGCAAGCAGCAGGTGAACAGTGTAATTATGTGAAATCTGAAACTGTGTTAGCAGCAGTTCGAAAGGCAGAGTATGAATGAAGGGAATTATAGTATATTCCAAAAGAGCTGACCTACAGGCCACCACCTATTAGAGAGCCTTGGATTTGTGACTACTCTAGTTACACAAGGCCCCTATTGCAAGGACTCAAGGAAGCATAGAAAGTAAAAGGTCTAATTGAATGGTCGGAGAAGAAGGTAACTTGCTTCCGGGAGCTTAAGGCTGTGATCAGTATTGCTCCAGTCCTGGCGACACCACACTCGAAGAAGCCATTTCATTTGTTTTCCCATTCAAATGGGCAGGTGATGATGGCAGTCTTCATCTAGAGAACAGTGATGGGCCATAATAAGCCTCTGGTTAATTATAGCAGACTCTTAGATCCAGTCATGCAGAGTTATTTCCTGTGTGAGCAAGCTCTGGGGCAGTGTCTTTTGCTATTCGAATGTCTTAGACTATTACTATGGACTTCCCAGTGACATTATATGTTGAACATGCAGTTTTTGTGAGTTTTGAAAATCCCAATTGACTCTCACCACGCACAGAGTTTCAGGATATGAGGTCATTTTATCGAATGCATCTATTCATCCAGTGAGGTGTCACATAGTCAATCCCATGACATTTGTAGCTGAGCCGGTGAAACCTGATGATTTTGTGCATGATTGTGCGATCTATGAAGGAGAAGGGGACGAGAGTACAGATGTCAAGGAAGCTGTACTAGAGGGAGGAGAGCTACTCTTTGTCGATGGTTCATTGATGGTTGATCAAGATACTGGAGAAAGGCATGCAGGTGCGTAGATGTGGGCCTCGTGCACAGTGAACACCAAGTCAGGATGAGGAAGTGATTGCTTTCTTATTATTCTGCGCAGGCGGCAGAATTGGTAGCTCTTATAGAGGCACTAGAGATCAGTAAGGGGAAGGCAGTCACCAGTCACTCTGGCTCTGCATATGTCACCCCCACTGTGCATTCAGGGTTGTCGAGATGGCATAGGAGTGGGTTTAGAAGATCGGATGTGGACCCTGTCCAGCATGCTGTATTGCTGTCAAGACCAATTGAAGTGCTAACAATGCCTTCAGAGGTAGCCATTATGAATAGCGCAGCACACACTAATCACTCTGACCAAATAGCGCTGGGTAATGACAGAGCTGATAGAGCGGCAAGGGAGGACACCTATTTACCATTTACAGATTCCCAAATAACAGAACCGTGTACAGCTGGTACATTTACCAGTTCCTTACATTGCAGTTCCCTTAATTCAGATGACTGAAATGCAAGAGCTAGCACTGAAGGATGAGAAGGATCTGTGGGTCAAGAGGGGCTACTCCATCTTGCCCACCAATTTTTTTGTGGAGACAGGAGCTTACAGTTAAAGTAGTCATGCCCTAGAGATATTTACCATGGCTCTGGAGCAGTTGTATTATCTGTTGAGCATGTCTCGATGACAAATAGTGGCAAACCTCCAGGGAGACTGGTTTATCCCAAACTTACAGGAACAAGTAAGGAAGTTCATAGCTAATTGTGTGACATGACATCAGTACAACACTGGAAACATGCTGAGAACCTTGAAGGGAGCATTGCTCTGACCCTCTGTGCCTTTCAGAGACCTTCATATTGACTACGTGGACATGATAAACTGGTGTAGTCATTTTCATTATCTTATTGTCGTAGTTTGCCCATTTTCCTGATGGCTTGAGGCTGAACCCTGTGCACAACCTTATGCAAAATCAGCGGCTAAATTCTTGGTGCGTGAGGTATTTCCACGGTGGGGAATATGTGAAGTCTTGAAATATGATAATGATAGCCACTTTTTTAATGAACTTTTTGAAGAAATGACTTCTCTATTGGGCATAAGACACAATTAGTGTTCTGTGTATCACCTACATGACAATGGGATCATGGAGCACATGAATGGCCTATTAAAGAACCGTCTTGTTAAACTGTGTTTTGATTTGAAGAATAACTGGGTACATTGCCTTCCCCTGGCTCTGGTTTCCCTCACAAACCAGCTCGGGAAGGAACACCACTTGACTCCCATGAGATAGTCACAGGTAGAAGTATACATACACCACTTTCACCTGCACGCACAGCATCAGATGCGCAGAAGTCCTCAGAAATTCTAGGAGAGGAGTTTAGGGCCTACATTAGGGACTTAACTCATGCTGTCAGACATATCTTCACATGTTGCTTCTTCTCATCAACATCAGGTTGTAGCAGAGGGCATTGATCAAGAGGCTGAAGTTCTACAATGTCCACAACTGTTCCATGGGGACTATGTGTATATTTAGTCCTTCGTCTGAAGTTAGGGGGATCAGCGCTTCCATGGCCCTTACAAGGTGGTCTATGCAACTCTCAGCGCTGTGAAGGTGGAGGGCAACAAATGCTGGATACACCTTTCCGATGTCAGGAAAGATACCTGCACTCCACCACTCACATGAGAACAAAGCACAAAGGGAGATCAGTCGCTAAACACTTATGAATGCCATGGAAGTTGTAGCTCATTCCAATTAGGGCTTTGGTGTGAACGACCGACAGTGGGTCTCATTGCAAGTATGCTGGTGCAGTGTTAACGTGCTGGTAATTCCATATACCGGCACGCTACCACACCAGCATACTACAGGTTTGGTGATGGGATGGCTGGTTTTACATACAGCTCTGAGCTGCCAGTAATTCTGGCACTTCACCACCAAAGAATGCTAGTATTACTGGCAATTCTCCTCATGGATTCTTATCGGACTCCATGGAATGGGGGAATTACCACCTTTGCCGACACTTGGTATATGCCAGTAAATCCGGCATTCCAAGTGCAGGTAACAGTAAGTTTGGTGGTGCCCCACCAGATTTACCAGTGGGATACCACCAAATATGTAATGAGGCCCAGTGACTCTTTTGTGAATATTGCAGAGATAGTGGGAAAGCATGAGTACTAGGATGTATATTTCTTTGTTTCTCTCTTTTTTCTTCTCCCCTTCTCCGTGCGACGAGTAATATAAATGTAAATGTTGATAATGTGCCTCATTTTGTAGGATTTTTTAAAATGTTAATGCCCAGACCAATAAGGGATATATACCATGATTTAATTGAAGATGAAGGGGTGAGTCTGGATAGTACTGTGGATGTGCATGACTTTGCCACAAATAATATGTGGCATAGTCATATGAGAAGGGTGGGGAGAGAAAGGTCTTCAGATCCTTGTTATGTCTGCTCTCTTATCCCTCAAACTTCCCAGAATGTTTATTGAAGCAAAGTGTCAGCAAAGATAGCACAGTGTTTTGCGCACCTAACCTTATATACAGTATGAGGGCAATATAAAGGACAGCCAGTCTAGGCATCAATCATATCTGTTGATAGAAAATGAGTGTGTGAATAAAGAAAAGAAGAAGTACAAAAATGTACAATGTAACTCAAGAGCACAATTGAAACTAGAAGGTTGTGTTATTTCGCATAATAGATGGGAGCAGGGGGTAATGCATTGCAGAGCAGGAGGAATGAGGGGTCTCATTGAAGAAGCAGTGGCACAGATTAATGATGATTGCACTGAGACATGATATCTATATGTGAGATTTTTA